>NC_090351.1:5507252-5860219 GCF_035084215.1 Heptranchias perlo
GAATGGCCTACTCCTGTTCCTATGTTCCTATGTTCCCAATATTTAGAGTTGGAAGAAATTTTTACTCATCCAGTCGGACAAGCGGTGTGACAAATGAGAGACAGTGGAGGGGTCGAGAGAGATCGTGGTGAGGCAAATGTCAGTCTAAATGTGGAATCTGACATGTTTTCGGATGATGTCGCCGAGGGGCAGCATGTAGATGAGAAATAGGAGGGGGCCGAGGATAGATCCTCGGGGGACTCCAGAGGTAACGGTGCGGGAGCGGGAAGAGAAACCATTGCAGGTGATTCTCTGGCTACGACTGGATAGATAGGATGGAACCAGGACAGGGCAGTCCAACCCAACTGGACAACGGAGGAGAGGCGTTGGAGGAGGATGGTGTGGTCAACCATGTCAAAAGCTAAAGATAGGTCAAGAAGGATGAGGAGGGATAGTTTACCATGGCCACAGTCACTTAGATAAAGACCGTTTCAGTACTGTGGCAGGGGCAGAAACCTGATTAGAGGGATTCCAACATGGTGTTGTGGGAAAGATGGGAACAGATTTGGGAAGTGACAACACGTTTAAGGTTTTTGGAGAGGAAAGGGAAGTGGAGATGGGGTGATAGTTTGCAAGGACAGACAGGTCAAAGGTGGGTTTTTTGAGGAGGGGTGTGCTGATGGCAGATTTGAAGAGGGTAGGGGACAGTACCTGAGGAGAGGGAACCATTAACAATATCAGCTAACATGGGAGCCAGGATGGGATGTCTCTGGAGTGGGAATTGAACCCACAACCTTCTGACTCAGAGGTGAGAGTGCAAGCGACTAAGCCACAGCTGACACCACCTGCCACGGGACTGACCCGAGGGACCTGTGAGTCGATGGTTCGATTCCTGGTCTGTGCTGAGTTAGCCAACCTCAGTCAGGAAGGTCCTATTCACAGTCAAATTACCCCATTTTGGAGCAAGACCCCAACAAGCCATGTCCCTGTCTGTCTTTTTCCCTTCCTGTGGAATTTCCGGCACCTTTGTGGGCCAGCACGTGCAGCTGTGAGAATGACATCATACGGCAGGATTCCCGCTTACGTCCTTAGCAACATCGGTCACATGGGTCGCGTATGGGCCCCAGCATACCCTAGGGCCGGGGGCCGTTCCCTCAGGTCCCTGGTGGCGTCCTCCTGCTGCCCGACATCAGGCTCCCCACTGGCCTCCTCACCATTCCCATCGGGTTCGGGTAGGAGCCAGCTCTCCATCAATTAAACGAGGCCTGGGTGTTAAAATTGCCCGGGCCTCCCGCTGATGGGGGTTTCCCGCCTGCCTCGGCCCCCACCTGCTCCCTGCCCAGAGATAAAATCGGGTCTCAGGTTCGTATGTACATGTTTTGCTGTCATCACAGCCTTCAATGGCTTTCATCCATGAGTTGATTGGGAAGCACCTTCCAATCTTCATATGTGCCATTAGGCTTTTGAACATTGTGCGTTTCCCATGTGAGGGGCGTGGTGGAAAGTTTTAAATTGGCCCTCCCACAGAGGCTTACTAGTAGATATCTTGCTGTTTATATTGTAAACTCCTTCCCTTTCTTCATTCGAAATCTCAGCCCCCATGCATTTTTCTTCGCCTCAAGGAAAAGAGAGAAGAAACCTCGGAAATCTCCTTACCCTTATAAGAATATAAGAATGTAAGAAATAGGAGCAGGAGTAGGCCACATGGCCCCTCGAGCCTGCTCCACCATTCAATCAGATCATGGCTGATCTTCGACCTCAACTCCACTTTCCTTCCCGATCCCCATAGCCCTTGATTCCTCTAGAGTCCAGAAATCTGTTTATCTCAGCCTTGAATATATTCAACGACTGAGCATCCACAGCCCTCTGGGGTAGAGAATTCCAAAGATTCACAACCCTCTGAGTGAAGAAATTCCTCCTCATCTCAGTCTTAAATGGCCGACCCCTTATCCTGCGACTATGCCCCCTGGTTCTAGATTCTAGCCATGGGAAACACCATCTCAGCATCTACCCTGTCAAGCCCCCTCATAATCTTATATGTTTCAATGAGATCACCTCTCATTCTTCTAAACTCCAGAGAGTAAAGGCCCATTCTACTCAACCTCTCCTCATAGGTCAACCCTCTCATCCAGGAATTAATCAAGTTAACCTTTGTTACACCGCCTCTAAGGCAAGTATATCCTTCCCTAGATAAGGAGACCAAAACTGTACACAGTACTCCAGGTGAGGTCTCACCAAAGCCCAGTACAATTGTAGTAAGACTTCCTTACTCTTGTACTCCAACCCCATTGCAATAAAGGTCAACATGCCATTTGCCTTCCAAATTGCTTGTACCTGCATGCTAACTTTTTGTGTTTCATGTACAAGGACACCCAAGTCTCTCTCTGAATACCAACATTTAATAGTTTCTCACCATTTAAACAATATTCTGTTTTTCTATTCTTCCTACCAAAGTGAATAACCTCACATTTCCCCACATTATTCTCCATCTGCCACTTTCTTGCCCACTCATAATCTGTCCATATCCCTTTGCAGACTCTTTTTGACCTCCTCACAGCTTACTTTCCCACCTAGCTTTGTATCTTCAACAAACTTGGATACATTACACTCGGTCCCCTCATCTAAGTCATTAATATAGATTGTAAATAGCTGAGGCCCAAGCACTGATCCTTGCGGCACCCCACTAGTCACAGCCTGCCAACCTGAGAATGACCCGTTTATCCCTACTCTCTGTTTTCTGTCCGTTAACCAATCCTCTATCCATGTTAATATATTACCCCCCAACCCCATGAGCCCTTATCTTGTGTAACAACCTTTTGTGTGGCACCTTATCGAATGCCTTTTGAAAATCCAAATATACTACATCCACTGGTTCCCCTTTATCTACCCTGCTAGTTACATCCTCAAAAAATTCTAATACGTTTGTCAAACATGATTTCCCTTTCATAAAACCATGTTGACTCTGCCTAATCATATTATGATTTTCTAAGTGCCCTGTTACCACTTCCTTAATAATGGATTCCAGCATTTTCCCGACGACTGATGTCAGTGTAACTGGCCTGTAGTTCCCTGTTTTCTCTCTTCCTCCTTTCTTGAATAGCCGGGTCAGATTTACTACCTTCCAATCGCTGGGATCATTCTAGAATCTAGGGAATTTTGGAAGATCATAACCAATGCATCCACTCTCTGCAGCCACCTCTTTTAGAACCCTAGGATGTAGGCCATCAGGTCCAGGGGATTTATCAGCTTTTAGTCCCATTAGTTTCTCAAGTACTTTTTCTCTACTGATATTAATTACTTTAAGTTCCTCACTCTCATTTGACCTTTGGTTCCCTTGGTTAAAGATTAAAGCAGACAGTAAGTGGCGTCTTGGAGATATCAAGGGAAGTTATCACCCTAATGATATGCAGAGTCACATGAAGCCAACTCCTGAAAGCTTGGCAAAGCATTAGAGGCTCATATCTTATCTTCAAAATCCCCTCACTGCGTCAGAGGGAATCTCACTGCGGAGAGCGTAGGAACAGGAGTAGGCCATTCAGCCCCTCAAGCTTGTTCTGCCATTCAATTAGATCATGACTGATCTGTACCTCAACTTCATCTACCTGCCTTTGCTCCATATTCTTGATACCTTTACTTAACAAAAATCTATTGATCTCAGTCTTGAAAATTACAATTGTCCCCCAGCATCCACAGCCTCTTGGTCGGGGTGGGTGGGGGGAGAGTTCCAGATTTCCACCACTCTTTGTGTGAAGAAGTGCTTTCTGATTTCACTCCTAAATGGTCGAGCTCTATTTTTAAGATTATGCCCTCTTATTCTGGATTCCCCCACCAGAGGAAATATTTTCTTTGTATCTAACGTATCGAATCCTTTAATCATTTTAAAATCTCGATAAGATCACTCCTCAACCTTCTAAACTCAAGGGATTTACAAGCCAAGTTTATGCAACCTGTCCTTGTGATTTAACTCTTTAAGCCCTGGTATCATTCTGCGTCATACCCCCTCCAAGGCCAATATATCCTTCCTGAGGTGCAGTGCCCAAAACTGAACGCAGTACTAGCAGGAAGGAAGGCCACGGAGAATAGGAGAAAAACAACAATCATCCCGTGAGACTCATACACAGGCACAGCCCCAGTCTCCCCTCTGGCCTGTGATAACACACAGAGCAGCTGGGAACAGATACTCAAGTTTCCTGCTGAAAGGGAAAAAAAGGGATTTCTGAGGAGAGTTGAGGAGAGTAAACCTTTGATTCCTGGTGTTTGCCCAATTCATCCATTTGTACGACCTATACGTGTATGTACACAATAAAACATTCCATACAAACCCAACCTAGTCTTTAGGCCAATAAAACCACCATAACAAATAGCTGCACATAATGCTTTGTAACTAATCCTCTCCCCGCCCTGCCTCCCATCTGAAAGCTGCACTGAATAAAAAGAGAGGTCAAACCTGATCTATAGGGAACGGTCGACACAGAGACTGACTGATGTTATAAAAGTGATCGCTATCTGCATTCGAAACATGTGGAGCACAATCTGAATTACCCAGAGTGTCAACAAAAACAACACATAAAATTTGTTAATCACTGCTTTAAGCAGGTAAGTACAACGGTTAAATAACTTGTCCACACTCAGTGTCTATGTACACAGGTGAGCAATGGTCACTTGGATGAGTTACTGGGGAGCTCCTTGCACCTGTGGAACTTCAATTCAGCAAGTGTCGCGCAGCCTTCAAGAGAGGAGGGGAGAAAACTCGAGGGGAGGCGGAGGGAGGGCACAATGGGGAAACTGAATGCTAAACAGCGAAAGACAGTGTTCATTAAGAAGAAGACTGCTATTAAAGAGTATCCAACCGTACCCAATCCACACCTGTACCCAATCCACACCTGTACCCAATCCACAACCGTACCCAATCCACACCTGTACCCAATCCACACCTGTACCCAATCCACAACCGTACCCAATCCACACCTGTACCCAATCCACACCTGTACCCAATCCACACCTGTACCCAATCCACAACCGTACCCAATCCACACCTGTACCCAATCCACAACCGTACCCAATCCACAACCGTACCCAATCCACACCTGTACCCAATCCACAACCGTACCCAATCCACAACCGTACCCAATCCACACCTGTACCCAATCCACAACCGTACCCAATCCACACCTGTACCCAATCCACAACCGTACCCAATCCACACCTGTACCCAATCCACAACCGTACCCAATCCACACCTGTACCCAATCCACACCTGTACCCAATCCACACCCGTACCCAATCCACACCTGTACCCAATCCACACCTGTACCCAATCCACAACCGTACCCAATCCACACCTGTACCCAATCCACACCTGTACCCAATCCACAACCATACCCAATCCACAACCGTACCCAATCCACACCTGTACCCAATCCACACCTGTACCCAATCCACAACCATACCCAATCCACAACCGTACCTAATCCACACCTGTACCCAATCCACACCTGTACCCAATCCACAACCGTACCCAATCCACACCTGTACCCAATCCACAACCGTACCCAATCCACAACCGTACCCAATCCACACCTGTACCCAATCCACAACCGTACCTAATCCACAACCGTACCCAATCCACACCTGTACCCAATCCACAACCGTACCCAATCCACAACCGTACCCAATCCACACCTGTACCCAATCCACAACCGTACCCAATCCACACCTGTACCCAATCCACAACCGTACCCAATCCACACCTGTACCCAATCCACACCTGTACCCAATAAACAATTGTACCCAATCTACACCTGTACCCAATCCACAACTGTACCCAATCTACACCTGTACCCAATCCACAACTGTACCCAATCCACAACTGTACCCAATCCACAGCTGTACGTAAACAACAACTCTATACAACCCACAACAGTTCACAATCTACAGCTGTACCTAATCCACAACTGTGCCAATTCACAACTGTACTGAATCTTCAACTGCACACAATCTGCACTGCACACAATCCGCAGCAGTACACACTCCACAGCTGTACCCAATCCAAAACTGTACCTAATATACAACTGGACCCAATCCACAACTGTAACAATGCAAAACTGTACACAATCCACAACCTTACCCAGGCCACAACTGTACCTATTCTACAACAATAAACATACCACAGCTGTACCCAATCCATAACTCTACACAACCCACAACGGTATCAATTCACAAACGTACCAAATCTACAACTGTACCCTATCCACAACTGTACCCAATCCACAACTGTAACAAACCACAACTGTACCCAATCCACAACTGTACCCTATCCACAACTGTACCCAATCCACAACTGTAACAAACCACAACTGTACCCAATCCACAACTGTACACAATCCACATCTGTACCCAATCCACAACTGTAACAAACCACAACTGTACCCAATCCACAACTGTACACAATCTACAACTGTACACAATCCACAACTGTAACAAACCACAACTGTACCCAATCCACAACTGTACACAATCTACAACTGTAACAAACCACAACTGTTACAATGCACAACTGTACCCAATCCAGAACTGTACACAATCTACAACTGTAACAAACCACAACTGTACACAATCTACAACTGTAACAAACCACAACTGTACCCAATCTACAACTGTAACAAACCACAACTGTAACAATGCACAACTGTATACAATCCACAGCTGTACACACTCCACAGCTGTATCCAATCCACAACTGTACGCTTTATACAACCGTACCCAATCTACAACTTTTACATAATCCATAACTGTACCCAATCTACAACTGTACCTGAGCCACACCTGTACGCAATCTACAACTTTACACAATCCACATCTGTATGTAATCTAAAACTGTACATAATCTGTAACGATACCCGATCTACTCCTGTATCCAATCTACAACTATACACGATCCATAACTGTGCAAAATCTACAATTGTACCCGATCTACACACGTATCCAATCTACAACTGTACACAAGCCACAACTGTACTCAATCAATGTAGCAAATCCACAGCTGTACACAATCCACAACGCTTCCTGATCTAGAACTGATCCCAATCCACAAATGGAGCAAATCCACAAATGTACACAATCCACAGCTGTATGAAATTGACAACTGCACCCAATCCACAACTGTACCTAATCTACAACAGTACCTAATCCACAACTCTACCTAATCTACAACTGTACACAACCCACAACTATAAACAATCTACAGCTATACATGACACACAACTGTTCACATCTACAGCTGTAGCCAATCTATAACAGTATCCAATCATCAACTGTACCGAATCTACAACTGTTCCCAATCCGCAACTGTAACAATCCAGAACTGTACCCAATCCACAGCTGTACTCAATCTAAAACTGAACCCAATCCACAAATGTAGCAAATCCACAGCTGTACACAATCCACAGCTGTATCCAATCCACAACTGTACACAATCCACAACTGTACCCAATCCACAGCTGTACACAATCCACAACAGTACCTAATCTATAACTGTACTTAATCTACAACTGTGCCAATCCACGACTATACCTAATGTACAACTGTACCCAATCTACAACTGTAAACAATACACAACAGTAACAAGCCATAACTTTACCCAATCCACAACTTTACCAAATCCACAACTGTACACAACCCACAATTGTACAGAACCCACAAATGTCCTGAATCCACATGTGTACTCAATCCACAACTGTACACAACCCACAACTGTACACAACCCACAACTATACAGAACCCACAACTGTAGACAATCCACAGCTATAACCAATCTACAGCTGTACATGACACACAACTGTTCACAATCTACAGCTTTACCCAATCAACAAACTGTACCCAATCCACAACAGTACCCAATCCACAACTGTATCCAATCTCAAACTGAACCCAATCCACAAATGTAGCAAATCCACAACTGTTCACAATCCACAGCTGCATCCAATCCACACCTGTTCCAAATCCACAACTGTACACAATCCACAGCTGTACCCAATCCACACTTGTAATCTACAACTGTACCCGATCGACACCGGTATCCAATCTACAACTGTACACAAAGCACAAGTGTACACAAACCACAATCACAGCTGTACCCAATCCACAACTGTACTCAATCCACAACTGTACCCAATCTAAAACTGAACCCAATCCACAAATGTAGCAAATCCACAACTGTACACAATCCACAGTTGCATCCAATCCACACCTGTTCCAAATCCGCAACTGTACACAATCTACAGCTGTGCAAAATCCACAACTGTACCAATCCACTACTGTACCCAATCCACAGCTGTACACAATCCACAACTGTACCAAAACTACAGCTGAACTTAATCTACAACTGTACCAATCCACAACTGTACCTAATCTACAACTGTACCCAATCTATAAACTGTAATCAATCAACAACTGTACCCAATCTACAACTATTCCCATCCACAACTGCACGCAAACCACAACTGTACCCAATCTATAAACTGTATCCAATCCACAACTGTACCCAATCTATAACTATGCCAAATCCACAACCGTACCCAATCTACAACTGCACCAAATCCACAACTGTACGCAACCCACAACTGTACACAATCTAAAGCTGTGCCCTATCTAAACTATAGCCAATCCACAGCTGTATCCAATCCACTGCTGCACAGAATCTACAGCTGTACCCAAACCACAACTGTACACAATCCACAACTGTAACAATCCACAACTGCACCCAATCTACAACTGTGCACAATCTGTAACTGTACACAATCTATATCTGTACACAATCCGCAACTGTAGACAATCTACAACTGTACACAATCCACAACTGTATACAATCTACAACTGTACACAATCCACAACTATACCCAATCTGCAACTGTACACAATCTGCAAACTGTACACAATCTGCAACTGTGTACAATCTACAACTTTACCAAATGCTCAACTGTAGAAAATCTGCAACTGTACAAAATCCAATCCACTACTGTACACAAGCCACAAAAGTACACAATCCACAACTGTACCAATCCACATCTGTACCTAACTGTACCGATCCACAGCTGTACCCAACTGTATCTAATCCACAACTGTACCCAATCCACAACTGTACCCAACTGCACTCAATCCACAACTGTACCGAATGCACAACTGTACCCAAATCCACAACTGTACCTAATCAGCAGCTGTACAAAATCCTCAACTGTACCCAATCTACAACTATACCCAATGAACAACTGTACACAATCCACAATGTACCTAATGCACAACTGTACCCAATGCACAGCAGTTCCCAAACTACAATTGTACACAATCCACAACTGTATCCAATCCACTACTGTACAGAATCTACAACTGTACCCAAGCCACAAATGTACACAATCTACAACTGTTCCAATCCGCACCTGTACCCAAGCCACAACCGTTCCCTATCCACAACTGTACCCAATCCATAGACGTACCGAATCCACAACTGTACACAATCCGATGGAAAATAATGTGAACTGGAATAAACTCAAAATCCTTGAACATTAACCTTTACAATATCTGGTGGTCAGCTGCTAATATCCAGCTGACCATGCATGGAGTCTTTTTGATTATCTATAGTTCTCCGATGAGTTCAGGCATACCACTCCATTTGAAGACGACAGGCTGAGAAATGCTTTTCAAAAACTGTCCAAGACAAAGGAAATTTAAATATTTCTCTTAAACAGCTACCAAACCCACAGGTTTATTGTATTAAATGCCTTGGCCCATCCCTCAGATACAGGCATAACATCTCTCTGTGGCAGTCCCTCAGGGTCAAGGACAACTTGGTAGAAGATGCCTGTGCATGGATTCTCTTAACATGGGGTGGTCCTTACACACCAACCATCACACAGTCCCAGCAGACCAAAGTCTTGGACCAATGGCAGGGAAATCCAAGACAATTGGAGAGCAGGCTCTGCTGTCGAACAGGGAGAGCACAGCACTTCACTAGAGTGTTAGCTTAGATTTTTGGACGCAAGTTTCTGGAGTGGGACTTGAACCCACTAACCTTCTGATTTCAGCAGCAAGAGTGCTACCTTCTGCGCCACAGCTGACACTGCCAGCATAGCATCAATTAGTCTGGGACTATAGTACATCAAATCAAACTGGACATTTTCTGTTAGTGAATCTGATTTTTCCCCTATATCAGTGACTGCATTTCAAAAGTATTTAATTGGCTTTGGGATTTCCTGAGATTGTGAAAGACGCTATATAAATGCAAATTCTTTCTCTTTAACCCCCGTTGGCACACAAAGAGAAAAGCCAATACTATGATACATCATAGAGAAGAAATGTTTCATTTTTGCTACATTTGGCAACACACAATCCCTATTGACTCCTGCTGGGATCCCACCACATGTTATATTCCAGTCAGGCTGTGAAAACATCTCATTTAATAATGAAAGAGTGCACATGATTTCCTACATAGATGACAGAATTGATCTGCCTCCCAGCTGAAGTGGAAATAAAGAGAAGTTCCATTTGTAAAGGAGTTTCTAAAGGAGCAGAGGCATTTTAAGCCATTTTTCTTCAATGGCTTTTAATTACTGCTAATTGATATTAATTTTCTGTTTTTTTCTCTCGGTTTATTTTGGATTGTTTGGGGTTTTGGGCCTCACAACATGTTCAGAGTGATAATTTGGAAACAAAAACAGCAGTAAGTTGACAGTAAAATACCAGGAAGCTTTCTGTATTTGATATCTTTACAAGAGCTGAGCAGAACAGGAAAAAGGTAAAAGTTTGGTTATGAAAAGGGGTTTTTACAAAATAACTGCTCCAGCTCAGGAGTGCCAAGCTAACTCACCGCATGCTACAGAATCCCGTGCTGATTCACAGGGCAATTTGGGTTCATTTAAAACATCCATATGGTAAAGGGAAACTGCCTCCGCAGGCTTTGGGTCAGCACCAAGCTTTGCCATCTACTGTAAGGGCACCATCGCCCAGCTCTAACATGGAGATGATACTGCCAGTAGCAGAGAAGGTCACCACTGCTCTCAACTTTTCTGCTTAGGCCTCCTTTCAAGTTAGCACGAGGGTCAACTGCGGTATCAGTCAATGAGGAGCCTACACATTTCTCAAGCAAGTGACTGATTCCTAGCTCAGCACGGCCAACACTTCCATTTCCTTTTCCACTGACTAGTAACAGCAACCTGACATGGCTGCCCAATGTCACCACACTGCTGCATTTCCCAAAGGGGCCACCACGATTTGGTCTTCGTCACCTGTGCATTGTGACTCACTCTATGCTACCTCCTGAATGTCAGGATGTACGTCGTTGTGCTGATGCTTGCACCTTTTGGTGAGAGGATGCTGTCATCAGATTGAGTGTCATGCTGCACCTCTTCCCTGGGTCAGTCACTACCCTCTCCATTAGACTGGCCAGAGCTCTCTCATTACTGTCGTCTGCGGGTGAGATTGGAAAACGACACTCATCACCGGCCCTGATCAGGAATTTGTTGTGTTTGACTGATGGAGAGAGATTTGTACACAGATCAATCTCAATCTCTTATTGCAGTGACAATAAACCAAGGGCAGAAAAACAAGCAAACCATTCAACCAAACGTTTCACCATTCTTGGAACATTTAGTGAATCATGTCCCGTTGTAAATATAAATTACAGGACACTAACAGGCTTTTTTTCTCCAGTATTTAGGTATGAGATTCCATAAAACTGCTCGCTACATTGGGACCTCTTTCTACATCGTTCAAACAGTGAGTACCAAATCTGACCTCACACAGCACCAATTACACCAAAGACACTTTAGATTTTACTTTGTCTGGGTTAGTGAGGGGAAAACCAGCCACGATTCCAAAACTGCCCATTTCAGTCAAATACCATGCTGACACTCACTATCTAGACTCACTCATAATGACTGACCAACTGGGCAAGAGACCAGGAGACAGGCAAGCTGAGTCAACACCTTCCAGAAAGCAAGTGAGGAGAAAATTGGAGGTTTGCAACTAACTCCTCATATTTCAATCAGCTCTCCCACCTCCAGCACTGAGCCTATGGCACAGTCTAGTGAGGCCTCATTAATATTGTCGAGTGGGTGAAGTCATTGATTTAATATCAGGTATGGCTGTGGGTGAATTGATTGATTAATAATATTGGATGTCTTGTTACAGGTCCTGTACACTGGGATTGTCATTTATGCCCCTGCATTAGCATTGAATCAGAGTAAGTACAGGTTTACTGTTAAATAATGCCAGGATTCCATACATATCTGTTAACCAGTTACTGCACAATCAAGCCTCAGCTCTACTCTACTTCATTATGTCTCTTACAATTGCTCCCACCTTGGAAATCAATGTCTAGACATGGGATGAGAAGTAAATCAACTACTGTGACATTATAACAGCAAACCCCAGCCCTGCAACACTTTCAATGTAGAGCTGGGTTCCACAAAGACAGGGTTATATTCACCCCACCCTGAGAGAATGGGCTATATTCACCTCTCCCTGAGAGACAGGGCTATATTCACCTCTCCCTGAGAGACAGGACTATATGCACCCCACCCTGAGAGACAGGGCTATATTCACCCCACCCTGAGAGACAGGGCTATATTCACCCTACCCTGAGAGACAGGGCTATATTCACCCCACCCTGAGAGACAGGACTATATTCACCCCACCCTGAGAGACAGGGCTATATTCACCCCACCCTGAGAGACAGGGCTATATTCACCCCACCCTGAGAGACAGGACTATATTCACCCCACCCTGAGAGACAGGACTATATTCACCCCACCCTAGGAAGCATGGACATGGGCTTGGGATATTATCACCTCAGCTCTGGGACCTCTGTGTTGCTGCCATGAGGGAAAACAGACTCAGCTACTTTGTTCTGCTTGAGCTGCATTCTATCTTAATCAGCTACTTTGCAGTTCTCTTGTGGGAAAGTGGGAGTTGGAGAAGAGACTGAAGAATGCATAGGAATATTAAATAAGAAAAAGCATACGTTCTCACAAACCCGCTGCAGGGACAGTGCCCCCCACAGCTCCATCCCCAACTGCCAGGTCAGAGTTGAAGCCAATGATTGCCATTCCTCTTCAGAAAGTGTTAAATGTTGGATGTTGGCCTTCCTCCCTCAGTGACTGCCGTTCCCTGGCATTGTGTGGCATCTTCTCCTGCTGGAGGAATGCACAGTGTTAATTGGCTGCTGCAGTCTCCAGATCCTACACTCATAATCTATCGGGATTGGTGGGATAGTTGGTACTAATGGTGGGTGTAAGGGAGCAGGGACCTTCAATGTACTAGCAGGCATTGCAGGATGTGAGACAATTGGCATGAGTGATGTCAAGTGTCTTTGATTCTGGGACAAGGAACACGTGATAAGGGGCAATGTTTGACTATTGTTCTAGGGAAAACCCATTTGTTTCTCCATGATTCAGTTATCTGCCTGTAATTCATCTGAAAACACTCTGACCTTTGCTGACCTAGTGAAGTCATTAAATTTCTTTTGACACTATAAACGGGTCCTTGGGGTTAAGGAGGTCCCACTCACTGCCACAGTCGTCTCCTTCCACATGGCCCACGCTGCTGCATGTGATAGCTTCTTCCCTGACCCTTCAACAATTAAAACCTTCCTTTCTCTAATTTGTGGCAACAGAACTTCCATATCAGCTTCAGAGAATTTAGATGCTTTTCTTTTCCCTTCTGCTGCACAAGCCATTTCACTCCCTCTTCCAAGAGCCTGCTCAGCCCTTTCAATTGCCTTTTTTAAAATGTGTGTGGCATGTCTGGAGTGCTGTTAATGCACTCTGAACGCAATGTTGGACCTGGCCCTAATTCACATTGTTACAGTTCTCCAATGAGCACAACAGGTATGTAGTGTTGGATAATCCTTATCCTTTTTAAGAACAGATTCAAAAAGGTAGAGACAGTAAAATGTCTGATAATTAACTACATTTCTTATTGTTTCAATACATTCATCTTAAAACTACATACAGAGTAGGATACGCAGTCCTAGGTGTAGAAACCTACGTATATCGAGTCTCCTGTTGACACAACTGCTGTCGTTTAGTTTATCAGCTGTTCCTCCTATTGTGTATACCCCTGATGTCCTTTATGACCTCTTTAAAACCTACCTCTTTGACCAAGCTTTTGGCCGCCTTATCTAATATCTCCTTATGTGGCTCGTTGTCCTATTTTGTTTGATGATCGCTCCTGTGAAGCTCCTTGGGACATTTTACTACATTAAAGGCGCTATGCAAATGCAAATTGTTGTTGTTGTTGTCTTATCTCTCTCAATCTTTATTGCAAAGGAAATGATTCCTCTTATCTACACTGACAATTGAGATTCCTTCTTCATAATCAGCCCTGCTGCAATAAAAGCCTGCCTCTTTTAACTGGATGTGTTTCTTTCTTTTAACCTAGCTCAATATTACATAATTTTATATAATGCCAATTAGCTTATTCTATTTAATAATCTACAAGTGTCTATCCTTACAGAGTACAATGTCTTTGGCCCTGACATTCTGCCACTTTGCCATCTCAGCAACCTTTGCTTCCTATGTTATCAGTTGTAAACAATTTTACAACACCAAGTTATAGTCCAACAATTTTTATTTGAAATCTACAAGCTTTCGGAGGCTTCCTCCTTCCTCAGGTAAATGTTCAGCAGCTCCTCGAAGCCTACGCATTTATACATATAGAACAATACATGGTGTTTACAGACTGCCCCTGCAACTGCCCGTTGCCAAGGCAATCACTGTGTTCAGACAGAGAGGTGTCACCTACAGAACCCCCGAATACACATTCAACAAAAAAACAAACAGGAATAAAAAACAGAGAGAGAGAGAGAGAGGCAGAAACATCCGGAAGGCAGAGAAAGCCAGCAAATGACCCATTATATTAAAAACTGATAGCTTTTGTTCGCTGGTGGGGTAACGTGTAGCGTGACATGAACCCAAGATCCCGGTTGAGGCCGTCCTCATGGGTGCGGAACTTGGCTATCAATTTCTGCTCGACGATTTTGCGTTGTCGTGTGTCTCGAAGGCCGCCTTGGAGAACGCTTACCCGAAGATCGGTGGCTGAATGTCCCTGACTGCTGAAGTGTTCCCCGACTGGGAGGGAACCCTCCTGTCTGGCGATTGTTGCGCGGTGTCCGTTCATCCGTTGTCGCAGTGTCTGCATGGTCTCGCCAATGTACCATGCTCCGGGGCATCCTTTCCTGCAACGTATGAGGTAGACAACGTTGGCCGAGTCACAGGAGTATGAACCATGCACCTGGTGGGTGGTGTCCTCTCGTGTGATGGTGGTATCTGTGTCGACGATCTGGCATGTCTTGCAGCGGTTACCGTGGCAGGGTTGTGTGGTGTCGTGGACGCTGTTTTCCTGAAAGCTGGGTAATTTGCTGCGAACGATAGTCTGTCTGAGGTTGGGTGGCTGTTTAAAGGCGAGTAGTGGAGGTGTGGGGAAGGCCATAGCGAGGTGTTCGTCGTCATTGATGACATGTTGAAGGCTGCGGAGAACATGGCGTAGTTTCTCCGCTCCGGGGAAGTACTGGACGTCGAAGGGTACTCTGTTGGTTGCGTCCCGTGTTAGTCTTCTGAGGACGTCTATGCGATTTTTCGTTGTGGCCCGTCGGAACTGTCGATCGATGAGTCGAGCGTCATATCCCGTTCTTACCAGGGCGTCTTTCAGAGTCTGTACGTGTCCATCCCGTTCCTCCTCGTCTGAGCAGACCCTGTGTATTCGCAGGGCCTGTCCATAGGGGATGGCCTCTTTGACGTGGTTAGGGTGGAAGCTGGAAAAGTGGAGCATTATGAGATTGTCCGTGGGCTTGCGGTAGAGTGAGGTGCTGAGGTGCCTGTCTTTGATGGAGATTCGTGTGTCCAAGAAAGAAACTGATTCTGAGGAGTAGTCCATGGTGAGCTTGATGGTGGGATGGAACTTGTTGATGTTATCGTGTAGTCTCTTTAGTGATTCTTCGCCGTGGGTCCATAGAAAGAAAATGTCGTCGATGTATCTGGTGTATAGTGTTGGTTGGAGGTCCTGTGCAGTGAAGAAGTCGTGCTCGAACTTGTGCATGAAAATGTTGGCGTATTGGGGTGCAAATTTGGTCCCCATGGCTGTTCCATGTGTTTGGGTAAAGAACTGGTTATCGAAGGTGAAGACATTGTGATCCAGGATGAAGCGGATGAGTTGTAGGATGGCGTCTGGAGATTGGCTGTTGTTGGTGTTGAGTATTGATGCTGTCGCAGCGATGCCGTCATCGTGGGGGATACTGGTGTAGAGTGCCGAGACGTCCATCGTGGTGAGAAGTGTTCCTGGTTCAACTGGTCCGTGGGTACTGAGTTTTTGTAGGAAGTCTGTAGTGTCGCGACAGAAGCTGGGGGTTCCCTGTACGATGGGTTTCAGGATGCCCTCAATGTATCCAGAGAGGTTCTCACACAGGGTTCCGTTGCCTGATACGATAGGACGTCCGGGTGTGTTGGCTTTGTGTATCTTTGAGAGGCAGTAGAAGTCTCCCACGCGGGGAGTACGTGGGATGAGAGTGCGTAGGATGCTTTGAAGGTCTGGATCGAAGGTCTTGATCAGTTTGTTGAGCTGGTGGGTGTGTTCTTTGGTCGGATCTGCGGGTAACCGTCTGTAGTGTTCCAGGTTGTCCAGTTGTCGGTATGCTTCTTTGCAATAGTCCGTTCTGTTCTGTATGACGATGGCTCCTCCTTTGTCCGCTGGTTTGATGACGATGTTGTGGTTGGTCTTGAGAGCGTTGATGGCGTTGCGTTGTGCTCGGGTGACATTCTGGACTGTCTTCTGAGTGCGCCTGATGAATCTGGCATTGACGCATTTCCTGACAGCTTGGGCATACATGTCAAGCAATACATGTTATCAGTGTCATTGTGATCAAAAGATAGGATTTGCGAACACACAGTTTAAACCAGTTCTGCCTACATTACTATTCTGTCCTCATCCTGTATTAAAATGATGTAAAAAACATATCTGTATTCTTACATGCAGGCATTTGTGGGGTATGTTATCGTGTGCCATGTGCACATCTGCCTTTTTCTATCTCTCTATATGTTTTTCTGTCTTTCTTTTTGTCTTTATCTCTCTATCTCTCAGTACTTCCTGTCTCTGTTACACTCTCTCTCTCTATTTTTCTGTCTCTCTTTTTGTTTCTATTAGTTTCTGCTTCTGTTTGTTGATTTTCCCATCGCTGTCTCTAAATCACTCTCTGCCCCTAACTTTCTGTCTGCCTCTCTCTCTACGTCTCTGTGTTACTTTCTCTGTCCTTTAGTCTGCCTCTCTATGTTTCCCTGCATGTCTCTCTGATGTTTCATTCTCTCTGTCGTCCTCTCTCCATCCATCTCTCTGAATTGCTCTGTTTTCCTCTCTTTCTCGCTCTGTTTCTTGTTCAATCAATTGCTTGTCCCTCAGTCTGCTCATCTGTTTTTATTACTTTCAATGTCTCTAAGTTTCCTTCTACCTCTGGTATGAGTGCCAATTCATTTATTATTTTATAAATCTATTTTATAAGGTAAGAATATTACTATGTAAAAGTTGGATCAACTCTAATTTTTTTCAGTAACTGGATTTGATCTCTGGGGAGTGCTTGTTGCAACAGGCCTTGTCTGCACCTTTTACTGTACTCTGGTAAGTTTACTGCAGTTACATTGCTACATGCTTGTTAGTGCATGTGTGTACTATGTGTGTTGGTGCAGATGGGACATACACGTGTGTTGGTAAAAATATGTAGGTATGTACTGGTGTGTTTGCACAGGTATTTTGGACAGGTGTCTTGGTGCTTCGTCCCAGACTCTTCCATCACCATCCCTGGGTATGTCCTGTCCTTCCGGCAGAATAGACCTATCAGAGGTGGCGGTACAGTGATATACAGTCAGGAGGGAGTGGCCCTGGGAGTCCTCAACATTGACTCCGGACCCCATGAAATCCCATGGCATCAGGTCAAACATGGGCAAGGAAACCTCCTGCTGATTACCACCTACCGCCCTCCCTCAGCTGATGAATCAGTCCTCCTCCATGTTGAGCACCACTTGGAGGAAGCACTGAGGGCAGCAAGGGCACAAAATGTACTCTGGGTGGGGGATTTCAATGTCCATCACCAAGAGTGGCTTGGTAGCACCACTACTGACCAAGCAGGCTGATTCCTGAAGGACATAACTGCCAGACTGGGCCTGCGGCAGGTGGTGAGAAAACCAACACAAGGTAAAAACCTACTTGACCACGTCCTCACCAATCTATCTGTCGCAGACTGTCCATGACAGTATTGGTAGGAGTGACCACCGCACAGTCCTCGTGGAAACTAAGTCCTGTCTTCGCACTGAGGACACCATCCAACGTGTTGTGTGGCACTATCACCGTGCTAAATGGGATAGATTCAGAACAGATCTAGCAGCTCAAATCTGGGTATCCATGAGGCGCTGTGGGCCATCAGCAGCAGAAGATTTGTATTCCAGCACAATCTGTAACCTCATGGCCCGGCACATTCCTCACTGTGCAATTACCAACAAGCCAGAGGATCAATCCTGGTTCAATGAGGAGTGTAGAAGAGCATGCCAGGAGCAGCACCAGGCGTACCTAAAAATGAGGTGCCAACCTGGTGAAGCTACAACTCAGGACTACGTGCATGCTAAACAGCGAGCAACATGCTATAGACAGAGCAAAGCGATTCCACAACCAACGGATCAGATCAAAGCTCTGCAGTCCTGCCACATCCAGTCGTGAATGGTGGTGGACAATTAAACAACTAACGGGAGGAGGAGGCACTGTGAACATCCCCATCCTCAATGATGGCGGAGTCCAGCACGTGAGTGCAAAAGACAAGGCTGAAGCGTTTGCAACCATCTTCAGCCAGAAGTGCCGAGTGGATGATCCATCTCGGCCTCCTCCCGATATCCCCACCATCACAGAAGCCAGTCTTCAGCCAATTCGAATCACTCCACGTGATATCAAGAAACAGCTGAGTGCACTGGATACAACAAAGGCTATGGGCCCTGACAACATCCCGGCTGTAGCACTGAAGACTTGTGCTCCAGAACTAGCTGCGCCTCTAGCCAAGCTGTTCCAGTACAGCTACAACACTGGCATCTACCCGACAATGTGGAAATTGCCCAGATATGTCCTGTCCACAAAAAGCAGGACAAATCCAATCCGGCCAATTACCACCCCATCAGTCTACTCTCAATCATCAGCAAAGTGATGGAAGGTGTCGTTGACAGTGCTATCAAGCGGCACTTACTCACCAATAACCTGCTCACTGATGCTCAGTTTGGGTTCTGCCAGGACCACTCGGCTCCAGACTTCATTACAGCCTTGGTCCAAACATGGACAAAAGAGCTGAATTCCAGAGGTGAGGTGAGAGTGACTGTCCTTGACATCAAGGCAGCATTTGACCGAGTGTGGCACCAAGGAGCCCTAGTAAAATTGAAGTCAATGGGAATCAGGGGGAAAACTCTCCAGTGGCTGGAGTCATACCTAGCACAAAGGAAGATGGTAGTTGGAGGCCAATCATCTCAGCCCCAGGACATTGCTGCAGGAGTTCCTCAGGGCAGTGTCCTAGGCCCAACCATCTTCAGCTGCTTCATCAATGACCTTCCCTCCATCATAAGGTCAGAAATGGGGATGTTCGCTGATGATTGCACAGTGTTCAGCTCCATTTGCAACCCCTCAAATAATGAAGTAGTCCGAGCCCGCATACAGCAAGACCTGGACAACATCCAGGCTTGGGCTGATAAGTGGCAAGTAACATTCACACCGGACAAGTGCCAGGCAATGACCATCTCCAACAAGAGAGAGTCTAACCACCTCCCCTTGATATTCAATGGCATTACCATCGCTGAATCCTCCGCCATCAACATTCTGGGGCTCACCGTTGGCCAGAAACTGAACTGGAACAGCCACATAAATACAGTGGCTGCGAGAGCAGATCAGAGGCTGGGTATTCTGTGGCGAGTGACTCACCTCCTGACTCCCCAAAGCCTTTCCATCACCTACAAGACACAAGTCAGGAGTGTGATGGAATACTCTCCACTTGCTTGGATGAGTGCAGCTCCAACAACACTCAAGAAGCTTGACACCATCCAAGATAAAGCAGCCCGCTTGATTGGCACCCCATCCACCACCCTAAACATTCACTCCCTTCACCACCGGCGCACCATGGCTGCAGTGTGTACCATCCACAGGATGCACTGCAGCAACTTGCCAAGGCTTCTTGAACAGCACCTCCTAAACCCGCGACCTCTACCACCTAGAAGGACAAGTGCAGCAGGCACATGGGAACAACAGCACCTGCACGTTCCTCTCCAAGTCACATAGCACCCCAATTTGGAAATATATCATCATTTCTTCATCGTCGCTGGGTCAAAATCCTGGAACTCCCTACCTAACAGCTCTGTGGGAGAACCTTCACCACATGGACTGCAGCAGTTCAAGAAGGCGGCTCACCACCATCTTCTCAAGGGCAATTAGGGATGGGCAATAAATGCAGGCCTTGCCAGAGACGCCCACATCCCATGAACGAATAAAAAAATACAGCGTTGTTACAAGTAGGTGTCTTGTTGCAGCTATGTTGGTCCAGGTGAGTCAGTGCAGGTGTGCTGGTGTAAGTGTGGCAGGGTAGGTGTGTTGGTACAAAGGGCAGTTGCGTTGGTTGTGGCGTGTTTGTGGGCTGCATTGGATGTATGTTTGTGGAGAGATGCTGGTGCAGATGTGTTGGTGTAATTATGTTCGTCATGTATGTGGAGGTGTGTTGTGGAGGTGAGTTGTGGAGGTGAGTTGTGGAGGTGTGTTGTGGAGGTGAGATGTGGAGGTGAGATGTGGAGGTGTGTTGTGGAGGTGTGTTGTGGAGGTGAGATGTGGAGGTGTGTTGTGGAGGTGAGATGTGGAGGTGAGATGTGGAGGTGAGATGTGGAGGTGTGTTGTGGAGGTGTGTTGTGGAGGTGAGTTGTGGAGGTGAGATGTGGAGGTGTGTTGTGGAGGTGAGATGTGGAGGTGAGATGTGGAGGTGAGATGTGGAGGTGTGTTGTGGAGGTGTGTTGTGGAGGTGAGATGTGGAGGTGAGTTGTGGAGGTGAGATGTGGAGGTGTGTTGTGGAGGTGAGATGTGGAGGTGAGATGTGGAGGTGTGTTGTGGAGGTGTGTTGTGGAGGTGAGTTGTGGAGGTGAGTGTTGTGGATCCACCCGATCAAGCCCCTTCACAATCTTATATGTTTCAATAAGATCGCCTCTCATTCTTCTGAACTCCAATGAGTAGAGTCCCAATCTACTCAACCTCTCCTCATATGTCCACCCCCTCATCCCCGGGATTAGCCGAGTGAACCTTCTTTGTACTGCCTCGAGAGCAAGCATGTCTTTCCTTAAGTATGGAGACCAAAACTGTATGCAGTATTCCAGGTGCGGTCTCACCAATACCTTATATAACTGCAGCAATACCTCCCTGTTTTTATATTCTATCCCCCTAGCAATAAAAGCCAACATTCCATTGGCCTTCTTGATCACCTGCTGCACCTGCATACCAACTTTTTGATTTTCTTGCACTCGGACCCTCAGATCCCTTTGTACTGCAGTACTTTCCAGTTTCTCGCCATTAAGATAATAACTTGCTCTCTGATTTTTCCTGCCAAAGTGCATAACCTCATATTTTCTAATATTGTATTGCATCTGCCAAATCTCCGCCCACTCACCCAGCCTGTCTAAATCCCCCTGTAGGTTTTTTATGTCCTCCTCACTCTCCACTTTCCCTCCCATCTTTGTATCATCTGCAAACTTTGATATGTTACACTCGGTCCCCTCCTCCAAATCGTTAATATAGATTGTAAAGAGTTGGGGACCCAGCACCGACCCCTGCGGAACACCACTGGCTACTGGTTGCCAGTCCGAGAATGAACCATTTATCCCAACTCTCTGCTTCCTGTTAGATAACCAATCCTCCACCCATGCCAGAATATTACCCCCAATCCAGTGATTCTTTATCTTGAGCAATAATCTTTTATGTGGCACCTTGTCGAATGCCTTCTGGAAGTCTAAATACACTACGTCCACTGGTTCCCCTTTATCCACCCTGTACGTTATGTCCTCAAAGAACTCAAGCAAATTTGTCAGACATGACTTCCCCTTCGTAAAGCCATGCTGACTTTGTCCTATTAAATTATGTTTATCCAAATGTTCCGTTACTGTCTCCTTAATAATAGACTCCAAAATTTTACCCATCACAGATGTTAGGCTAACTGGTCTATAATTTCCAGCCTTCTGCCTACTACCCTTTTTAAATAAGGGTGTTACATTAGCAGTTTTCCAATCTGCCGGAACCTTTGCTGAGTCCAGAGAATTTTGGAAAATTATTACCAAAGCATCCACAATCCCTACTGCCACTTCCCTCAAGACCCTAGGATGTAAGCCAGCAGGTCCAGGGAATTTATCCGCCTTGAGTCCCATTAATTTACTGAGTACCAATTCCTTAGTGATTTTAATCATATTTAACTCCTCCCCCCTTGAGCCTCCTGTTTGTCCAGTGTTGGGATATTCTTAGTGTCCTCTACTGTAAAGACTGAAACAAAATATTTGTTCAGCATTTTTGCCATCTCCATGTTTCCCACCATTAATTTCCCAGTCTCATCCTCTAAGGGACCTACGTTTGCCTTAGCCACCCTTTTTCTTTTTATATAACTATAGAAGCTCTTGCTATCTGTTTTTATATTTTTTGCTAATTTATTTTCATAATCAATCTTCCCTTTCTTAATCAATCCTTTAGTTACTTTTTGCTGTCTTTTGAAGGCTTCCCAATCTTCTATCCTCCCACTAAGTTTGGCTACCTTATATGTCCTTGTTTTTAGTCGGATACTATCCTTAATTTCTTTACTTAGCCACGGATGGCTGTCATCTCTTTTACACCCTTTTTTCCTCAGTGGAATATATATTTTTTGAAAGTTGTAAAATAACTCCTTAAATGAACACCACTGCTCATGTACCGTCTTACCCTTTAATCTATTTTCCCAGTCCACTTTAATCAATTCCGCTCTCATACCATCATAGTCTCCTTTATTCAAGCTCAATACGCTTGTTTGAGAACCAACCTTCTCACCCTCTAATTGGATATGGAATGTAACCATGTTATGGTCACTCATTCCAAGGGGATCCTTAACTAGGACATTATTAATCAATCCTGGCTCATTACACAGGGTCCAAGGTTGCTTGCCACCTTGTAGGATCAGTTACATACTGCTCAAGAAATCCATCCCTAATACACTCAATAAACTCTTCCTCAAGGCTGCCCTGCCCAATTTGATTTGTCCAGTTAATATGATAGTTAAAATCCCCCATAATTATAGCTGTTCCCTTATTACATGCCCCGACTATTTCCTGATTAATACATCTTCCAGCAGATTTGCAACTATTAGGAGGCCTATATATTATGCCCACTCGTGTTTTTTTCCCCTTATTATTCCTTATCTCTACTCAAACTGTTTCATTATCCTGATCCTTATCCTGATGTATTACAGTGATTCCTTCCTCCCCTTCCTTCCTGCCTGTCCTTCCTGATTGTTAAATACCCTGGCATATTTAATTCCCAGTCGTTGTCACCCTGCAGCCATGTTTCTGTAATGGCCACAAGATCATACCCATACGTAGTTATTTGTGCCGTTAACTCGTCCATTTTGTTACGAATGCTACGTGCACTCAGATAAAGAACTTTCAAATATGTTTTGTGACACTTAGTTCCTGCTTTTCCTTTTTTAACACTTTACCTTTTACTCCATACCTTCTGTCCCTTCCTGACACGCTTTCCTCTGTCTCCCTGCTCAGGTTCCCAACCCCCTGCCACAGCTTTCATGCTGGGTTAATCGCCTTACGCCTTCTAGTTTTTATTTTATCTGTCGTGCCTAAAGTACACTTTCTTTCTGCTGCTCTACACTTTTCCCTTTCACTTGTTCTTGAACAACTGTTTGTACTATTTGTATTGTAGATTTCCCCTGGGTCTTCCCCTCTCTTGCTGCTCTCAACTTTATTCTCTTCTGACTCCCCGCTCAGGTTCCCATCCCCCTGCCACTCTAGTTTAAACCTTCCCCAACAGCACTAGCAAACACCCCCGCGAGGACATTGGTCCTGATCCTGCTCGGGTGTAACCAGTCCCACTTGTACAGGTCCCACCTTCCCCAGAACCAGTCCCAATGTCCCAGGAATCGAAATCCCTCCCTCCTACACCATCCCTGCAGCCACGCATTCATCCTGTCTATTCTCCTGTTCCTATACTCACTAGCACATTGTGTTGTGGACGTGTGTGCTGTGGAGGTGAGATGTAGACGTGTGTGTTGTGGAGGTGTGTTGTGGAGGTGTGTGTTGCGGAGGTGTGTGTTGTGGAGGTGTGTGTTGTGGAGGTGTGTGTTGTGGAGGTGTGTTGTAGAGGTGTGTGTTGTGGAGGTGTGTTGTGGAGGTGTGTGTTGTGGAGGTGTGTTGTAGAGGTGTGTGTTGTGGAGGTGTGTGTTGTGGAGGTGTGTTGTAGAGGTGTGTGTTGTAGAGGTGTGTTGTAAAGGTGTGTGTTGTGGAGGTGTGTTGTAAAGGTGTGTGTTGTGGAGGTGAGTTGTGGAGGTGTGTTGTAAAGGTGTGTGTTGTGGAGGTGTGTGTTGTGGAGGTGTGTGTTGTGGAGGTGTGTGTTGTGGAGGTGTGTGTTGTGGAGGTGTGTGTTGTGGAGGTGTGTGTTGTGGAGGTGTGTTGTAGAGGTGTGTGTTGTGGAGGTGTGTGTTGTGGAGGTGTGTTGTAGAGGTGTGTGTTGTAGAGGTGTGTTGTAAAGGTGTGTGTTGTGGAGGTGTGTTGTAAAGGTGTGTGTTGTGGAGGTGTGTTGTAAAGGTGTGTGTTGTGGAGGTGTGTTGTAAAGGTGTGTGTTGTGGAGGTGAGTTGTGGAGGTGTGTTGTAAAGGTGTGTGTTGTGGAGGTGTGTTGTAGAGGTGTGTTGTAAAGGTGTGTGTTGTGGAGGTGTGTTGTGGAGGTGTGTTGTGGAGGTGTGTTGTAAAGGTGTGTGTTGTGGAGGTGTGTTGTAAAGGTGTGTGTTGTGGAGGTGTGTTGTAGAGGTGTGTGTTGTGGAGGTGTGTTGTGGAGGTGTGTTGTGGAGGTGTGTTGTAAAGGTGTGTGTTGTGGAGGTGTGTTGTAAAGGTGTGTGTTGTGGAGGTGTGTTGTAAAGGTGTGTGTTGTGGAGGTGTGTTGTAAAGGTGTGTGTTGTGGATGTGTGTTGTAGAGGTGTGTGTTGTGGAGGTGTGTTGTAGAGGTGTGTTGTGGAGGTGTGTTGTAGAGGTGTGTGTTGTGGAGGTGTGTGTTGTGGAGGTGTGTTGTAGAGGTGTGTGTTGTAGAGGTGTGTTGTAGAGGTGTGTGTTGTAGAGGTGTGTTGTAGAGGTGTGTGTTGTGGAGGTGTGTTGTAGAGGTGTGTGTTGTGGAGGTGTGTTGTAGAGGTGTGTTGTGGAGGTGTGTTGTAAAGGTGTGTGTTGTGGAGGTGTGTGTTGTGGAGGTGTGTTGTGGAGGTGTGTTGTGGAGGTGTGTTGTAAAGGTGTGTGTTGTGGAGGTGTGTTGTAAAGGTGTGTGTTGTGGAGGTGTGTGTTGTGGAGGTGTGTTGTGGAGGTGTGTGTTGTGGAGGTGTGTTGTAGAGGTGTGTGTTGTGGAGGTGTGTTGTGGAGGTGTGTGTTGTGGAGGTGTGTTGTGGAGGTGTGTGTTGTGGAGGTGTGTTGTAGAGGTGTGTGTTGTGGAGGTGTGTTGTAGAGGTGTGTTGTGGAGGTGTGTTGTAGAGGTGTGTGTTGTGGAGGTGTGTTGTAGAGGTGTGTGTTGTAGAGGTGTGTTGTAGAGGTGTGTGTTGTAGAGGTGTGTTGTAGAGGTGTGTGTTGTGGAGGTGTGTGTTGTGGAGGTGTGTTGTGGAGGTGTGTTGTGGAGGTGTGTTGTAGAGGCGTGTGTTGTGGAGGTGTGTGTTGTGGAGGTGTGTTGTGGAGGTGTGTTGTGGAGGTGTGTTGTAAAGGTGTGTGTTGTGGAGGTGTGTTGTAAAGGTGTGTGTTGTGGAGGTGTGTTGTAGAGGTGTGTGTTGTGGAGGTGTGTTGTAGAGGTGTGTGTTGTGGAGGTGTGTTGTAGAGGTGTGTTGTGGAGGTGTGTTGTGGAGGTGTGTTGTAAAGGTGTGTGTTGTGGAGGTGTGTTGTAAAGGTGTGTGTTGTGGAGGTGTGTTGTAGAGGTGTGTGTTGTGGAGGTGTGTTGTGGAGGTGTGTGTTGTGGAGGTGTGTTGTAGAGGTGTGTTGTGGAGGTGTGTTGTGGAGGTGTGTTGTAGAGGTGTGTGTTGTAGAGGTGTGTTGTGGAGGTGTGTTGTGGAGGTGTGTTGTAGAGGTGTGTTGTGGAGGTGTGTTGTGGAGGTGTGTGTTGTGGAGGTGTGTTGTAGAGGTGTGTTGTGGAGGTGTGTTGTGGAGGTGTGTGTTGTGGAGGTGTGTTGTAGAGGTGTGTTGTGGAGGTGTGTTGTGGAGGTGTGTTGTAGAGGTGTGTGTTGTGGAGGTGTGTTGTAGAGGTGCGTGTTGTGGAGGTGTGTTGTAGAGGTGTGTGTTGTAGAGGTGTGTTGTAGAGGTGTGTGTTGTAGAGGTGTGTTGTAGAGGTGTGTGTTGTGGAGGTGTGTTGTAAAGGTGTGTGTTGTGGAGGTGTGTTGTGGAGGTGTGTTGTGGAGGTGTGTTGTAGAGGTGTGTGTTGTGGAGGTGTGTTGTAGAGGTGTGTGTTGTAGAGGTGTGTTGTAGAGGTGTGTGTTGTAGAGGTGTGTTGTAGAGGTGTGTGTTGTGGAGGTGTGTTGTAAAGGTGTGTGTTGTGGAGGTGTGTTGTGGAGGTGTGTTGTGGAGGTGTGTTGTAGAGGTGTGTGTTGTGGAGGTGTGTTGTAGAGGTGTGTGTTGTAGAGGTGTGTTGTAGAGGTGTGTGTTGTAGAGGTGTGTTGTAGAGGTGTGTGTTGTGGAGGTGTGTTGTAAAGGTGTGTGTTGTGGAGGTGTGTTGTAAAGGTGTGTGTTGTGGAGGTGTGTTGTGGAGGTGTGTGTTGTGGAGGTGTGTTGTAGAGGTGTGTTGTGGAGGTGTGTTGTGGAGGTGTGTTTGTTGTTGGAGGCAGATGCAGTCAAAGAAGAGACAAGGTCGTTGCAAAGAGACAGTAAAGAAGAGCACACAATTTCAGCGATACAGACCTCCCACTATCCATTGAGTGGAATCACCCTAAATTGCCCGGATGCTTCCTGTCCCGTCTGAACTGATGGTGGAAAATTGGACAGGTGCAAATAGAAAGATCAGAATCCCATCGGAAGATTGGGCACTGCCCAATCGGAGAAGCCAGACTTATTAGGCAGTCAATGAAATGGTCTTTCCTAAATCTCTGCTGCACCATTTTATAAAAGCCATCACAGTCCGCAGCTGATGAAATCCCTCCTCGTCATTTACACCGATCGTAAAGTGTGAATGGAATGATATAACAACTGGGCTATTTTTGGTCAGTTTCCTTTCATTCTCACTCATGGATTTTCATTGCAAGAATTAATCTGTGGCAAAATCTCATCCACCCACCATTTTGATTTGGTAAGATGGGAAGATTCCACAAATGGGACTATTTTGCTGGAATTTGCCATAGATTACCCAGGGAATACACATGTAAAGATGTTTAGGCCCGTTCCATCCGGTGAGAACTGCCCGTACGTGTACATTAAGTTTCTCACAAAGCTGCAGATATTAAAGGAGATCAGAAAGTTGACTGACCTGCACTTTCTGTTTAGACTCGAGGTGGATCAGATACCATGCTCACAACCTCTTGTGTTTTTAGGGTGGTCTAAAAGCGGTGGTATGGACTGATGTGTTCCAGATGGGGATTATGATCTCTGGATTTTTGGCGGTGATCATCCGAGGCGCGGTGATCCAGGGAGGCTTCGAACGGATCTGGAATATCTCTTATCATGGAGGGAGACTCAACTTCTGGGAGTAAGACAGTAATTTATCTTTGGGGGTTTGGGAATAAGCTTTCAGGGAGAGGAGAGTGGTTTCATCAGAGGGGTTTGGTGATTTTGTATTCAGACTTGTACCTGTCTGGGACTGGGTTAGGGACAGGCAGTGCCTGTACTCAGACTTGTACCTGTCTGAGACTCAGTTAGGGACAGGCAGTGCCTGTACTCAGACTTGTACCCGTCTGTCTGAGACTCAGTTAGGGACAGGCAGTGCCTGTACTCAGACTTGTACCCGTCTGTCTGAGACTCAGTTAGGGACAGGCAGTGCCTGTACTCAGACTTGTACCCGTCTGTCTGAGACTCAGTTAGGGACAGGCAGTGCCTGTACTCAGACTTGTACCCGTCTGTCTGAGACTCAGTTAGGGACAGGCAGTGCCTGTACTCAGACTTGTACCCATCTGTCTGAGACTCAGTTAGGGACAGGCAGTGCCTGTACTCAGACTTGTACCCGTCTGTCTGAGACTCAGTTAAGGACAGGCAGCCCTGGTGTAAAGCGTTCACTACTCAGAGGCACGGTTTTAAATAACAGAAACTGGACGTGTTTCCGATGAACTGGAACTGGGAGCACAATGACTGATAAGTGAAAGAACAATGCTTACCGACCTGTGAGTGGTGTCAGAAGCTATAAATTCTGAACTCACCAGGTGTACAGGATGTTGATGTCACTTTGCTACTGTTTTCAGCCCTCTAACCAGTCACTCATCCACGTGATGATTCCCTTCGGAAGTTGGCCAGATCTCTCCATGAACCCTGCAGTGATGCTGCTGATTGACCAGGACAAGGGGCCTGTTTCCTACCCTACCCTTTGACCCAGCATAATGTGGGCGCTGCACATTTCGTGTGCACCCGATCTGGCCTCAGCTGGACCTGGCTGGTTTCTCAAGTTCGGCTAACCGCCGTGTGTTGGCTGAATGCACTATTGGAGGAGCTTTTGCCTCAGGACCTGCTCTCTCACCAGACACGGGGTGGGGGGAGGTTCAGGAAACACAAACCTGAGCCCATAGCACAGAACTGCCCATAATCCACCACAACGGAACTGACCCTGGCCATGAGGATGGGTGGGGGTGGGAGGTGAAAGGTCACATTGGTATGGTAGAGGTTCTTTAGAGATTGGGGATTAAGATATACTATTGGGCAGAAGTGTGCAAACCAAGACTCACACGGTGCACGTGACTCAGAGACCCTGGCTATCCAATCCGCTGAGACAGATTCTGATACCCGGTGTCTCCCCGCTCTATAATTCCACTCTCCGCTACGTGTCTCTCAGACCCTATAATCCACTCCACACTGTCTTCAGACCACCTGAACACTGGTTTTCAATTTCCTTGAAAGGAGACGGCTGAGAGGGAACCTCATAGAGAAACGTATGAAATATCAAACAGTGTAGGAAAAGGTAAACCCAGAATCCTGCTGCAAACTGAACCATGACAGTAGAATAAGAGGTCATTGGTCCAACTTAGAACTAACATCAGGAAGTCTTTCCTCACACAAAGACTGCTGAGTACATGGAATGGAGTCCCTGGTAATGTACGGTGGCAAAAAACCTTAGAATCATTTTGGAAACATTTGGAAGGTGGGATGTTGGCTCTCTTTGATTGGATGTGTGAGGTTGGGCTGAACGAAGTTGCTCATCTTAATTTCTCATTTAATCTTGTTCAATATCAATAAATAAATGGCAACAGCAGGATTCAGAACCTTGTCAGGTGTAGGGAAACAGGTGGACAATGCATTGCTGGCTGGGGTGTGGAGGATGATGAGATAACATTCACTGCCATTGATAGTGTGATCTGTTAAAGTTCAAAGTTTGCTTGCAGTTCACAGCACCTGATGTAAAACCAGTTAGGCCTGTTCACACATGGAGAATAGTTCCCACATAAGATTGTTAAAAGAATTTTAATTGCACTAAATTAGATCTGCCCTGGAGCCAAGGTTGTATGGAAATTGTCCAGGATAAGAGCAGAGTCTGGTCCAGGATAAGAGCAGAGTCTCCTCACAGACTTTGGGGCCGACGATATAATGGGATGGTTAGGGTAGTGTGGAGAGGATATAATGGGGGTGTTAGGTCACTGGAGGAATTATATAATGTGAGAGTTAGGGTATTGGAGGGATGATATAATGGTTGCGGTAGGGTATTGGAGGGATGATATAATGGTTGAGGTAGGGTATTGGAGGGATGATATAATGGTTGCGGTAGGGTATTGGAGGGAGGATCTAATGGTTGAGGTAGGGTATTGGAGGGATGATATAATGGTTGAGGTAGGGTATTGGAGGGATGATATAATGGTTGAGGTAGGGTATTGGAGGGATGATATAATGGTTGCGGTAGGGTATTGGAGGGATGATATAATGGTTGAGGTAGGGTATTGGAGGGATGATATAATGGTTGAGGTAGGGTATTGGAGGGATGATATAATGGTTGAGGTAGGGTATTGGAGGGATGATATAATGGTTGCGGTAGGGTATTGGAGGGATGATATAATGGTTGAGGTAGGGTATTGGAGGGATGATATAATAGTTGAGGTAGGGTATTGGAGGGAGGATCTAATGGTTGAGGTAGGGTATTGGAGGGATGATATAATGGTTGAGGTAGGGTATTGGAGGGATGATATAATGGTTGAGGTAAGGTATTGGAGGGAGGATATAACTGGAGAGTTAGGACGCTGGAGAGATGATATAATGGGAAAGTTAGGGTCGTGGAGGGAGGATATAATGGGAAAGTTAGGGCACTAGAGAGAGGATATAATGGGAGAGTTAGGGTAGTGGAAGGAGGATATATTGGGAGAGTTAGGGTATTCCATAGAATTACATAGAATGTACAGCACAGAAACAGGTCATTCCACCCAATAAGTCCATGCCAGTATTTATGTTCCACACGAGCCTCCTTCCTCTCTACTCCATCTAACCCTATCAGCATAACCTTCTATTCCTTTCTCCCTCATGTGTTTATCTAGCTTCCTCTTAAATGCATCTCTGCTATTTGCCTCAACTATTCCTTGTGGTAGCGCATTCCACATTTTAACCACTCTCGGGGTAAAGATGTTTCTATTGGATTTATTAGTGACTATCTTATATTTATGGCCCCTAGTTCTGGTCTCTCCCGCAAGTGGAAACATCTTCTCTACATCTACCCTATCAAACCCTTTCATAACTTAAAGACCTCAATCAGGTCACCCCTCAGTCTTCTCTTTTCTATAGAAAAGAGCCCCAGCCTGTTCAATCTTTCCTGATAAGTATAATCTCTCAGTTCTGGTATCATTCTAGTAAATCTTTTTTGCACCTTCTCCAGTGTCTCTATATCCTTTTTATAATATGGAGACCAGAACTGTTCACAATACTCCAAGTGTGGTCTAACCAAGGTTCTATACAAGTTTAACATAACTTCTTTGCTTTTCAATTCTATTCCTCTAGAAATGAACCCCAGTGCTTGGTTTTGCTTTCTTTTTTGGCCTTATTAACCTGTGTCGCTACTTTTAGTGATTTGTGTATCTGTATCCCCAGATCACTCTGCTCCTCTACCCCATTTAGACCCTTATTATCTAAGCAGTATTTGGCCCCCTTATTCCTCCTATCCCTAACTCTAACCCTAACCCTTGTCTATATTGAAATTCATTTGCCAATTACATGTTCATTCTGCAAGTTTATTAATGTCTTCCTGTATTTTGTCACAGTCCTCCTCAGTATTAACTATTCCCCCCAATTTGGTGTCATCCGCAAATTTTGAAATTGTACTTCCGGTTCCCGAGTCCAAAACATTTATGTAAATTGTGAACAACAGTGGTCCCAGCACCGATCCTTGTGGGACATCACTTCCCACTTTTTGCCAGTCTGAGTAACTATCTTTAACCCCTACTTTCTGTTTTCTGTTTTGTAGCCAGCTTGCTATCCATTCTGCTACTTGTCCCCTGACTCCACATGCTCTGACCTTAGTCATGAGTCTACAATGCGCTACCTTATCGAAGGCCTTTTCCAAATTCAAATATGTTACATTTACTTCACTGCCCTTTTCTACCCTTTCTGTTACTTGTTCAAAGAATTCAATAAGTTTGGTCAAGTATGACCTTCTCTTTTGAAATCCGTGCTGACTATTCTTTATTATATTTTTGGTTTCTAGATGTTTTTCTATCACATCTTTGAGTAAGGATTCCATTATCTTTCCTACAACATTAAGCTAATTAGTCTATATTTCCCTGGACTGCTTCTATCTCCCTTTTTAAATACTGGAATCACATTAGCTGTCCACCAGTCCTCTGGCACTATTCCCTTTCCTAGTGAATTTTTATGTATATGTAACAGTGCCTCTGCTATCTCTTCCCTAACTTCTTTTAATATACACAGATGCAATTCATCCGACCAAGGGTTTTATCCTCTCTAAGTTTGATTAGTTTATCAATTATCTCCCCCCATTTTATAGAATCATAGAATGGTTACAGCACAGAAGGAGGCCATTCGGCCCATTGAGCCCATGCTGGCTCTCTGCAAGAGCAATCCTGCTAGTCCCACTCCCCCTGCCCTATCCCCGTAGCCCTGCAAATTTTTTCCTTCAAGTACTTATCCAGTTCCCTTTTGAAAGCCACGGTAGAATCTGCCTCCACCACCCCCTCAGGCAATACATTCCAGATCATAATCACTCGCTGCGTAAAAAAGTTTTTCCTCATGTCGCCTTTGGTTCTTTTGCCAATTACCTTAAATCTGTGTCCTCTGGTTCTCGAACCTTCTGCTAATGGGAACAGCTTCTCTCTATCTACTCTGTCTAGACCCCTCATGATTTTGAATACCTCTATCAAATCTCTTCTCAACCTTCTCTGCTCTAAGGAGAACAACCTCAGCTTTATGCCTTTATATCTTTTTTGATCTCGTCTTCTAATGTCATGCCCATCATGTTAGTCTCCCTGGTAAATATTGAGTCAAAGTAATTATTTAATATTTCTGCCATTTCACTGTTATTACCTGTCAATTTGTCATGTCTATCCCTTAATGGCCCTATCCCTATCCTGATAAGTACTGGAGAGATGGCATAATGGGAGAGTTAGGATACTAGAGAGATGGTATAATGGGAGAGTTAGGGTACTAGAGAGATGGCATAATGGGAGAGTTAGGATACTGGAGGGATGGTATAATGGGAGAGTTAGGATAGTGGAGGGATGGTATAATGGGAGAGATAGGGTACTGGAGGGATGGTATAATGGGAGAGTTAGGATACTGGAGGGATGGTATAATGGGAGAGATAGGGTACTGGAGGGATGGTATAATGGGAGAGTTAGGATACTGGAGGGATGGTATAATGGGAGAGTTAGGATACTGGAGGGATGGTATAATGGGAGAGATAGGGTACTGGAGGGATGGTATAATGGGAGAGTTAGGATACTGGAGGGATGGTATAATGGGAGAGATAGGGTACTGGAGGGATGGTATAATGGGAGAGTTAGGATACTAGAGAGATGGTATAATGGGAGAGTTAGGATACTGGAGGGATGGTATAATGGGAGAGTTAGGATACTGGAGGGATGGTATAATGGGAGAGTTAGGGTACTGGAGGGATGGTATAATGGGAGAGTTAGGATACTGGAGGGATGGTATAATGGGAGAGTTAGGATACTGGAGGGATGGTATAATGGGAGAGTTAGGATACTGGAGGGATGGTATAATGGGAGAGTTAGGATACTGGAGAGATGGCATAATGGGAGAGTTAGGATACTGGAGAGATGGTATAATGGGAGAGATAGGGTACTGGAGGGATGGTATAATGGGAGAGATAGGATACTGGAGGGATGGTATAATGGGAGAGATAGGGTACTGGAGGGATGGTATAATGGGAGAGATAGGATACTGGAGAGATGGTATAATGGGAGAGATAGGGTACTGGAGGGATGGTATAATGGGAGAGATAGGGTACTGGAGGGATGGTATAATGGGAGAGTTAGGATACTGGAGGGATGGTATAATGGGAGAGATAGGGTACTGGAGGGATGGTATAATGGGAGAGATAGGGTACTGGAGGGATGGTATAATGGGAGAGTTAGGATACTGGAGGGATGGTATAATGGGAGAGTTAGGATACTGGAGGGATGGTATAATGGGAGAGATAGGATACTGGAGAGATGGTATAATGGGAGAGATAGGGTACTGGAGGGATGGTATAATGGGAGAGATAGGGTACTGGAGGGATGGTATAATGGGAGAGTTAGGATACTGGAGGGATGGTATAATGGGAGAGATAGGATAGTGGAGAGATGGTATAATGGGAGAGATAGGATACTGGAGGGATGGTATAATGGGAGAGTTAGGATACTGGAGGGATGGTATAATGGGAGAGATAGGGTACTGGAGGGATGGTATAATGGGAGAGTTAGTGTACTGGAGGGATGGTATAATGGGAGAGATAGGGTACTGGAGGGATGGTATAATGGGAGAGTTAGGGTACTGGAGGGATGGTATAATGGGAGAGATAGGATACTAGAGAGATGGTATAATGGGAGAGTTAGGATACTGGAGGGATGGTATAATGGGAGAGATAGGGTACTGGAGGGATGGTATAATGGGAGAGATAGGATACTAGAGAGATGGTATAATGGGAGAGTTAGGATACTGGAGGGATGGTATAATGGGAGAGATAGGGTACTGGAGGGATGGTATAATGGGAGAGATAGGATACTGGAGGGATGGTATAATGGGAGAGTTAGGGTACTGGAGGGATGGTATAATGGGAGAGATAGGATACTGGAGAGATGGTATAATGGGAGAGTTAGGATACTGGAGGGATGGTATAATGGGAGAGATAGGGTACTGGAGGGATGGTGTAATGGGAGAGATAGGATACTGGAGGGATGGTATAATGGGAGAGATAGGGTACTGGAGGGATGGTATAATGGGAGAGATAGGATACTGGAGGGATGGTATAATGGGAGAGTTAGGATACTGGAGGGATGGTATAATGGGAGAGATAGGATACTGGAGGGATGGTATAATGGGAGAGATAGGATACTGGAGGGATGGTATAATGGGAGAGTTAGGATAGTGGAGGGATGGTATAATGGGAGAGATAGGGTACTGGAGGGATGGTATAATGGGAGAGATAGGGTACTGGAGGGATGGTATAATGGGAGAGATAGGGTACTGGAGGGATGGTATAATGGGAGAGTTAGGATAGTGGAGGGATGGTATAATGGGAGAGTTAGGGTACTGGAGGGATGGTGTAATGGGAGAGATAGGATACTGGAGGGATGGTATAATGGGAGAGATAGGATACTGGAGGGATGGTATAATGGGAGAGATAGGATACTGGAGGGATGGTAAAATGGGAGAGTTAGGATACTGGAGGGATGGTATAATGGGAGAGATAGGATACTGGAGGGATGGTATAATGGGAGAGTTAGGATAGTGGAGGGATGGTATAATGGGAGAGATAGGGTACTGGAGGGATGGTATAATGGGAGAGATAGGATACTGGAGGGATGGTATAATGGGAGAGATAGGATACTGGAGGGATGGTATAATGGGAGAGTTAGGATACTGGAGGGATGGTATAATGGGAGAGTTAGGATAGTGGAGGGATGGTATAATGGGAGAGATAGGGTACTGGAGGGATGGTATAATGGGAGTGTTAGGGTACTGGAGGGATGGTATAATGGGAGAGATAGGGTACTGGAGGGATGGTGTAATGGGAGAGATAGGATACTGGAGGGATGGTATAATGGGAGAGATAGGGTACTGGAGGGATGGTATAATGGGAGAGATAGGATACTGGAGGGATGGTATAATGGGAGAGATAGGGTACTGGAGGGATGGTATAATGGGAGAGATAGGATACTGGAGAGATGGTAGAATGGGAGAGATAGGATACTGGAGAGATGGTATAATGGGAGAGATAGGATAGTGGAGAGATGGTATAATGGGAGAGATAGGGTACTGGAGAGATGGTATAATGGGAGAGATAGGGTACTAGAAGGATGATTTCATGGATATATTCTATGTTCCTATAAGTAACTGAACCAACCAAAACCTTGTTCCCCCTTCCTAGGCAGTCTGGTCTCTATAAGTCAAGCCAGTCATACGTAAGCACCCATGTTGACCCATATTGAGGCAAACTGACCCACACTAATGCAGACTGACACATATTCGCCCAAATCATCCGCTATTATACTTTATAAATGTGAGATTTAAGCTGATTTTAAATGTATTCATTCTTTCAGACACTGAGTTAGAACATGAGCACAGTTAGATGTCTCCAAATTCTTGGCTCCTTTTCCTTTCACATTCCATTCTATGTTCTGTTAACACGGGTATCTTTCATTGTAACATAAAGGGAAACAAAGAAAGACTTACATTGATATGGTGCCTTCTCTGATCCCTCAGAACCATCCACATTTAATTAGTTTGAAGTGCAATGAATGTTGTCATGTCGGCAAATATAGCAGCCATTTTGTACACAGCAAGATCCCACAATCAGTAAATTGAGGAAATGATCTGAGGGACAGAATCTACAGGCATTTGGAGAGGCAGGGACTAATTAGGAACAGTCAGCATGGTTTTGTGAGAGGAAAATCATGTCTCACGAATTTGATTGAGTTTTTTGAAGGGGTAACCAAGAAGATAGATGAGGGCTGTGCAGTCGACGTGGTCTACATGGACTTCAGCAAAGCATTTGACAAGGTACCACATGGTAGGTTGTTACATAAGGTTAAATCTCATGGGATCCAAGGTGAGGTAGCCAATTGGATACAAAATTGGCTTGACGACAGAAGACAGAGGGTGGTTGTCGAGGGTTGTTTTTCAAACTGGATGCCTGTGTCCAGCGGTGTGCCTCAGGGATCGGTGCTGGGTCCGCTGTTATTTGTTATTTATATTAATGATTTGGATGAGAATTTAGGAGGCATGGTTAGTAAGTTTGCAGATGACACCAAGATTGGTGGCATTGTGGACAGTGAAGAAGGTTATCTAGGATTGCAACGGGATCTTGATAAATTGGGCCAGTGGGCCGATGAATGGCAGATGGAGTTTAATTTAGATAAATGTGAGGTGATGCATTTTGGTAGATCGAATCGGGCCAGGACCTACTCCGTTAATGGTAGGGCGTTGGGGAGAGTTATAGAACAAAGAGATCTAGGAGTACAGATTCATAGCTCCTTGAAAGTGGAGTCACAGGTGGATAGGGTGGTGAAGAAGGCATTCAGCATGCTTGGTTTCATTGGTCAGAACATTGAATGCAGGAGTTGGGATGTCTTGTTGAAGTTGTACAGGGCATTGGTGAGGCCACACTTGGAGTACTGTGTACAGTTCTGGTCACCCTATTATAGAAAGGATATTATTAAACTAGAAAGAGTGCAGAAAAGATTTACTAGGATGCTACCGGGACTTGATGGTTTGACTTACAGGGAGAGGTTAGACAGACTGGGACTTTATTCCCTGGAGAGTAGGAGGTTAAGGGGTGATCTTATAGAAGTCTATAAAATAATGAGGGGCATAGATAAGGTCGATAGTCAAAATCTTTTCCCAAAGGTAGGGGAGTCTATAACGAGGGGGCACAGATTTAAGGTGAGAGGGGAGAGATACAAAAGGATCCAGAGGGGCAATTTTTTCACTCAAAGGGTGGTGAGTGTCTGGAACGAGCTGCCAGAGGCAGTAGTAGAGGCGGGTACAATTTTGTCTTTTAAAAAGCATTTGGACAGTTACATGGGGAAGATGGGTATCGAGGGATATGGGCCAAGTGCAGGCAATTGGGACTAGCTTAGTGGTATAAACTGGGCGACATGGACATGTTGGGCCGAAGGGCCTGTTTCCATGTTGTAACTTCTATGATTCTATGATTCTATGATTCTTAACACTGGGAGATATTCCTGTCAATATTCAAATTGTGTTATGTGATCGTGTCCCACTCCAGAGAATTTAGCTTGTAATCCGGGCTGACACTCCAGTGCAGTACTGCGGGAGTGCTGCACTGTCGGAGGTGCCTTCTTTCAGATGAGACGATAAACTGAGGCTCCATCTGCCTTCTCAGGTGGACGTAAAAGATCCCATTGTGCTATTCAAAGAAGAGCAGGGGAGTTCTCCCCGCTGTCCTGGCCAATATTTATCCCTCAACCAACATCACTAAAAACAGATGACCTAGTCATTATCACACTGCTGTTTGTGGGACCTTGCTGTGCGTGAATTGGCTGCCGCATTTCCTACATTACAGCAGTGACTGCACGTCAAAAGTACTTAATTGGCTGCAAAGCACTTTGGGACGTCCTGAGGTCATGAAAGATGCTAAATAAATGCAAGTCCTTTCTTTTAATGTCCACCTGAACTGTCAGAACAGGAGATAGGGCCTCAATTAAATGTTGCATCGGAAGGACAGCCCTTTGAACAAAGCAGCACTCCCTCAGTACTGCACTGGAGTGATAGCCGAGATCATACGCTCATGTCCTGGACTATAAAGGACTTGGCTGCTGTGATCGTTTTCTAGTAAGGGTGGTTGTAGCACTTTGCTTGTCCCTACTGTCTTACTGTTACATCAGTAAAAAGAAATGAACCTAAAGCAATTCCAGGCAAAGGCCCCTCACCACTGCGTCCTTGTCTCTTCCCAGCTTTGACCCAAATCCGTTACGACGACACACCTTCTGGACGATCGTGGTCGGTGGGAGTTTTATGTGGACGGCGGTTTATGGCATCAATCAATCTCAGGTGCAGCGGTACATCGCCTGTAAAAACCAGTGTGAGGCTAAGCTGTAAGTACCAGGACAGCACTTGCCTGGCTTTAGCGGAGAGTGAGGTACAGTGCCTGGAGGAGCTCTGCTGTAACTAGTGGGTTTCTCACAGGCCCTCAGGCAGAATGTTATATGGTAGAAATAAACAAAAACACCTTGTGTTGCACACAATCTCCACAAGTCCCCCACAACAGCCCTCCTCTGCCCGCGAACTCTTTCCTGTTTGTAATACAGTGCAGGAGATGCTGGAAACTCCAGCCCATGAATTGATTCAATTGGACTGCTTTGCCCTTGTGTTATGAATACAGAAACACACTCTTGTTTAAGGTTACACACACATTACCCTCAAGTCCGAACTGATGGACATTTGAAAAGCTTCAAACTGTTGCTTTAAAGATGTACAGCAGGGAGTAAACCTTCTGCTAACATTACTGTTACTTTTTATTTTACATCAACAAAAAAAGGGAAAGTTGGGGGACGGTATCCAGCGATATAAATAACTGAAGTCCAGTGGGGGCAGAATTTTCCACGAGGTGGATGAGGACATTGTGGTTCAGTCTCATAGAGCAATTGATCAGGACTCACTACTATGAGAGATCTGCACACAACACACATATTGATCAGGACTCACTATTTTGATGGATTACACACAACACACATATTGATCAGGACTCACTATTTTGATGGATTACACACAACACACATATTGATCAGGACTCACTACTGTCACAGATCTACACATAACACACATATTGATCGGGATTCAGTACTCTGACAAATCTAAACACAACACACATATTGATCAGGACTCACTACTACCTCAGATCGACACACAACACACATATTGATCAGAATTCACTGCTGTGATAGATCAACACAACTCACATATTGATCAGGACTCGCTTCCGTGACAGATCTACTTGCAACATACCTATTGATCAGGACTCACTTCTGTCACAGATTTACACACAAGACACATATTGATCAGGCCTCTTCCACTGACACACAAATTGATCAGGACTCACTTTCTGATAGATCTACACACAACACACATATTGATCAGGAATCATTACTTTTTTTATTCGTTCATGGGATGTGGGCGTCGCTGGCAAGGCCAGCATCTATTGCCCATCCCTAATTGCCCTTGAGAAGGTGGTGGTGAGCTGCAATCTTGAACCGCTGCAGTCCGTGTGGTGAAGGTTCTCCCACAGTGCTGTTAGGAAGGGAGTTCCAGGGTTTTGACCCAGCCACGATGAAGGAACGGCGATATATTTCCAAGTCGGGATGGTGTGTGATTTGGAGGGGAACGTGCAGGTTGTGGTGTTGCCATGTGCCTGCTGCCCTTGTCCTTCTAGATGATGGGAAGTGCTGTTGAAGAAGCCTTGGCGAGTTGCTGCAGTGCATCCTGTGGATGGTACACACTGCAGCCACAGTGCGCCGGTGGTGAAGGGAGTGAATGTTTAGGGTGGTGGATGGGGTGCCAATCAAGGGGGCTGCTTTGTCCTGGATGGTGTCGAGCTTCTTGAGTGTTGTTGGAGCTGCACTCACCCAGGCAAGTGGAGAGTATTCCATCACACTCCTGACTTGTGCCTTGTAGATGGTGGAAAGGCTTTGGGAAGTCAGGAGGTGAGTCACTTGCTACAGAATACCCAGCCTCTGACCTGCTCTTGTAGACACAGTATTTATGTGGCTGGTCCAGTTAAGTTTCTGATCAATGGTGACCCCCCCCCAGGATGTTGATGGTGGGGGATTCGGCGATGGTAATGCCGTTGAATGTCAAGGGGAGGTAGTTAGACTCTCTCTTGTTGGAGATGGTCATTGCCTGGCACTTGTCTGGCGCGAATGTTACTTGCCACTTATCAGCCCAATCCTGGATGTTGTCCAGGTCTTTCTGCAAGCGGGCTCGGACTGCTTCATTATCTGAGGGGTTGCGAATGGAACTGAACACTGTGCAATCTTCAGCGAACATCCCCATTTCTGACCTTATGATGGAGGGAAGGTCATTGATGAAGCAGCTGAAGATGGCTGGGATGAGGACACTGCCCTGAGGAACTCCTGCAGCAATGTCCTGGGGCTGAGATGATTGGCCTCCAACAGCCACTACCATCTTCCTTTGTGCTAGGTATGACTCCAGCCACTGGATAGATTTCCTCCTGATTCCCATTGACTTCAATTTTACTAGGGCTCCTTGGTGCCACACTCGGTCAAATGCTGCCTTGATGTCAAGGGCAGTCACTCTCACCTCACCTCTGGAATTCAGCTCTTTTGTCCATGTTTGGACTAAGGCTGTAATGAGGTCTGGAGCCGAGTGGTCCTGGCGGAACCCAAACTGAGCATCGGTGAGCAGGTTATTGGTGAGTAAGTGCCACTTGATAGCACTGTCAACGACACCTTCCATCACTTTGCTGATGATTAAGAGTAGACTGATGGGGCAGTAATTGGCTGGATTGGATTTGTCCTGCTTTTTGTGGACAGGACATACCTGGGCAATTTTCCACTTTGTCGGGTAGATGCCAGTGTTGTAGCTGTACTGGAACAGTTTGGCTAGAGGTGCAGTTCTGGAGCGCAAGTCTTCAGCACTACAGCCGGGATGTTGTCAGGGCCCATAGCCTTTGCTGTATCCAGTGCACTCAGCCGTTTCTTGATATCACATGGAGTGAATCGAATTGGCTGAAAACTGGCTTCTGTGTTGGTGGGGATATTGGGAGGAGGCCGAGATGGATCATCCACTCAGCACTTCTGGCTGAAGATGGTTGCAAACGCTTCAGCCTTGTCTTTTGCACTCACGTGCTGGACTCTGCCATCATTGAGGATGGGGATGTTTACAGAGCCTCCTCCTCCTGTTAGTTGTTTAATTGTCCACCACCATTCACGACTGGATGTGGCAGGACTGCAGAGCTTTGATCTGATCCATTGGTTGTGGAATCGCTTAGCTCTATCTATAGCATGCAGTTTCCTCTGTTTAGCATGCATGTAGTCCTGAGTTGTAGCTTCACCAGGTTGGCACCTCATTTTTAGGTAGCAAGGTGCTGCTCCTGGCAAGCTCTTCTACACTCCTCATTGAACCAGGGTTGCTCTCCTAGCTTGATTGTAATGGTAGAGTGAGGAATATGCCAGGCCATGAGGAGTCAGATTGTGCTGGAATACAATTCTGCTGCTGATGATGGCCCACAGCACCTCATGGATGCCCAGTTTTGAGCTGCTAGATCACAATGGATGGTGTCCTCAGTGTGAAGATGGGTCTTAGTCTCCACAAGGACTGTGCTGTGGTCATTCCTACCAATACTTTCATGGACAGATTGGTGAGGATGAGGTCAAGTAGCATTTTCTCTCGTGTTGGTTTGCTCACCACCTGCCGCAGGCCCAGGCTGGCAGCTGTGTCCTTCAGGAGTCAGCCAGCATGTTCAGTAGTGGTGCTACTGAGCCACCTTTGGTGATGGACATTGAAGTCCCCCACCCAGAGTACATTCTGTGCCCTTCTACCCTCAGTGCTTCCTCCAAGTTGTAAGTGGTTTTCTCGGGAGTACCGAAAACACACCTCTTACTATAAGTTCTGGAACGATAGGGATTCTAAGGACAGATCAGACCCGGACACACGATTTCAGGCTCAACCATATTGTGTTTAATAAGATTAACAATAACACCAGTAAACAGCACAAACAGTACAACCCTGGCTTGTCCAATAAGCCCGACCATGCTCAATTACCACGGCCTAATAAGAGAAACCTCCCCGTGAAATAAACTAACACAGGACCCCCCCCCGGCACTAAAACCCTCTAAGGTTTGGTTGGGACTTACAATCACCCCCTCACACAGCTCAGTGGTCTTGTGGATGTGTAGCGCAGGCAATATGCTCACCCTGATTGCCCATTGTTGATTGCAGTTTTTTCCTGCACGTTTCGCTCCTGGTTCCGTACCCCCGACGCAGTATCCAAGTTCCAGTTTGAGTCGAGGTCCGTTGATGAGGGATGAAGAGCAGCACTCAGCTTCTGGCGATGTTCCGTTGAATCGAGCCGAGCCCCACTCGGGAGACTCACTGTAGATTGATGCCGAGGAGCAGAGAGAAGAAGAGCAGAGCGCAGAGAGCAAAGAGCAGAGAGCGGAGCCGAGCAGAGCTGAGAGCAGAGACAGCAGAGAGCAGAGAGCGGAGCTGAGCAGAGAGCAGAGTGCCGTGAGAGCAGAGCCGAGAGCCATGAGAGCAGAGAGCAGAGCCGAGAGAGCAGAGAGCAGATAGCAGAGCCGAGAGCAGAGACAGCAGAGAGCAGAGAGCTGTGAGAGCAGAGTGGTGAGAGCAGAGAGCAGAGCCGAGAGAGCAGAGAGCAGATAGCAGAGCCGAGAGAGCAGAGGGCAGAGAGAAAAAGAGCAGAGAGAGCCGAGAGCAGAGAGCGCAGAGAGCAGAGAGCAGAGCCCACCAGAGCCGACCCGATACGATACTGATCTGATCAATTTATTGACTCGGGTGATTTGTCTGGCCCCCCACCCCCACCCTGTGGCCTAGAGTGACTCAGAACCTTTGAAATCTTTGTGAAAAATGCGATTTTGTTTTCCCGCTCCCAGGCCTTGCACCTGGAGAGACAGTGGGTGCTGATTACTGGGCGTCTGTCGTTTCCTGAGTTGATGGCCCCCATTAGCAGGTAATGGGTTTCGATTTCAAACCGACCTTGCTTAACTGGCTTCTCTCCTGGAAGACAATGGCCCGGCCATCTCCTGCCTTCCACCAGTTTCGGTTGGGACTGAGTGTCTCTGAGTTCCCTCTCGGGGTATTGTTCCCAATTATCATGTTAAATAGTGATGACGTCAATCGGCCTGGGTTCCCTCCCACCAGCCTGTCAGTGTGAAATGTCTGTTTTGTATATAAATACACCTTAGTCAGGTTAGTCTGGCTCGAAACTCCTGCCAGTCAATCCTGTTCTCTAAGCCACTCCCACAAGTTTGCCAAACAGTACAGTTCTTTCTTGGGGGTATTGGATTTAAAATATGATTCATAAAAATGTCCAGGACGCTGGTTCTACATTCTTTCCTTTGATATTTTGTCATCAAAACCAGAAATATCACAAATTTCATCGTCTGCACTGCGGGAGGTGCATTGTGGGCCTCAACCAAACTGTTAATTACTGATCAATTACACCTGGGGTCCCGTTTCTTATACCAGACAAACAATTCAATTCAACACACTTACAGGCAGAAAAACTCCTGGTTACCCTTTCATTAGGACCTCCCAGGGATTTCAGAGAGCTTTCCATCTCTTTTTACAGGATAACTCTAACAGATACAACACCATGATTAGTTGTACCATTACTATTGTGTGTGAAACTATTCAGATCCATGGCGGGATCTCAACATTCAAACCAAAGTCCCACCAGGACAGGGAAGACATTTCTTTTATTTCCTCCCCCTCTTCCCTGTTCCGTTGCTCGAGGGTGTAGAAGTGTTTTTGAGAGAGTTCAACTTTCCTTCAGCATTGTTGAACACGCCTCTCCTCTGTCTCCTCGAACCAACACAGCTGTTCGTATTCAGTGTATATAAACCCCTCCCGACTCTCATCCCCGTCACTTAGCTCGTAAAACTGGTGGAACATTTCTTTCAACAAGGTCTCGTAAAGTCTCTCCGTTTCTACCGGGGCAGCCCCAGAGCAGAGAGCAGAGCTCAGACCCCACCAGAGCCGAGAGCAGAGCTGAGCCAATACAATACTGTTCGATGTATTGAATCAAGTGATCTGTCTGCCCCCCACCCCCCCCGTGGCCTGGAGTGACTCAGAACCTTTGAAATCTTTGTGAAAAATGCTATTTCGTTATCCCGCTCCCAGGCCTTGCACCTGGAGAGACAGTGGGTGCTGATTACTGGGTGTCTGGGGTTTCCTGAGTTGACGGCCCCCATTAGCAGGTAATGAGTTTCGATCTCAAACCGACCTTGCTTAACTGGCTTCTCTCCTGGAAGACAATGGCCCGGCCATCTCCTGCCTTCCACCAGGAGACTGAGTGTCTCTGAGTTCCCTCTCGGGGTATTGTTCCCAGTTATCATGTTAAATGGTGATGACGTCAATCGGCCTGGGTTCCCTCCCACCAGCCTGTCAGTGTGAAATGTCTGTTTTGTATATAAATACACCTTAGTCAGGTTAGTCTGGCTCGAAACTCCTGCCAGTCAATCCTGTTCTCTAAGCCACTCCCACAAGTTTGCCAAACAGTACAGTTCTTTCTTGGGGGTATTGGATTTAAAATATGATTCATAAAAATGTCCAGGACGCTGGTTCTACATTCCCCCCTTTGATATTTTGTCATCAAATCCAGAAATATCACAAATTTCATCGTCTGCACTGCGGGAGGTGCATTGTGGGCCTCAACCAAACTGTTAATTACTGATCAATTACACCTGGGGTCCCGTTTCTTATACCAGACAAACAATTCAATTCGTGAAACTGGCAGCACATTTCTTTCAACAAGGTCTCGTCCGTAGAGGAAGGTCATCTCGGTGTCTCCTCTCTCCACGTGTCCCGTTCTGACCAGAATTATGAGCACGCTCAGTCTTAGGGTTGTCTCCATTTTACTTCTCCGGTTTCTTCTGATTTCTACCATTAAGACAAACAGATACAGCAACACCGTTCTGTGAGAGGTTTCTCCTCCACAGGTCTGGCTTTCGTTATTTACATATATTTACAGTTCGTTCTGCGCTATCGAGTGCCCCCGGTTAAAACCTTTCCAGCTGGGGCCTCTTGCGGCTCGCGGTTGGTGAGTATGGAGGTGTCCACGGCACCCTAGGCCGTGGTATCTGACTGCTTCTCCTTATTGCCCTGTCCTCCGGGTTATCATCATCGTCCCACACCATGGGAGGAAGGTCCACATTCCCCAGGCTCATTATCGTGCCCTGGTTTCTCTTTGCCTTTGTTTTCCCCTCGGGGTTAAACAACTTGCACTGGTTGATGTGATACCATTTCGTGCATTTCGGGAGTCTCACTGCATATACCATGGGGCTCACCTTATCTACGATGTTATAAGGCCCAATGTACAGTGGCTCGAATGCCCCTACGCGGGTATAGTTCCTGACCATTACCTGGTCTCCCACCTTCCACTCGGGGTTCTCTGGGGCTCCAGCAGCAACCGATTTTTCCGGTGCAGGCTCCCCAGGTACTGGCTGCCTGCCAGGGAATCTGTTTTAAAGTGTCAAACAGATTCTGGACAAACCTGTCCATGTTTACCTCCCTGACCTGAGCTTCTGTGAGGATTGACACCAACACGTGGGTTGGGGGGGGCGCAGAATCCTCCCGGTCATGAGCTGATGTGGGGAGTACCCTGTGCTTCTGGAGGGGCTGGCCCGGACACCCATTAAGACTAGAGGCAAGACCTCGTCCCATCTCTGCGGGAGCGGGCTTATCTCCTTCCTCAGTCTTTCTATCAATGTCCTGTTCATGCGCTCCACAATCCCCGATGACTGGGGGTTGTGAGCCACATGCCACTTCCATTATACTCCCAGAAGTTTTAAGGTGGCCTGCATCACCTTCCCCGTGAAATGGCTCCCTTGGTCGGACTCCATGACCTGTGGCAGTCCCCATCGGGAGGACACTTCCCTCACTAGGATCCTAGCTGTCGCTAGTGCCGTGTCTGCTCGGCATGGGAAGGCCTCCACCCACTTCGAGAATACGTCCACCAGGACTAAGCAGTACTTGTTACCTGCTTTAGTGGTGGGTAGTGGTCTGATGAAATCAACCTGCAGGGACCGCCATGGTCCCTCTACCATCTGGTGCGTCCTGTGGGGGCTTTTCTGCGCTGAGGATCGGGGTTGTTAGCTGCACACAGCAAACAATTCGCACAGAATTCCTTGACTTCCTCCCTGAGATGGGGCCACCACCCCGCCTCCTCTACCCTTTGCCAGGTAGTTTCTGGCCCTGGGTGTCCTGCTCCTGGGCCCCTGTGGACCAACTGGAGGAACTCCTCCTGGTGCTGTGCTAGAACTATCCGACGAGCCCCCTTGGAAAGCATCCCCTCCTTAACCGTGATGTCCGCTGCCCCGAACAGACCCTCTACCGGTTCGCCGATCTCCCTTTTTACAAGGACGGCCTTAAGTACGGGATCCTGCGCTTGGACTTGTGTTAAGTCTGGGACCAAAGCTACCCCCTGTGTGCCTCCCTTGTCCCGGATTGCTGCTACCGGACCTGCTCTGTACAGATCCCAGAATACTCTTTCCCTGGCCCCCTGTTTGGCCAGCTCATCTGCTCTTTGGTTGCCCTCCCACTTGGGCTCTGTCTTTGAATGGGCTTTGACCTTGTGTATGTAGTAATCTCCTCGGGTGCCCGTGACTTCTAAAATTCTCCCTAGCAACGGTGCTGTTGCTAGGGGCTTCCCATCTGTGGCGTTGAAACCGCGCCTGGCCCAAATGGCCAAATACTCGGTGCACGAATTACAGGTGAACATGGAATCCGAGCAGATGGTATGGGGGTGGGGAATTTGTCGGGGTGGGTAACCATGTACGCCACCGACGACAGTTCGGCGTGCTGAGTGCTCAGCGTGCCGGGGAGTTTAATGGCCTTCACTACCTCAGCTGTGGGGTCATAAATCCCGCACCCGGTGAGACCCTCCCCGTTCACCACCGAACTGGACCCGTCTACGTAGATGTCCTGGTCTGTCGGGTGTATCCCGGCCTGGAATCCCACATCTACATCCCACACCCCTTCTACAGTACGTGCATGGGCAGTCTCTGGGTAGATTAAGTTCATAGCCAGCTTTGGCTCTTTCAACCCCTGCACTCTCAGATTCATTTGTTCGAGCAATAAAATCCAGCGAGCAATACGGGCACTGCTCACTGTTCCATCCTTTATCCTCCCGTCTAACAACATGAGTGGGGGTGTGGTGAGTTAGTAAAGTTATCGGGGATGATCCTGTAAAGAGCCAGGAGTGCTTTACGGCCCAGTGAGTGGCTAGGAGATCCTCTCGCAGTTGGAGTATTCCCTTTCTACCTCAGTGAGAACTATTGAGGAGTAGCCCACGGGTCGTAGCTTGCCGTGCCGCTCCTGGAGCTCAAGCTATCCCCGCTGGCTGCTACCTCCAAAAAGAATTCCTCACTACTGTTAATGGCTCCCAATGCGGGAGCCGTCTGTAAATTCTCCTTGAGGCGGGTGAACGCTTCCTGGCAGTTCTGGTCCCACTCCCACCCGACTCCCTTGCGGAGGAGCTGTGGCAGAGGGGCTGCCATGGCTGTGTAACCCTCTATAAAGACCCTGTAGTACCCTGTGTGTCCCAAGAAGGATCTTACCCCGGTTACATCCTTGGGGACGGTAACTCCTGGACTGCCTTTCTTTTTGCCTCATCTATCGCTCGCTCACCAGCTCTTACAGTCAGCTCGAGGAATTTGACTTCCTCTCGACCGATCTGGGCTTTCTTTGGGTTCACTTTAAACCCTGTCTCCCGCAACAGCCTCAACAGCTCATCCAGCAGTGGCCCGTACTCCTCCCCCTCCCCCTGCGGAGAACAAAAGCAAGCCTTCCACATACTGGATTAACCGGTTGGGTTGGCTGAAGTCTTTGAGTGGGTTTGCTACACACTGGTGAATATAGAGGGGCTGTTATGAAACCCCTGGGGAAGGCATGTCCAGGTGGACTGTTCCCCTTTAAATGTAAAGGTAAATTTGTACTGGTCTTCCTGTTTAAGGGGAATCGACCAGAACCCAGTGGAGATATCGAGCACCGTGAAAGTGGTTGCGGTCGCTGGAATGCTCCCTATGAGGTCAGCAACAGCCGCGACTGTGGGCGCACAGGCTGGGACATTTTTATTGAGCACACGATAGTTCACGGTGACTCTCCACGACTGGTCGGGCTTCTTAACCGGTCAAAGTGGTGAGTTTACGTGGGTGGCGATCGGCCTCAACACCTCTTGTTCTATGAGGGATCCCAGTGCCATCTCTAAGTCAGCTTCTGCCTCTCTGAGGAAACTGTACCGTTTCAGTGGCCGTGACATGGGGTCCCCTCGTACCCTGACTTCAGCCCCTGTCACCCTGCCACAGTCGTGCTTGTGAGTGGTGAATGAGGCGAGGTTGTCCCACACGTTGGCCTGATATTTGGCTGGGGTATTACTGACCAACTGCTCTAGGTCGTAATTCTCCTTGGGCTTCATAGTACACACATTACCCCTTCCTCCCTGTCTCTTGGGATCACTAGCACCTCCTCGGCTCTATCTGAATCCACTGCCCCCTATAGGCAGTGATTCCTTAAATCCACAATCACTCGGTTGGTTAACATAAAGTCAGCCCTGAGGACTCCAGTTCCTGGCTGTTCCCATTGCACCAGGATGCACTCCCACGTGGTCTGGAGGGATCCTAGTTCTATGGCCAGGGGTTTTGAGATTGCCCGAGCCTGCTCATTCCCTGTGAACCCCACGAGGCTGAATGGGACCCTGCTAGACCAGGGTGAGTTGGTCGGGTTTTTTGAATGGACCACCGTGCTGGAAGCCCCGGTGTCCACCAGATAATTCCCCTGCACCATCACCACCCCCATCCTTACACAGGGCCTGCCCCACTCATCATACGTGAGCGGACACAGGTACTCAGGCTGGGCGCGTTCTATTCAGGGTGGGGGGCATACGGGTGCAGTGGGCACTTCACTGCTCACAGCAGCGTCTAACTTGCCTTTGTCCTTCCCCATAGCCTCCCATAGGGCGGCCACCAGAAGCTCGAACGACTCGTCAGTCGTCCCCTCTGCCTCTGTACACGTGGCTTTTGTACTGGAGGACCCTCTTGTGGCCTCCCCGCTTTTGGGAACGGGCAGTCCCGCCTCCAGTGTCCGTCTTCCCACACCTGAAACAAGTCCTGGACTTGTCGATACTAATCCCTTCCTGTCACCATTCCTTCCTATTACCCTCACTGGCTTTCATTTCATGGATCCTCCCATTTGGTTTGACCTCCTCCCCGGAACCGGCCTTAAATGCTGGACTCAGCTTTCCGAGCACGCCTGCCTCCATATTTGCGAGGGGTCAAACCATGCTTCTGTCCTGACCCTGATCCTTGGCAAGCTGTTTGCCACAAGGACCCTGAGCCAGTGATTCCTGGGGGCCCCCATTAACTGTGCGCGGTCGAGCATCCCTCCAGTTGCCTTTACGTACACGGGCCATAGCCTGTCCACGAATGCATCAGGTGCCTTGCCGGCCAGCTGACTAGTCCATTCTACTTGTAAGAATGGGCTACCCTGGGTATGCCCCATGGCCCTCAGGATCTCGTCTTTCAGCCCCTCTGTGGTGCCTCCTCCTGGCTTTGTGGCTGCGGATAAGCTCTGATACAATCTCCCGTCAAGGGAGAACAGCATCAGCCTCACTACATCCGTTGACCCCCCTATCTGTTCTACTTCCATAAAGTGAACTGAGGGGTCCCCATCCTGTTTGAGCTTGGGTGGTAGAGGTCGCGGGTTTGGGAGGTGCTGTCGAAGAAGCCTCGGTGAGTTGCTGCAGTGCATCCTGTGGATGGTACACACTGCAGCCACAGTTTGCCGGTGGTGAAGGGAGTGAATGTTTAGGGTGGTGGATGGGGTGCCAATCAAGCGGGCTGCTTTGTCCTGGATGGTGTGGAGCTTCTTGACAGGAGGATAGGAGGGCAGGAGAACAGGCAGGCAGGACAGGCGGACAGGAGGACAGGCGGACAGGCGGACAGGCTGGCAGGAGAACAGGTGGGCAGGAGGACAGGCGGGCAGGACAGGAGGGTGGGAGGACAGGCGGGCAGGAGGACAGGCTGGCAGGAGAACAGGTGGGCAGGAGGACAGGCGGACAGGCGGGCAGGAGGACAGGCGGACAGGAGAACAGGTGGGCAGGAGAACAGGTGGGCAGGAGGACAGGCGGGCTGGAGGACAGGCGGACAGGAGGACAGGCGGACAGGCGGACAGGCTGGCAGGCGAACAGCCCAACATTCGAGCTCTCTCTCAGCCTCTGAGAAGTGACTTTTCCCAGGATATGAAGCTAGTGTCTGGAGACTGTATACGAATGCCCCAGAGCTGAGGCTCCCTCTTTCTGTCCCTCCACTCCTGTTCTATCTTGGGTTTTTTGGTCTGTATTGGGTTGAACAAGCAGTGTTTCCCTAGCATTTGCGAGACATTCACTTTCTGTCCCTTAAAGCCATTGTTTCTCAGACAGTTTCTTTGAAATCTTTCAGATCTCTCTACTTCAACATGATTGGCCTGTGGATAACAGCCACATGCGCGGTGTTGACTGGGCTCACTATGTACTCAATTTATTACCAGTGCGACCCCTTGACATCGAAACAAGTCAGAGCTCTGGACCAGGTAAGCTCCCATCAGTGAAGTGGAAATTCATCTCCACTGCTCTGCCACAGGGTGTCCCGCGGGGCTCTACTGTTAGGGGTGGAGAAATCGGACCTCGTTGTGCCCATTTTTTGGGCACAAAAAAGAGCATTGGGGTGACAGATTTCTGGTTGCGATCTCTCATGCCCGAGCTGCCAAATTTGATGCTGGCCATTTCCAAGTGTCCCGGTCGCCCACCTGAAAGAGGTGATAGGGTGCCATCAATATTCAATTTGGGCTCCTAACGCCTGTTTTAGGACATGCTCGAAATTTGTCCACAACTGGGCGGAGCTTACCCCGTATTTTTCTCCTTGCAGTTAACCCGTGTCTTCAGCGGCTCTTAAAGGGACCACTGGAGGCCTCCCACAAAAACGCAGCTGAGCCTATTTTATGGTTTTGTTTCTGTAGAGCCAGAAGGAGCAGATGTGCCCCTCCTGGCCCCACAAAAATACGGCGGATTGCTGCCGGCCTAGGGTCACCTCCCCCTCCACTCTGGTTCGCCTCCCCATGTTCCCGCCATAGGGTGCATCTATGGGCTGACTTGGCTTCAATGCTGACTAAAATTCCGAAAGTCCCCGAATGTCGAGCTACCCAGGAATGTCCCTTGAGTACCGACGGCATAGACAGTATTTCCCCACGGATGTCCCTTCAGAACAGACTGGGATGGACAGGATTTCCCAGGGAAGACCCTTGTAAAGATTGAGATGGACAGTATTCCCAGGGATGTCCCTTTAGAACAGATAGGGTTGGACAATGTTCCTTTGGGATGTCTTTTGGAAAGACTTGGTCGGACAGTATTCCCCAGGAATGTCCTTTGGAAAGACTGGGATGGACAGAATTCCCAAGGAATAGCGCTATAATGTCAAGGATGGGCAGAGTTCCCTGACGATGTGTCTAAGAGTGCGCTGTCTCTGATTATGTTGTGTTGCTGTGTTTTAGTTGCTCCCGTACCTGGTGATGGATATTCTACGTGATTACCCTGGTGTCCCAGGACTGTTTGTTGCAGCAGCGTACAGTGGAACTTTGAGGTATGTCTGTCCCCATCAAGCAATCCCCAATTTCAATGCACTGATTCCATCCCATTGGTCTGTCTCTAGTACTGTCCCCTCCAGTATTAATGTACTGATTCCATCCCATTGGTCTGTCTCTAGTACTGTCTCCTCCAGTATTAATGTACTGATTCTATCCCATTGGTCTGTCTCTAGTACTGTCTCCTCCAGTATTAATGTACTGATTCTATCCCATTGGTCTGTCTCTAGTACTGTCTCCTCCAGTATTAATGCACTGATTCTATCCCATTGGTCTGTTTCCATTACTGTCCCCTCCAGTATTAATGCACAGATTCTATCCCATTGGTCTGTCTCTAGTACTGTATCCTCCAGTATTAATGCACTGATTCTATCCCATTGGTCTGTCTCTAGTACTGTCTCCTCCAGTATTAATGTACTGATTCTATCCCATTGGTCTGTCTCTAGTACTGTCTCCTCCAGTATTAATGTACTGATTCCATCCCATTGGTCTGTCTCTAGTACTGTCTCCTCCAGTATTAATGTACTGATTCTATCCCATTGGTCTGACTCTAGTACTGTCCCCTCCAGTATTAATGCACTGATTCTTTACTATTGGTCTGTCTCTAGTACTCTCTTCTCCAGTATTAATGCACAGATTCTATCCCATTGGTCTATCTCTAGTACTGTCTCCTGCAGTATTAATGCACTGATTCTATCCCATTGGTCTGTCTCTAGTACTGTCCCCTCCAGTATTAATGCACTGATTCAATCCCATTGGTCTGTCTCTAGTACTGTCCCCTCCAGTATTAATGCACTGATCCTATCCCATTGGTCTATCTCTAGTACTGTCTCCTGCAGTATTAATGCACTGATTCTATCCCATTGGTCTGTCTCTAGAACTGTCCCCTCCAGTATTAATGCAGTGTTTCCTTCCCATTGGTCTGTCTCTAGTACTGTCCCCTCCAGTATTAATGCACTGATTCTATCCCATTGGTCTGTCTCTAGTACTGTCCCCTCCAGTATTAATGCACTGATTCTATCCCATTGGTCTGTCTCTAGTACTGTCCCCTCCAGTATTAATGCACTGATTGTATCCCATTGGTCTGTCTCTAGTACTGTCTCCTCCAGTATTAATGCACTGATTGTATCCCATTGGTCTGTCTCTAGTACTGTCTCCTCCAGTATTAATGCACTGATTCTATCCCATTGGTCTGTCTCTACTACTGTCCCCTCCAGTATTAATGCACTGATTCTATCCCATTGGTCTGTCTCTAGTACTGTCTCCTCCAGTATTAATGCACTGATTGTATCCCATTGGTCTGTCTCTAGTACTGTCCCCTCCAGTATTAATGCACTGATTGTATCCCATTGGTCTGTCTCTAGTACTGTCCCCTCCAGTATTAATGCACTGATTCTATCCCATTGGTCTGTCTCTAGTACTGTCTCCTCCAGTATCAATGCACTGATTCTATCCCATTGGTCTGTCTCTAGTACTGTCCCCTCCAGTATTAATGCACTGATTGTATCCCATTGGTCTGTCTCTAGTACTGTCTCCTCCAGTATTAATGCAGTGATTCTATCCCATTGGTCTGTCTCTAGTACTGTCTCCTCCAGTATTAATGCACTGATTGTATCCCATTGGTCTGTCTCTAGTACTGTCTCCTCCAGTATTAATGCACTGATTCTATCCCATTGGTCTGTCTCTAGTACTGTTCCCTCCAGTATTAATGCACTGATTCTATCCCATTGGTCTGTCTCTAGTACTGTCTCCACCAGTATTAATGCACTGATTCTATCCCATTGGTCTGTCTCTAGTACTGTCTCCTCCAGTATTAATGCACTGATTCTATCCGATTGGTCTGTCTCTAGTACTGTCTCCTCCAGTATTAATGTACTGATTCTATCCCATTGGTCTGTCTCTAGTACTGTCTCCTCCAGTATTAATGCACTGATTCTATCCCATTGGTCTGTCTCTAGTACTGTCTCCTCCAGTATTAATGCACTGATTCTATCCCATTGGTCTGTCTCTAGTACTGTCTCCTCCAGTATTAATGCACTGATTGTATCCTATTGGTCTGTCTCTAGTACTGTCTCCTCCAGTATTAATGCACTGATTGTATCCCATTGGTCTGTCTCTAGTACTGTCTCCTCCAGTATTAATGCACTGATTGTATCCCATTGGTCTGTCTCTAGTACTGTCTCCTCCAGTATTAATGTACTGATTCTATCCCATTGGTCTGTCTCTAGTACTGTCTCCTCCAGTATTAATGCACTGATTGTATCCCATTGGTCTGTCTCTAGTACTGTCTCCTCCAGTATTAATGCACTGATTGTATCCCATTGGTCTGTCTCTAGTACTGTCTCCTCCAGTATTAATGCACTGATTGTATCCCATTGGTCTGTCTCTAGTACTGTCCCCTCCAGTATTAATGCACTGATTCTATCCCATTGGTCTGTCTCTAGTACTGTCTCCTCCAGTATTAATGCACTGATTCTATCCCATTGGTCTGTCTCTAGTACTGTCTCCTCCAGTATTAATGCACTGATTGTATCCCATTGGTCTGTCTCTAGTACTGTCTCCTCCAGTATTAATGCACTGATTCTATCCCATTGGTCTGTCTCTAGTACTGTCTCCTCCAGTATTAATGCACTGATTGTATCCCATTGGTCTGTCTCTAGTACTGTCCCCTCCAGTATTAATGCACTGATTCTATCCCATTGGTCTGTCTCTAGTACTGTCTCCTCCAGTATTAATGCACTGATTGTATCCCATTGGTCTGTCTCTAGTACTGTCTCCTCCAGTATTAATGCACTGATTCTATCCCATTGGTCTGTCTCTAGTACTGTCTCCTCCAGTATTAATGCACTGATTGTATCCCATTGGTCTGTCTCTAGTACTGTCCCCTCCAGTATTAATGCACTGATTCTATCCCATTGGTCTGTCTCTAGTACTGTCTCCTCCAGTATTAATGCACTGATTGTATCCCATTGGTCTGTCTCTAGTACTGTCTCCTCCAGTATTAATGCACTGATTGTATCCCATTGGTCTGTCTCTAGTACTGTCTCCTCCAGTATTAATGCACTGATTCTATCCCATTGGTCTGTCTCTAGTACTGTCTCCTCCAGTATTAATGTACTGATTGTATCCCATTGGTCTGTCTCTAGTACTGTCTCCTCCAGTATTAATGCACTGATTGTATCCCATTGGTCTGTCTCTAGTACTGTCTCCTCCAGTATTAATGCACTGATTCTATCCCATTGGTCTGTCTCTAGTACTGTCTCCTCCAGTATTAATGCACTGATTCTATCCCATTGGTCTGTCTCTAGTACTGTCTCCTCCAGTATTAATGTACTGATTCTATCCCATTGGTCTGCCTCGAGTACTGTCTCCTCCAGTATTAATGCACTGATTCTATCCCATTGGTCTGTCTCTAGTACTGTCTCCTCCAGTATTAATGTACTGATTCTATCCCATTGGTCTGTCTCTAGTACTGTCTCCTCCAGTATTAATTCACTGATTCTATCCCATTGGTCTGTCTCTAGTACTGTCTCCTCCAGTATTAATGCACTGATTCTATCCCATTGGTCTGTCTCTAGTACTGTCTCCTCCAGTATTAATGTACTGATTCTATCCCATTGGTCTGTCTCTAGTACTGTCTCCTCCAGTATTAATGCACTGATTCTATCCCATTGGTCTGTCTCTAGTACTGTCTCCTCCAGTATTAATGCACTGATTCTATCCCATTGGTCTGTCTCTAGTACTGTCTCCTCCAGTATTAATGCACTGATTGTATCCTATTGGTCTGTCTCTAGTACTGTCTCCTCCAGTATTAATGCACTGATTGTATCCCATTGGTCTGTCTCTGGTACTGTCTCCTCCAGTATTAATGCACTGATTGTATCCCATTGGTCTGTCTCTAGTACTGTCTCCTCCAGTATTAATGTACTGATTCTATCCCATTGGTCTGTCTCTAGTACTGTCTCCTCCAGTATTAATGCACTGATTGTATCCCATTGGTCTGTCTCTAGTACTGTCTCCTCCAGTATTAATGCACTGATTGTATCCCATTGGTCTGTCTCTAGTACTGTCTCCTCCAGTATTAATGCACTGATTGTATCCCATTGGTCTGTCTCTAGTACTGTCTCCTCCAGTATTAATGCACTGATTGTATCCCATTGGTCTGTCTCTAGTACTGTCCCCTCCAGTATTAATGCACTGATTGTATCCCATTGGTCTGTCTCTAGTACTGTCTCCTCCAGTATTAATGCACTGATTCTATCCCATTGGTCTGTCTCTAGTACTGTCTCCTCCAGTATTAATGCACTGATTGTATCCCATTGGTCTGTCTCTAGTACTGTCTCCTCCAGTATTAATGCACTGCTTGTATCCCATTGGTCTGTCTCTAGTACTGTCTCCTCCAGTATTAATGCACTGATTGTATCCCATTGGTCTGTCTCTAGTACTGTCCCCTCCAGTATTAATGCACTGATTCTATCCCATTGGTCTGTCTCTAGTACTGTCTCCTCCAGTATTAATGCACTGATTGTATCCCATTGGTCTGTCTCTAGTACTGTCTCCTCCAGTATTAATGCACTGATTCTATCCCATTGGTCTGTCTCTAGTACTGTCTCCTCCAGTATTAATGCACTGATTGTATCCCATTGGTCTGTCTCTAGTACTGTCCCCTCCAGTATTAATGCACTGATTGTATCCCATTGGTCTGTCTCTAGTACTGTCTCCTCCAGTATTAATGCACTGATTCTATCCCATTGGTCTGTCTCTAGTACTGTCTCCTCCAGTATTAATGCACTGATTGTATCCCATTGGTCTGTCTCTAGTACTGTCTCCTCCAGTATTAATGCACTGATTCTATCCCTTTGGTCTGTCTCTAGTACTGTCTCCTCCAGTATTAATGCACTGATTGTATCCCATTGGTCTGTCTCTAGTACTGTCTCCTCCAGTATTAATGCACTGATTGTATCCCATTGGTCTGTCTCTAGTACTGTCTCCTCCAGTATTAATGCACTGATTCTATCCCATTGGTCTGTCTCTAGTACTGTCTCCTCCAGTATTAATGCACTGATTCTATCCCATTGGTCTGTCTCTAGTACTGTCTCCTCCAGTATTAATGTACTGATTCTATCCCATTGGTCTGCCTCGAGTACTGTCTCCTCCAGTATTAATGCACTGATTCTATCCCATTGGTCTGTCTCTAGTACTGTCTCCTCCAGTATTAATGTACTGATTCTATCCCATTGGTCTGTCTCTAGTACTGTCTCCTCCAGTATTAATTCACTGATTCTATCCCATTGGTCTGTCTCTAGTACTGTCTCCTCCAGTATTAATGCACTGATTCTATCCCATTGGTCTGTCTCTAGTACTGTCTCCTCCAGTATTAATGCACTGATTCTATCCCATTGGTCTGTCTCTAGTACTGTCTCCTCCAGTATTAATGCACTGATTCTATCCCATTGGTCTGTCTCTAGTACTGTCTCCTCCAGTATTAATGCACTGATTCTATCCCATTGGTCTGTCTCTAGTACTGTCTCCTCCAGTATTAATGCACTGATTGTATCCCATTGGTCTGTCTCTAGTACTGTCTCCTCCAGTATTAATGCACTGATTGTATCCCATTGGTCTGTCTCTAGTACTGTCTCCTCCAGTATTAATGCACTGATTGTATCCCATTGGTCTGTCTCTAGTACTGTCTCCTCCAGTATTAATGCACTGATTGTATCCCATTGGTCTGTCTCTAGTACTGTCTCCTCCAGTATTAATGCACTGATTCTATCCCATTGGTCTGTCTCTAGTACTGTCTCCTCCAGTATTAATGCACTGATTGTATCCCATTGGTCTGTCTCTAGTACTGTCTCCTCCAGTATTAATGCACTGATTCTATCCCATTGGTCTGTCTCTAGTACTGTCTCCTCCAGTATTAATGCACTGATTGTATCCCATTGGTCTGTCTCTAGTACTGTCTCCTCCAGTATTAATGCACTGATTGTATCCTATTGGTCTGTCTCTAGTACTGTCTCCTCCAGTATTAATGCACTGATTGTATCCCATTGGTCTGTCTCTAGTACTGTCTCCTCCAGTATTAATGCACTGATTGTATCCCATTGGTCTGTCTCTAGTACTGTCTCCTCCAGTATTAATGTACTGATTCTATCCCATTGGTCTGTCTCTAGTACTGTCTCCTCCAGTATTAATGCACTGATTGTATCCCATTGGTCTGTCTCTAGTACTGTCTCCTCCAGTATTAATGCACTGATTGTATCCCATTGGTCTGTCTCTAGTACTGTCTCCTCCAGTATTAATGCACTGATTGTATCCCATTGGTCTGTCTCTAGTACTGTCTCCTCCAGTATTAATGCACTGATTGTATCCCATTGGTCTGTCTCTAGTACTGTCCCCTCCAGTATTAATGCACTGATTGTATCCCATTGGTCTGTCTCTAGTACTGTCTCCTCCAGTATTAATGCACTGATTCTATCCCATTGGTCTGTCTCTAGTACTGTCTCCTCCAGTATTAATGCACTGATTGTATCCCATTGGTCTGTCTCTAGTACTGTCTCCTCCAGTATTAATGCACTGCTTGTATCCCATTGGTCTGTCTCTCGTACTGTCTCCTCCAGTATTAATGCACTGATTGTATCCCATTGGTCTGTCTCTAGTACTGTCCCCTCCAGTATTAATGCACTGATTCTATCCCATTGGTCTGTCTCTAGTACTGTCTCCTCCAGTATTAATGCACTGATTCTATCCCATTGGTCTGTCTCTAGTACTGTCTCCTCCAGTATTAATGCACTGATTCTATCCCATTGGTCTGTCTCTAGTACTGTCTCCTCCAGTATTAATGCACTGATTGTATCCCATTGGTCTGTCTCTAGTACTGTCCCCTCCAGTATTAATGCACTGATTGTATCCCATTGGTCTGTCTCTAGTACTGTCTCCTCCAGTATTAATGCACTGATTCTATCCCATTGGTCTGTCTCTAGTACTGTCTCCTCCAGTATTAATGCACTGATTGTATCCCATTGGTCTGTCTCTAGTACTGTCTCCTCCAGTATTAATGCACTGATTCTATCCCATTGGTCTGTCTCTAGTACTGTCTCCTCCAGTATTAATGCACTGATTCTATCCCATTGGTCTGTCTCTAGTACTGTCTCCTCCAGTATTAATGCACTGATTCTATCCCATTGGTCTGTTTCCATTACTGTCCCCTCCAGTATTAATGCACAGATTCTATCCCATTGGTCTGTCTCTAGTACTGTCCCCTCCAGTATTAATGCACTGATTCTATCCCATTGGTCTGTCTCTAGTACTGTCTCCTCCAGTATTAATGCACTGATTCTATCCCATTGGTCTGTCTCTAGTACTGTCTCCTCCAGTATTAATGCACTGATTCTATCCCATTGGTCTGTCTCTAGTACTGTCTCCTCCAGTATTAATGTACTGATTCTATCCCATTGGTCTGTCTCTAGTACTGTCTCCTCCAGTATTAATGCACTGATTGTATCCCATTGGTCTGTCTCTAGTACTGTCTCCTCCAGTATTAATGCACTGCTTGTATCCCATTGGTCTGTCTCTCGTACTGTCTCCTCCAGTATTAATGCACTGATTGTATCCCATTGGTCTGTCTCTCGTACTGTCCCCTCCAGTATTAATGCACTGATTCTATCCCATTGGTCTGTCTCTAGTACTGTCTCCTCCAGTATTAATGCACTGATTCTATCCCATTGGTCTGTCTCTAGTACTGTCTCCTCCAGTATTAATGCACTGATTCTATCCCATTGGTCTGTCTCTAGTACTGTCTCCTCCAGTATTAATGCACTGATTGTATCCCATTGGTCTGTCTCTAGTACTGTCCCCTCCAGTATTAATGCACTGATTGTATCCCATTGGTCTGTCTCTAGTACTGTCTCCTCCAGTATTAATGCACTGATTCTATCCCATTGGTCTGTCTCTAGTACTGTCTCCTCCAGTATTAATGCACTGATTGTATCCCATTGGTCTGTCTCTAGTACTGTCTCCTCCAGTATTAATGCACTGATTCTATCCCATTGGTCTGTCTCTAGTACTGTCTCCTCCAGTATTAATGCACTGATTGTATCCCATTGGTCTGTCTCTAGTACTGTCTCCTCCAGTATTAATGCACTGATTGTATCCCATTGGTCTGTCTCTAGTACTGTCTCCTCCAGTATTAATGCACTGATTCTATCCCATTGGTCTGTCTCTAGTACTGTCTCCTCCAGTATTAATGCACTGATTCTATCCCATTGGTCTGTCTCTAGTACTGTCTCCTCCAGTATTAATGTACTGATTCTATCCCATTGTTCTGCCTCGAGTACTGTCTCCTCCAGTATTAATGCACTGATTCTATCCCATTGGTCTGTCTCTAGTACTGTCTCCTCCAGTATTAATGTACTGATTCTATCCCATTGGTCTGTCTCTAGTACTGTCTCCTCCAGTATTAATACACTGATTCTATCCCATTGGTCTGTCTCTAGTACTGTCTCCTCCAGTATTAATGCACTGATTCTATCCCATTGGTCTGTCTCTAGTACTGTCTCCTCCAGTATTAATGTACTGATTCTATCCCATTGGTCTGTCTCTAGTACTGTCTCCTCCAGTATTAATGCACTGATTCTATCCCATTGGTCTGTCTCTAGTACTGTCTCCTCCAGTATTAATGCACTGATTCTATCCCATTGGTCTGTCTCTAGTACTGTCTCCTCCAGTATTAATGCACTGATTGTATCCTATTGGTCTGTCTCTAGTACTGTCTCCTCCAGTATTAATGCACTGATTGTATCCCATTGGTCTGTCTCTAGTACTGTCTCCTCCAGTATTAATGCACTGATTGTATCCCATTGGTCTGTCTCTAGTACTGTCTCCTCCAGTATTAATGTACTGATTCTATCCCATTGGTCTGTCTCTAGTACTGTCTCCTCCAGTATTAATGCACTGATTGTATCCCATTGGTCTGTCTCTAGTACTGTCTCCTCCAGTATTAATGCACTGATTGTATCCCATTGGTCTGTCTCTAGTACTGTCTCCTCCAGTATTAATGCACTGATTCTATCCCATTGGTCTGTCTCTAGTACTGTCTCCTCCAGTATTAATGCACTGATTGTATCCCATTGGTCTGTCTCTAGTACTGTCCCCTCCAGTATTAATGCACTGATTGTATCCCATTGGTCTGTCTCTAGTACTGTCTCCTCCAGTATTAATGCACTGATTCTATCCCATTGGTCTGTCTCTAGTACTGTCTCCTCCAGTATTAATGCACTGATTGTATCCCATTGGTCTGTCTCTAGTACTGTCTCCTCCAGTATTAATGCACTGCTTGTATCCCATTGGTCTGTCTCTAGTACTGTCTCCTCCAGTATTAATGCACTGATTGTATCCCATTGGTCTGTCTCTAGTACTGTCCCCTCCAGTATTAATGCACTGATTCTATCCCATTGGTCTGTCTCTAGTACTGTCTCCTCCAGTATTAATGCACTGATTCTATCCCATTGGTCTGTCTCTAGTACTGTCTCCTCCAGTATTAATGCACTGATTCTATCCCATTGGTCTGTCTCTAGTACTGTCTCCTCCAGTATTAATGCACTGATTGTATCCCATTGGTCTGTCTCTAGTACTGTCTCCTCCAGTATTAATGCACTGATTCTATCCCATTGGTCTGTCTCTAGTACTGTCTCCTCCAGTATTAATGCACTGATTGTATCCCATTGGTCTGTCTCTAGTACTGTCTCCTCCAGTATTAATGCACTGATTCTATCCCATTGGTCTGTCTCTAGTACTGTCTCCTCCAGTATTAATGCACTGATTGTATCCCATTGGTCTGTCTCTAGTACTGTCTCCTCCAGTATTAATGCACTGATTGTATCCCATTGGTCTGTCTCTAGTACTGTCTCCTCCAGTATTAATGCACTGATTCTATCCCATTGGTCTGTCTCTAGTACTGTCTCCTCCAGTATTAATGCACTGATTCTATCCCATTGGTCTGTCTCTAGTACTGTCTCCTCCAGTATTAATGTACTGATTCTATCCCATTGTTCTGCCTCGAGTACTGTCTCCTCCAGTATTAATGCACTGATTCTATCCCATTGGTCTGTCTCTAGTACTGTCTCCTCCAGTATTAATGTACTGATTCTATCCCATTGGTCTGTCTCTAGTACTGTCTCCTCCAGTATTAATACACTGATTCTATCCCATTGGTCTGTCTCTAGTACTGTCTCCTCCAGTATTAATGCACTGATTCTATCCCATTGGTCTGTCTCTAGTACTGTCTCCTCCAGTATTAATGTACTGATTCTATCCCATTGGTCTGTCTCTAGTACTGTCTCCTCCAGTATTAATGCACTGATTCTATCCCATTGGTCTGTCTCTAGTACTGTCTCCTCCAGTATTAATGCACTGATTCTATCCCATTGGTCTGTCTCTAGTACTGTCTCCTCCAGTATTAATGCACTGATTGTATCCTATTGGTCTGTCTCTAGTACTGTCTCCTCCAGTATTAATGCACTGATTGTATCCCATTGGTCTGTCTCTAGTACTGTCTCCTCCAGTATTAATGCACTGATTGTATCCCATTGGTCTGTCTCTAGTACTGTCTCCTCCAGTATTAATGTACTGATTCTATCCCATTGGTCTGTCTCTAGTACTGTCTCCTCCAGTATTAATGCACTGATTGTATCCCATTGGTCTGTCTCTAGTACTGTCTCCTCCAGTATTAATGCACTGATTGTATCCCATTGGTCTGTCTCTAGTACTGTCTCCTCCAGTATTAATGCACTGATTCTATCCCATTGGTCTGTCTCTAGTACTGTCTCCTCCAGTATTAATGCACTGATTGTATCCCATTGGTCTGTCTCTAGTACTGTCCCCTCCAGTATTAATGCACTGATTGTATCCCATTGGTCTGTCTCTAGTACTGTCTCCTCCAGTATTAATGCACTGATTCTATCCCATTGGTCTGTCTCTAGTACTGTCTCCTCCAGTATTAATGCACTGATTGTATCCCATTGGTCTGTCTCTAGTACTGTCTCCTCCAGTATTAATGCACTGCTTGTATCCCATTGGTCTGTCTCTAGTACTGTCTCCTCCAGTATTAATGCACTGATTGTATCCCATTGGTCTGTCTCTAGTACTGTCCCCTCCAGTATTAATGCACTGATTCTATCCCATTGGTCTGTCTCTAGTACTGTCTCCTCCAGTATTAATGCACTGATTCTATCCCATTGGTCTGTCTCTAGTACTGTCTCCTCCAGTATTAATGCACTGATTCTATCCCATTGGTCTGTCTCTAGTACTGTCTCCTCCAGTATTAATGCACTGATTGTATCCCATTGGTCTGTCTCTACTACTGTCCCCTCCAGTATTAATGCACTGATTGTATCCCATTGGTCTGTCTCTAGTACTGTCTCCTCCAGTATTAATGCACTGATTCTATCCCATTGGTCTGTCTCTAGTACTGTCTCCTCCAGTATTAATGCACTGATTGTATCCCATTGGTCTGTCTCTAGTACTGTCTCCTCCAGTATTAATGCACTGATTCTATCCCATTGGTCTGTCTCTAGTACTGTCTCCTCCAGTATTAATGCACTGATTGTATCCCATTGGTCTGTCTCTAGTACTGTCTCCTCCAGTATTAATGCACTGATTGTATCCCATTGGTCTGTCTCTAGTACTGTCTCCTCCAGTATTAATGCACTGATTCTATCCCATTGGTCTGTCTCTAGTACTGTCTCCTCCAGTATTAATGCACTGATTCTATCCCATTGGTCTGTCTCTAGTACTGTCTCCTCCAGTATTAATGCACTGATTCTATCCCATTGGTCTGTCTCTAGTACTGTCTCCTCCAGTATTAATGCACTGATTCTATCCCATTGGTCTGTCTCTAGTACTGTCTCCTCCAGTATTAATGCACTGATTGTATCCCATTGGTCTGTCTCTAGTACTGTCTCCTCCAGTATTAATGCACTGATTGTATCCCATTGGTCTGTCTCTAGTACTGTCTCCTCCAGTATTAATGCACTGATTCTATCCCATTGGTCTGTCTCTAGTACTGTCTCCTCCAGTATTAATGCACTGATTCTATCCCATTGGTCTGTCTCTAGTACTGTCTCCTCCAGTATTAATGCACTGATTCTATCCCATTGGTCTGTCTCTAGTACTGTCTCCTCCAGTATTAATGCACTCATTCTATCCCATTGGTCTGTCTCTAGTACTGTCTCCTCCAGTATTAATGCACTGATTGTATCCCATTGGTCTGTCTCTAGTACTGTCTCCTCCAGTATTAATGCACTGATTCTATCCCATTGGTCTGTCTCTAGTACTGTCTCCTCCAGTATTAATGCACTCATTCTATCCCATTGGTCTGTCTCTAGTACTGTCTCCTCCAGTATTAATGCACTGATTGTATCCCATTGGTCTGTCTCTAGTACTGTCTCCTCCAGTATTAATGCACTGATTCTATCCCATTGGTCTGTCTCTAGTACTGTCTCCTCCAGTATTAATGCACTCATTCTATCCCATTGGTCTGTCTCTAGTACTGTCTCCTCCAGTATTAATGCACTCATTCTATCCCATTGGTCTGTCTCTAGTACTGTCTCCTCCAGTATTAATGCACTGATTGTATCCCATTGGTCTGTCTCTAGTACTGTCTCCTCCAGTATTAATGCACTGATTCTATCCCATTGGTCTGTCTCTAGTACTGTCTCCTCCAGTATTAATGCACTCATTCTATCCCATTGGTCTGTCTCTAGTACTGTCTCCTCCAGTATTAATGCACTGATTGTATCCCATTGTTCTGTCTCTAGTACTGTCTCCTCCAGTATTAATGCACTCATTCTATCCCATTGGTCTGTCTCTAGTACTGTCTCCTCCAGTATTAATGCACTGATTGTATCCCATTGGTCTGTCTCTAGTACTGTCTCCTCCAGTATTAATGCACTTGCTGCTGTCACTGTGGTGGACTTCATCAAACCTCACGCCACCTTCTCGGAGCAGAAACTTTCTTGGATCACAAAGGGACTCAGTAAGTGAGATTTCATACTTTCCAATAATTTGATGCATGTACGATCGACTTGATTCATTTCTTCACACAAATACAATCAGCACTACAATGTTCTTCCTCCTCTCTGTGTACCCACCACATGGAAATCAACACTTTACATATCAATGCTATTCTTTACCATGACCTCAAAACTGTGGAATTCCTTCTCGCTTTCAGTCTTTCCCTCCCCTTGCAAACTATAGGCTCTTAAAAGCAAACCTCAACCCCATATAATTGTTATTTCCTGATTTAGCTCATTAGCTTTTTTCAGCTTTGATGGTGGTCTGCACAATGTACCTTCACTCATTGGCGAGGTTTTCAATTTTTAAAAACCCTTTTTGAACCATCTTCACATACACACTGTCAGCTCTTGTATGTAGAATGCAGGTGATGTGAACCCTGTGTTATTGTAGATGAACCAGTGGGAAACTCAATATTAACTCAGGAGACCTATTGTTGGAGCCACTGCTAATCGCAATTTTGAATCAATTCAAAATGTCAAGTCTAGTACTGTACTTACTGTTATTCACACACCCTGTTTTAGCTATGGAGTGCTGTATAATGTGCCAGAGGAAGACAGCATCTCATGGAGAAACAGTGAGACCTGAGGTGTCATACTGCAGGAGTTACACTGGAGGGATTAATCTTCCCTGTAACTATGTAGAGTTTCCTATGACACCAATCCCCATAGGCATTTTTCTGTTTGAGTTGAGTTGCTGGTTCTGACTATCTACAATTTGTATATTATAGTGGGTAGGCTGTGCTCCTGATGGTTTTGAGTGGCACTGACTTGGCTCTGACAGATAATTCCCCCCCTCACCAATACTAATATCTCTAAATAAGCATGATGTAAATAGACACCATCATTATCTTTTAATACTGTACACAGACACCTTCATCACCTTCCTTGCTGTAGATGGACACCATTATCATCTTCTATGCTGTAGGAGAATCATAGAATCATAGAAAGGTTACAGCACGAAAGGAGGCCATTTGGCCCATTGAATCTGTGCCGGCTCTATGCAAGAGCAATCCAGCTAGTCCCACTCCCCGCCCTTTCCCCATAGCCCTGCAAATTTTTTCCTTTCAAGTACTTATCCAGTTCCCTTTTGAAGGCCATGATTGAATCTGCCTCCACCACCCCCTCGGGCAGTGCATTCCAGATCCTAACCACTCGATGTGTAAAAAAGTTTTTCCTCATGTCACCTTTGGTTCTTTTTCCAATCACCTCAAATCTATGTCCTCTGGTTCTTGACCCTTCCGCCAATGGGAACAGTTTCTCTCTATCTGCTCTGTCTAGACATTTCATGATTTTGAATACCTCTATCAAATCTCCTTGCAACCTTCTCTGTTCCAAGGAGAACAATCCCAGCTTCTCCAGTCTATCCACGTAACTAAAGCTCTCATCCCTGGAATCATTCTAGTAAATCTTTTCTGCACCCTTTCTAAGGCTTTCACATCTTTCCGGAAGTGTAGTGCCCAGAACTGGACACAATATTCCAGTTGTGGTCGAACCAGCGTTTTATAAAGGTTCATCATGACTTCCATACTTTTGTACTCTGTACCGCTATTTATAAAGCCCAGGATCCCGTATGCTTTTTTAACTGCTTTCTCAATCTGCCCTGCCACCTTCAACGATTTGTACACATATACCCCCAGATCTCTCTGTTTCTGTACCCCTTTTAGAGTTGTGCCCTCTAGTTTATATTGTCTCGCCTCATTCTTCCCACCGAAACGTATCACTTCGAATTTTTTGCGTTAAATTTCATCTGCCACGTGTCCGCCCATGCCACCAGCCTGTCTATATCATCTTGAAGTCTATCACTATCCTCCTCACTGTTTACTACCCCCTTCCAAGTTTTGTATCATCTGCAAATTTGGAAATCGTGCCCTGTACACCCAAGTCCAAGTCATTAATATATATCAAGAAAAGCAGTGGTCCCAGCACTGACCCCTGGGGAACACCACTGTACACCTCCCTCCAGTCCGAAAAACAACTATTCACCACTACTCTCTGTTTCCTGTCACTTAGTCAATTCTGTAACCAATTTGCTACTGACCCCTTTATTCCATGGGCCGCAATCTTGATGATAAGCCTACCGTGTGGCACTTTATCAAATGCCTTTTGAAAGTCCATATACACCACGTCAACCGCATTGCCCTCATCTACCCTCTCTGTTACCTCATCAAAAAACTCTAACAGGTTAGTTAAACACGATTTGCCTTTAATAAATCCGTGCTGGCTTTCCCTAATCAATCCACACTCGTCCAAGTGACTGTTAATTCTGTCCCGAATTATTGTTTCTAAAAGTTTCCCCACCACCGAGGGTTAAACTGACTGGCCAGTAGTTGCTGGGTTTATCCTTACACCCTTTTTTGAACAAGGGTGTAAAATTTACAATTCTCCAGTCCTCTGGCACCACCCTCCTATCTACGGATGTTTGGAAGATTATGGCCAGTACCTCCGCAATTTCCACCCTCAGCAACCTAGGATGCATCCCATCTGGACCATAGATAGTCACCATCATCATTCTTCCAAGCTGATATTGTCAACTCAGAGATAACCCTTTCAGACAACTTTTTGCAATATTGATAAATTTTAACAATAAAAATTATCTACCATTGTGTTTTTTCTAACCATTTGTGGTCCCCTATTCTATACTGACCTCTGATACAATGCATATCGTTTATCACTGCCTCTCTAACAGAGAATGATACAATTCCCATCCCCAAAATGCTTTTTTGCATTATCCCAAAAGAAAGCTTCAAAAAGAGAGAGGTTCATCACTACCCTGATCTGAAGGATTCCTGGCTCAGGTTAACAATAAACCCTGTGGACTCTGGTATTTCTGTTTTCGTTTTGCAGGGTTAACTGATTGGAAGTTGTTTTACAGATAACGGTGGTCATTCCTGCCTGAGGCTGGGGTGGGTTCCCTTGATGGTGTGTCTTGTTGCTAAGTAACCCAGTGCACAAAGACTTTAAACCAGACCTGCCCATTCTGTTTGTTGAGTGTGTACAGTCCGGGCTGTGTGTGGACTCCTGGCCACATTTCCCCACATTACAACAGTGACTACACTTCAAAAGTACTTCATTGGCTGTGAAGAACTTTGGGATGTCCTGAGGTGGTGAAAGATCCGATAGAAATGCATGTTTGTTCTTTCTTTTTCAACTTACCTATTCACCACTCTTGATTAATCAGAAGTGATGCTGTGGGAACACAAGACTCAAAGGTGACCAGTTAATTAATAGTGATTGTTTAATTAATTCAAATTTAGATGGCCTTAAAAGATTCAGTTAATTGGCGCTTTGTGAAGAACCAAAGGAATGTGAAAATATAACACGTGAATGGTTTGTGAGACAAAATCATGGGAATGGCCACTGTTTAACAATGACTCTAATTGGATGGATTTCCTCCCACTATACCTCCCAAAATCAGACAGGCAAGGCTGTCACAACATCCACACCTCGACTTGTCTTCCCCTCCCCCTCTCTCCATCCCAGTAGGGAAGACCAGGCTCCACCCCTTCACATCTAAATGACGGTGGAGAGGCAGCACTCAGCACCCCTATCAAATTCCATGCCTGCTACCGTTGACCTTAGGGACCGTGAGGAGAGGGGTGATGGTAGACCCTGGGACAGGGCAGGATGCCCAATCATGCCCCTTTTGGAGGGAGAGGACGTCCGTCTCTTCAGGCACCTTACCTGCCCCTAGAGGGCTTTTGGGTCAGTAAGAGCCTCTATCCCAGGAGTGCCACAGAAATCTTCAGGGCATTCTTGCCCCTTTATTGATGCCACCTTCTCCACGAGGTGTTGTATTGGGTGCCCTGCTACAGCTCTGCTGTGTCCTGTCCTGCAAAGTAAATGAGGCCCGGGGGTTGGGGCAGGATGCAGAAATCCCACTCTGATGCCCTCCCCCTCGGACAGGAGGAGGGAAATCCAGCCCAGTAACTCAAATTTCATTTTCATTACATTGGATTCCAGGATTTTACCAGTGGATTGAATTCCATCCATTTTTCTAAGAAGTCTTGGTCATGGTGTATGCTGGATTCGTCAGCGAGATGCTCTTCTCTACCAATTACTCATGTGTTTCCGTAGGTTTACTGTTTGGAGTCATCTGTATTGGAATGGCTGCATTATCCTCTCTGATGGGAGGAGTGCTCCAGGTAGGATTCACCAGCGTTACAGATGTGATTGGTTTTTTCGCTTTTCTTTTGGGGAATTTTGGTGTTCACCAACATGAGTGATGTTCGTGCTGGTGAATGGAACATTCTCCCATTTCAGGCAACCAGAGTCAGGTATAGAAAAACCCTGCTGAGGAGTCACAATCATTCTACTCTCCATCAATACACCTGAGACTCTCGCTCGAACAGTTCTCCCTAATGCACCACCCAAAGGGCTCTGCAGATACAGACCCCACCCAAAGGGTTCTGCAGATACAGACCCCACCCAAAGGGCTCTGCAGATACAGACCCCACCCAAAGGGTTCTGCAGATACAGACCCCACCCAAAGGGTTCTGCAGATACAGATCCCACCCAAAGGGCTCTGCAGATACAGGCCCCACCCAAAGGGCTCTGCAGATACAGACCCCACCCAAAGGGTTCTGCAGATACAGATCCCACCCAAAGGGCTCTGCAGATACAGACCCCACCCAAAGGGCTCCGCAGATACAGACCCCACCCAAAGGGCTCTGCAGATATAGACCCCACACAAAGGGCTCTGCAGATACAGACCCCACCCAAAGGGCTCCGCAGATACAGACCCCACCGAAAGGGCTCTGCAGATATAGACCCCACCCAAAGGGTTGTACGGATGCAGACCCCACCCAATGGGCCCTGTAGATACAGACCCCACCCAAAGGGTTGTACGGATGCAGACCCCACCCAAAGGGCTCTGCAGATATAGACCCCACCCAAAGGGCTCTGCAGATACAGACCCCACACAAAGGGCTCTGCAGATACAGACCCCACCCAAAGGGCTCTGCAGATACAGACCCCACCCAAATGGCTCTGCAAATACTGACCCCACCAAAGGGCTCCGCAGATACAGACCCCACCCAAAGGGCTCTGCAGATACAGACCCCACCCAAAGGGCTCTGCAGATACAGACCCCACCCAAAGGGTTCTGCAGATACAGACCCCACCCAAAGGGCTCTGCAGATACAGACCCCACCCAAAGGGCTCTGCAAATACAGACCCCACCCAAAGGGCCCTGTAGATACAGACCCCACCCAAAGGGCCCTGTAGATACAGACCCCACACAATGAGCTCTGCAGATACAGACCCCACCCAAAGGGCCCTGTAGATACAGACCCCACCCAAAGGGCTCTGCAGATACAGACCCCACCAAAGGACTCTGCAGATATAAGCCCCTCACAAGGGGCTCTGCAGATACAAGCCCCACACAAGGGGCTCTGCAGATACAAGCCCCACACAAGGGGCTCTGCAGATACAAGCCCCACAACAGTAGAAACCCATTCACAGAGATTCCTGTGGACTGTATTTCTAGTGATTCACCAAAAATGCCAAGGTTAAGAAATCTTTATGAATGGATTGACACCGTCACTACACAGAGAGCAGAGCCATTACGTCCCTGAATAAAGAAGTACCAGGTCCTGCCGATTGACACTTGCTGGGATGGTTGTGTCTGTTTTACAGACCTGACTGAAGTGTAGTTCAATATCTGTTGTGCAATTAGCAATAAAGTGAATGGGAATATCTAGAAACTGATTTCACCAAGCAACAATCTAACGGATAATGTCTTAAAGCACAGAGCAAAGGCCAGAGCATTTTATCACCATTATTTGAAACCTGAGATTAGATTGGATAACTCAGGGCTATCTCACTTTGTATTTCTGTGGTTTTATTCAGTTCTTTGTTTGTGCTGGGTCCAGCTCTGTACAATCAAATTGATAAAAAATATTATCAATTCTTACCTCAATACTGAATGGTTATCAAGATAAACTTTCTAATTGAGAAATTTCAATCCAATAAATATTCTGGACTATTAGTGGCAGTTACTTCATTGGAGTAAAGTTTATTTAATGGAGAATTGGAAAGTTAATTAACATTCTACAACTCCAGAGCAAGCAGCAGCACTTCAGAGCATGTAATTTATTAAAGGGTTAAAGGCAAGCAATTCTCCTGGTGATATCAGTGGCCATAGGGTTAATGCCAGTGTTAAAATAACAGGCAGAGGAATCTGAAATAAACATGTCCGCTGGTGTCCCCAAAAGCAATTTCTCCCTTTAAAGCTGTTCCACATCTCTCTATCACAGATATAATACAAATATACCAACTCGCCACTTTCTCCTTCCCTGTTTTCCAGGCTGCCCTCACTATTTTTGGAGTCATCGGAGGTCCTCTGCTAGGATTCTTCCTGTTGGGCATGATATTCCCTTGTGCCAATTCAATTGTAAGTACCTCGCACACATGTGATCTTGTGACACATAGGACACTAAATTGGGCCGTGTAGCGCCCGTTGTTTCAGCGCTACACGGCCACTCGAGCATCCAAGATGGCGTCTTGGCTGCACACGCACGTTTCCAGCGAGACCTACGCTGGACGCCATCTTGGTATAGGAGTCAGCGCAGGCGCAAATACCGAACTCTGGAATCATGTAAAGTAAAGAGAAAATGGATACAGTGTGCAATGCTGATTTAAAGTGCTAGACATCATTTTGGCACTTAACGCTCAACTCAACGCACAATCTTAACCACGGCCATCTGAACGTGCCTTAGAGTGCCTGGAGGACCCCCCACCAGCGCTATTTAAAGGGAGCATGCAGGATTTACAAATTAGTCGCTGGATTATTGCTTCTGGCTGCTGATGCATTTGTAACTGTTTATGGAGATCTCCTGTACTTGAATATTAGGACGCAGGGACATAGCCTAACATTTAGAGCCAGGACGTGCAGGAGTGAAGTTAGGAAATGCTTCTACACGCAAAGGGTGGGAGAAGTTGGGAACGCTCTTCTGCAAAAGGCAGGTGATGCTAGCTCACTTGTGAATTCTAAATCTGAGATTGATAGATTTCTGTGAACCAAGGGTATTAAGGGATATGGGGCTAAGACGGGTATATGGAGTTAGGTCACAGGTCCTCCCTGATCTCATTGAATGGTGGAACAGGCTCGAGGGGCTACTTGCTGTCACTTGCTGCCTCCTGATATGTGCCACTTTCTCCTGCAAGAAAGCGGGACGTGTGACTGGAGTGATGTGCCTGTCATAGTTGAATAGCTACCAGAGTGTGTGGCCTGTGAGTTGTGGGTGGGCGGCTTGCATCTGTGGTAATGTGTGAAGGTGAGAGAAAGCATCTGATTGGCAGAGATGAGTACTGATGGAAAGAGTTTGTTGGTATGTGGGTGATGGGGGGTGTAGTGTGTGGTGTAGTTGGTAGGAGACGCCACTTGATAGTTGGCCTCACTCACCTTGACTACTCGAGTCAAAGCGTTGAACTTGTTCCTGCACTGCATCCATGTTCGTGGTGCTGTGCGCCTGGCATTGACTTCATTCCCCGCTGCCTCCGACTGCCTTTTGAGCATATGTCTGGAGGATTTCTTGCAAACCCTCCACCCCCCACACGGATATAGGATGTCCCTCCTTCTGTCCACCTCTTGCACCAAGGCCTCTGGTGCATTATCAGAGAACCTTGGTGCACGCACTCTTCGCAGGCCTGGTACAAACTCAGATCGGCAGATTGGTGAGGTCTGGCATGCAGATTGGAGGATGTGGGATTTAGTAGTGCGCAACCTTTATTCAATGTTTTAACATAACTCATCAGTGTGTAAACATAGGGACAGGACCTGCATCTGTGTTTTACCTGTGCGAAGTCTGATCGCCGTTCAGACTCCGTGCAGACAGCAGACTGTTATTTTTAGCAAATAACAGGTACCGGCTACCTTTAGGAGATTTTAAGAGACATCCTCCCTTTAAGAGATTGGGGCTCCCCCTGCTGATGGAAAGTGCAAATTGCATTGAATCAACGTGCAAGGCCTGGATTTCAATGAAGCTTGATGGTGAGTCCTCAGGCCGGACGAAGTTCTCGTCCTGGCTGTACAGGGGCCACTGGGCGCGGGATAGTAGTGGATCACGCTACCGACACCCAATAATAGGCCCTAATTAATTTATCCCCCATATTGCTTTAGGAAACAAATGGTGTTTCTACTGCAGCACTGGATCCTAGTGAATACACAACCAGCACTACACCCTAGTGAGTAGACAATCAGCACTCACTGCAGTGCATTCGAGTGAATGTACACACACCCAACATTGCACTATATCCTAGTGAATACACAACCAGCACTCACGTCACTGCATTTCAGTGAATATACACACACCCAGCACTCACTGCACTGTATCTTAGTGAATCTACACACCCAGCACTACTGCACTGTATCTTAGTGAATATACACACCCAGCACTCACTGCACTGTATCTTAGTGAATATACACACCCAGCATTCACTGCACTGTATCTTAGTGAATATACATACCCAGCACTCACTGCACTGTATCTTAGTGAATATACACACCCAGCACTCACTGCACTGTATCTTAGTGAATCTACACACCCAGCACTCACTGCACTGTATCTTAGTGAATATACACACCCAGCACTCACTGCACTGTATCTTAGTGAATATACATACCCAGCACTCACTGCACTGTATCTTAGTGAATATACACACCCAGCACTCACTGCACTGTATCTTAGTGAATCTATACACACCCAGCACTCACTGCACTGTATCTTAGTGAATCTACACACCCAGCACTCACTGCACTGTATCTTAGTGAATATACACACCCAGCACTCACTGCACTGTATCTTAGTGAATATACACACCCAGCACTCACTGCACTGTATCTTAGTGAATATACACACCCAGCACTCACTGCACTGTATCTTAGTGAATATACACACCCAGCATTCACTGCACTGTATCTTTGTGAATATACACACCCATCACTCACTTCACTGTATCTTAGTGAATATACACACCCAGCACTCACTGCACTGTATTTTAGTGAATATACACACCCAGCACTCACTGCACTGTATCTTAGTGAATCTACACACCCAGCACTCACTGCACTGTATCTTAGTGAATATACACACCCAGCACTCACTGCACTGTATCTTAGTGAATATACACACCCAGCATTCACTGCACTGTATCTTAGTGAATCTACACACCCAGCACTCACTGCACTGTATCTTTGTGAATATACACACCCAGCACTCACTGCACTGTATCTTAGTGAATATACACACCCAGCACTCACTGCACTGTATCTTAGTGAATATACATACCCAGCACTCACTGCACTGTATCTTAGTGAATATACACACCCAGCACTCACTGCACTGTATCTTAGTGAATCTATACACACCCAGCACTCACTGCACTGTATCTTAGTGAATCTACACACCCAGCACTCACTGCACTGTATCTTAGTGAATATACACACCCAGCACTCACTGCACCGTATCTTCCTGAATGTACACACCCAGCATTCACTGCACTGTATCTTAGTGAATCTACACACCCAGCACTCACTGCACTGTATCTTAGTGAATATACACACCCAGCACTCACTGCACTGTATCTTAGTGAATATACACACCCAGCATTCACTGCACTGTATCTTAGTGAATATACACACCCAGCACTCACTGCACTGTATCTTAGTGAATATACACACCCAGCACTCACTGCACTGTATCTTAGTGAATCTACACACCCAGCACTCACTGCACTGTATCTTAGTGAATTTACACACCCAGCACTCACTGCACTGTATCTTAGTGAATATACACACCCAGCACTCACTGCACTGTATCTTCCTGAATGTACACACCCAGCACTGTATCTTAGTGAATATACACACCCAGCATTCACTGCACTGTATCTTAGTGAATATACACACCCAGCACTCACTGCACTGTATCTTAGTGAATATACACACCCAGCACTCACTGCACTGTATCTTAGTGAATATACACACCCAGCATTCACTGCACTGTATCTTAGTGAATATACACACCCAGCATTCACTGCACTGTATCTTAGTGAATATACATACCCAGCACTCACTGCACTGTATCTTAGTGAATATACACACCCAGCACTCACTGCACTGTATCTTAGTGAATATACACACCCAGCACTCACTGCACTGTATCTTAGTGAATATACACACCCAGCATTCACTGCACTGTATCTTAGTGAATATACACACCCAGCATTCACTGCACTGTATCTTAGTGAATATACACACCCAGCATTCACTGCACTGTATCTTAGTGAATATACACACCCAGCACTCACTGCACTGTATCTTAGTGAATATACACACCCAGCACTCACTGCACTGTATCTTAGTGAATATACACACCCAGCACTCACTGCACTGTATCTTAGTGAATATACACACCCAGCATTCACTGCACTGTATCTTAGTGAATATACACACCCAGCACTCACTGCACTGTATCTTAGTGAATATACACACCCAGCACTCACTGCACTGTATCTTAGTGAATATACACACCCAGCACTCACTGCACTGTATCTTAGTGAATATACACACCCAGCATTCACTGCACTGTATCTTAGTGAATATACACACCCAGCACTCACTGCACTGTATCTTAGTGAATATACACACCCAGCACTCACTGCACTGTATCTTAGTGAATATACACACCCAGCACTCACTGCACTGTATCTTAGTGAATCTACACACCCAGCACTCACTGCACTGTATCTTAGTGAATATACACACCCAGCACTCACTGCACTGTATCTTTGTGAATATACACACCCATCACTCACTTCACTGTATCTTAGTGAATATACACACCCAGCACTCACTGCACTGTATTTTAGTGAATATACACACCCAGCACTCACTGCACTGTATCTTAGTGAATCTACACACCCAGCACTCACTGCACTGTATCTTAGTGAATATACACACCCAGCACTCACTGCACTGTATCTTAGTGAATATACACACCCAGCATTCACTGCACTGTATCTTAGTGAATATACACACCCAGCACTCACTGCACTGTATCTTAGTGAATATACACACCCAGCACTCACTGCCCTGTATCTTAGTGAATATACACACCCAGCACTCACTGCACTGTATCTTAGTGAATATACACACCCAGCATTCACTGCACTGTATCTTAGTGAATATACACACCCAGCACTCACTGCACTGTATCTTAGTGAATATACACACCCAGCACTCACTGCACTGTATCTTAGTGAATATACACACCCAGCACTCACTGCACTGTATCTTAGTGAATATACACACCCAGCATTCACTGCACTGTATCTTAGTGAATCTACACACCCAGCACTCACTGCACTGTATCTTAGTGAATCTACACACCCAGCACGCACTGCACTGTATCTTAGTGAATATACACACCCAGCATTCACTGCACTGTATCTTAGTGAATATACACACCCAGCACTCACTGCACTGTATCTTAGTGAATATACACACCCGGCATTCACTGCACTGTATCTTAGTGAATCTACACACCCAGCACTCACTGCACTGTATCTTAGTGAATCTACACACCCAGCACTACTGCACTGTATCTTAGTGAATATACACACCCAGCACTCACTGCACTGTATCTTAGTGAATATACACACCCAGCATTCACTGCACTGTATCTTAGTGAATATACATACCCAGCACTCACTGCACTGTATCTTAGTGAATATACACACCCAGCACTCACTGCACTGTATCTTAGTGAATCTACACACCCAGCACTCACTGCACTGTATCTTAGTGAATATACACACCCAGCACTCACTGCACTGTATCTTAGTGAATATACATACCCAGCACTCACTGCACTGTATCTTAGTGAATATACACACCCAGCACTCACTGCACTGTATCTTAGTGAATATACACACCCAGCATTCACTGCACTGTATCTTAGTGAATATACACACCCAGCACTCACTGCACTGTATCTTAGTGAATATACACACCCAGCACTCACTGCACTGTATCTTAGTGAATCTACACACCCAGCACTCACTGCACTGTATCTTAGTGAATTTACACACCCAGCACTCACTGCACTGTATCTTAGTGAATATACACACCCAGCACTCACTGCACTGTATCTTCCTGAATGTACACACCCAGCACTGTATCTTAGTGAATATACACACCCAGCACTCACTGCACTGTATCTTAGTGAATATACACACCCAGCACTCACTGCACTGTATCTTAGTGAATATACACACCCAGCATTCACTGCACTGTATCTTAGTGAATATACACACCCAGCATTCACTGCACTGTATCTTAGTGAATATACATACCCAGCACTCACTGCACTGTATCTTAGTGAATATACACACCCAGCACTCACTGCACTGTATCTTAGTGAATATACACACCCAGCATTCACTGCACTGTATCTTAGTGAATATACACACCCAGCATTCACTGCACTGTATCTTAGTGAATATACACACCCAGCATTCACTGCACTGTATCTTAGTGAATATACACACCCAGCACTCACTGCACTGTATCTTAGTGAATATACACACCCAGCACTCACTGCACTGTATCTTAGTGAATATACACACCCAGCACTCACTGCACTGTATCTTAGTGAATATACACACCCAGCATTCACTGCACTGTATCTTAGTGAATATACACACCCAGCACTCACTGCACTGTATCTTAGTGTATATACACACCCAGCACTCACTGCACTGTATCTTAGTGAATATACACACCCAGCACTCACTGCACTGTATCTTAGTGAATATACACACCCAGCATTCACTGCACTGTATCTTAGTGAATATACACACCCAGCACTCACTGCACTGTATCTTCGTGAATATACACACCCAGCACTCACTGCACTGTATCTTAGTGAATATACACACCCAGCACTCACTGCACTGTATCTTAGTGAATCTACACACCCAGCACTCACTGCACTCTATCTTAGTGAATATACACACCCAGCACTCACTGCACTGTATCTTTGTGAATATACACACCCATCACTCACTGCACTGTATCTTAGTGAATATACACACCCAGCACTCACTGCACTGTATTTTAGTGAATATACACACCCAGCACTCACTGCACTGTATCTTAGTGAATCTACACACCCAGCACTCACTGCACTGTATCTTAGTGAATATACACACCCAGCACTCACTGCACTGTATCTTAGTGAATATACACACCCAGCATTCACTGCACTGTATCTTAGTGAATATACACACCCAGCACTCACTGCACTGTATCTTAGTGAATATACACACCCAGCACTCACTGCCCTGTATCTTAGTGAATATACACACCCAGCACTCACTGCACTGTATCTTAGTGAATATACACACCCAGCACTCACTGCACTGTATCTTAGTGAATATACACACCCAGCATTCACTGCACTGTATCTTAGTGAATATACACACCCAGCACTCACTGCACTGTATCTTAGTGAATATACACACCCAGCACTCACTGCACTGTATCTTAGTGAATATACACACCCAGCACTCACTGCACTGTATCTTAGTGAATATACACACCCAGCACTCACTGCACTGTATCTTAGTGAATATACACACCCAGCATTCACTGCACTGTATCTTAGTGAATATACACAGCCAGCACTCACTGCACTGTATCTTAGTGAATATACACACCCAGCATTCACTGCACTGTATCTTAGTGAATATACACACCCAGCACTCACTGCACTGTATCTTAGTGAATATACACACCCAGCACTCACTGCACTGTATCTTAGAGAATCTACACACCCAGCACTCACTGCACTGTATCTTAGTGAATCTACACACCCAGCACTCACTGCACTGTATCTTAGTGAATATACACACCCAGCACTCACTGCACTGTATCTTTGTGAATATACACACCCATCACTCACTGCACTGTATCTTAGTGAATATACACACCCAGCACTCACTGCACTGTATCTTAGTGAATATACACACCCAGCACTCACTGCACTGTATCTTAGTGAATCTACACACCCAGCACTCACTGCACTGTATCTTAGTGAATCTACACACCCAGCACTCACTGCACTGTATCTTTGTGAATATACACACCCAGCACTCACTGCACTGTATCCCTTAGTGAATATACACACCCAGCACTCACTGCACTGTATCTTAGTGAATATACACACCCAGCACTCACTGCACTGTATCTTAGTGAATATACACACCCAGCATTCACTGCACTGTATCTTAGTGAATATACACACCCAGCACTCACTGCACTGTATCTTAGTGAATATACACACCCAGCACTCACTGCACTGTATCTTAGTGAATATACACACCCAGCATTCACTGCACTGTATCTTAGTGAATATACACACCCAGCACTCACTGCACTGTATCTTAGTGAATATACACACCCAGCACTCACTGCACTGTATCTTAGTGAATCTACACACCCAGCACTCACTGCACTGTATCTTAGCGAATATACACACCCAGCACTCACTGCACTGTATCTTTGTGAATATACACACCCAGCACTCACTGCACTGTATCTTAGTGAATATACACACCCAGCACTCACTGCACTGTATTTTAGTGAATATACACACCCAGCACTCACTGCACTGTATCTTAGTGAATCTACACACCCAGCACTCACTGCACTGTATCTTAGTGAATATACACACCCAGCACTCACTGCACTGTATCTTAGTGAATATACACACCCAGCATTCACTGCACTGTATCTTAGTGAATATACACACCCAGCACTCACTGCACTGTATCTTAGTGAATATACACACCCAGCACTCACTGCCCTGTATCTTAGTGAATATACACACCCAGCACTCACTGCACTGTATCTTAGTGAATATACACACCCAGCACTCACTGCACTGTATCTTAGTGAATATACACACCCAGCATTCACTGCACTGTATCTTAGTGAATATACACACCCAGCACTCACTGCACTGTATCTTAGTGAATATACACACCCAGCACTCACTGCACTGTATCTTAGTGAATATACACACCCAGCACTCACTGCACTGTATCTTAGTGAATATACACACCCAGCACTCACTGCACTGTATCTTAGTGAATATACACACCCAGCATTCATGGCACTGTATCTTAGAGAATCTACACACCCAGCACTCACTGCACTGTATCTTAGTGAATCTACACACCCAGCACTCACTGCACTGTATCTTAGTGAATATACACACCCAGCACTCACTGCACTGTATCTTTGTGAATATACACACCCATCACTCACTGCACTGTATCTTAGTGAATATACACACCCAGCACTCACTGCACTGTATCTTAGTGAATATACACACCCAGCACTCACTGCACTGTATCTTAGTGAATCTACACACCCAGCACTCACTGCACTGTATCTTAGTGAATCTACACACCCAGCACTCACTGCACTGTATCTTTGTGAATATACACACCCAGCACTCACTGCACTGTATCCCTTAGTGAATATACACACCCAGCACTCACTGCACTGTATCTTAGTGAATATACACACCCAGCACTCACTGCACTGTATCTTAGTGAATATACACACCCAGCATTCACTGCACTGTATCTTAGTGAATATACACACCCAGCACTCACTGCACTGTATCTTAGTGAATATACACACCCAGCATTCACTGCACTGTATCTTCGTGAATATACACACCCAGCACTCACTGCCCTGTATCTTAGTGAATATACACACCCAGCACTCACTGCACTGTATCTTAGTGAATATACACACCCAGCACTCACTGCACTGTATCTTAGTGAATATACACACCCAGCATTCACTGCACTGTATCTTAGTGAATATACACACCCAGCACTCACTGCACTGTATCTTAGTGAATATACACACCCAGCACTCACTGCACTGTATCTTAGTGAATATACACACCCAGCACTCACTGCACTGTATCTTAGTGAATATACACACCCAGCATTCACTGCACTGTATCTTAGTGAATCTACACACCCAGCACTCACTGCACTGTATCTTAGTGAATATACACACCCAGCATTCACTGCACTGTATCTTAGTGAATATACACACCCAGCACTCACTGCACTGTATCTTAGTGAATCTACACACCCAGCACTCACTGCACTGTATCTTAGTGAATCTACACACCCAGCACTCACTGCACTGTATCTTTGTGAATATACACACCCAGCACTCACTGCACTGTATCTTAGTGAATATACACACCCAGCATTCACTGCACTGTATCTTAGTGAATATACATACCCAGCACTCACTGCACTGTATCTTAGTGAATATACACACCCAGCACTCACTGCACTGTATCTTAGTGAATATACACACCCAGCACTCACTGCACTGTATCTTAGTGAATATACACACCCAGCATTCACTGCACTGTATCTTAGTGAATATACACACCCAGCACTCACTGCACTGTATCTTAGTGAATATACACACCCAGCACTCACTGCACTGTATCTTAGTGAATATACACACCCAGCATTCACTGCACTGTATCTTAGTGAATATACACACCCAGCACTCACTGCACTGTATCTTAGCGAATATACACACCCAGCACTCACTGCACTGTATCTTAGTGAATATACACACCCAGCACTCACTGCACTGTATCTTAGCGAATATACACACCCAGCATTCACTGCACTGTATTTTAGTGAATATACACACCCAGCACTCACTGCACTGTATCTTAGTGAATATACACACCCAGCACTCACTGCACTGTATCTTAGTGAATATACACACCCAGCATTCACTGCACTGTATCTTAGTGAATATACATACCCAGCACTCACTGCACTGTATCTTAGTGAATATACACACCCAGCATTCACTGCACTGTATCTTAGTGAATATACACACCCAGCATTCACTGCACTGTATCTTAGTGAATATACACACCCAGCACTCACTGCAATCTGTACTGCCTGTTTTTCCAATTATAATTTTGTTCTTTCTGATTGGCAATTCTACCAATCCCAAAAACAACCAATCCAATTCTATCAAATGTTCTCCTTTTTGAATTCTCTGCTGCACCAACTGCCTGTTATAAAAAGTGACTGATCCCACTGTCCAAAATGATGCATGGTAATACCCAACTGAACTGATCCTCAAACAAGGGGCATCGCTGCCATGACAGAGCCCTGGCTGTGGTATCATGGTCTCTCACTGGGCTCAGCACCAGGCTACAAAGGACAGTTCAATCTGTGAGCAATGCCACGGGAGACACACTCGCCTTGGAGGAAATGGGCCGCACTTGTTCATCTTGAAACCTCTCACAATCAGTTTAGGGACGTTTGTGGAACTGTGCAGCAGTGAACCCCCAGAGCAGTGCAAACAGGGAATCTTTTTTCACGATAGGCTTTACGGAGGTTCAAGCCTCGTTTTATTCCTATCGCGGTTTGTGGCCTTTGCTCTGCAGCTCAGAATCCATTCATCTAATCTCGCTCTCCCGTTAGATCATCGTTGCACTGTCGACGGGCACAGGGGACACGTCATGCCAGCTGCCACCTATGTGTATGATATAGGTGTTAGCCGTGGCTCAGTGGCAGCACTCTCACCTCTGAGTCACAAGGTTGTAGGTTCAAGTCCCACTCCAGGGACTTTAGCACATAATCCAGGCTGACCCTCCAGTGCAGTACTGAGGGAGTGCTGCATTATCAAAGGTGCTGTCTTTCAGATGAGATTTAAACTGAGGCTCTATCTGTCCTCTCAGGTGGACATAAAAGATGCCATGGCACTATTTCGAAGAAGAAGTTCTCCCAGGTGTCCTGGCAAATATTTATCCCTCAATCAACATCACTAAAACACATTATCTGGTCATAATCTCCTTGCTTTTTGTGGGATCTTGCTGTGTGCAAATTGGTTGCCATGTTTCCTACATTACAACAGTGATTACACATCAAAAGTACTTAATTGGCTGCTAAGCATTTTGGGATGTCCTGAGGATGTGAAAGGCGCTATATAAATGCAAGTCTTTCTTTTTTTTCTGATGGTTTCATACAATCTATCAATGGATGGAGTGCAACCCTTTCCTATTTATAAAAGGCATCGCATTGCTGAAAGGCCGTAGCGAGGTTGATGGAGTCTTTCCATTTTCAGGTTCAGGTTGAAGATGAAGTTTACGTTTTAGACTTCCATCGGGTTGAGGCTGAATTTTGAATTCATTCTGGGGTTGTGGGGTAAAACCCTAAAATCAGAAACCCGGCTAAGTAGAGCAGCAAACGAGACCAGGACTCTTGGCTGGGTTCCTTGATACAGTGAGGGGGTGGAGCCTAGTGGCTGAGGTCAGTTATTGTTTGACACTGTGCGTGTCCAGCACCGCCTGTATCCAGCACCGCCTGTATCCAGCACTGCCCGTGTTCAGCACTGTCCGTGTCCAGCACTGCCCGTGTCCAGCATTGCCCGTGTTCAGCACTGTCCGTGTTCAGCACTGCCTGTGTCCAGCGCTGCCCATGTCCAGTACTGTCCGTGTTCAGCACTGCCCGTGTCCAGCGTTGCCCGTGTTCAGCACTGTCCGTGTTCAGCACTGCCCGTGTCCAGCGTTGCCCGTGTTCAGCACTGTCCGTGTTCAGCACTGCCCATGTCCAGCGTTGCCCGTGTTCAGCACTGTCCATGTTCAGCACTGCCCGTGTCCAGCGTTGCCCGTGTTCAGCACTGTCCGTGTTCAGCACTGCCCGTGTCCAACGTTGCCCGTGTTCAGCACTGTCTGTGTTCAGCACTGCCCATGTCCAGCACTGCCCGTGTTCAGCACTGCCTGTGTTCAGCACTGCCCGTGTCCAGCATTGCCCGTGTTCAGCACTGTCCGTGTTCAGCGCTGCTCACCTCCTGCGACCTGATGATTGTTGCTCTGTTTTTTTCCAGGGTGGGATCTCTGGTCTCGCTGTCAGTTTTGTACTGACACTGTGGGTAGGAATCGGTGGGCATGTCTATCCCCCACTATCTGATCAAACGCGACCTTTACCCCTCAGCATAGCAGGATGTTTATTCAATGAGTCCTCAGACCCAGTGACAGGAAGCCCCTGGACAACACCGATCCCAGTTACAGAGCTGAACTCCAGGTAAAGTGAGACACACTGAGCCTTTGGACCAGGAGCTAATGAGGATTGATATTTCTAGACTGATGTACTTTAGTTCTGCTGTTAGAATGATATCATTTTATTCATTTACTTTTTCCATTTTTTATTTTCGTCTCCTTTCCTTAAATAATCCCCCCTCCCCCCAATAGAGGTCAGGCTGTTCCCACATCTCTGTCAGAGTTACTCTTAAATTAACAACTGGAAGGGTTATGAGAATCATCCAGGCCAGCAAGGCTTCCATTTTCATTTTTCTTTACTCTCTGACATTGAGAGCCAGAACGTGGCGAATTATGGACGCACTCCCCTACTCCCTCACCCCCACGGAGCTGATGCACCGATTGGGTAGAGCTCTCAGGGAAGTTATTATTGACATCCAAAGTCCACCGTTTGCATCTGCCTGTGACCTCTGACACTTGACCCTGCTATGTGGGGTCAGGGGGAGATCACTATGTCTTAATATTACAGGCAGGTGCCCACGTGACTCGGGGCAGTTCTCAGACATTCACCATGGGGCGGGTGGGTTAGAGGCTGGAATTCCTGCTGATGGAATCCCAATGTGGCAGGGAGGGTGCCAGGAAAATGCCCTCGGTTTGCCCATTGTCCCCTTTCATAAAGGGGGCTGAAAAATAATGAGAAAAGTTTTATCAATCTTTGGGGGCCATGACCTTCGACCCACCTCCACCAAATGGTCTCACTCACTGTACTGGCAGTGTTCTCTGTCCAGGCCACGGGCGAGCAAACCCTGGTCTGGAAGCCCCCTCTCTTACTCTGCCGTCCTTGTTTGGGTGGGACAAAGGTTTCAGGTCCTGGCCCCAGTTCGTGGCCCTTTCACCACAATGTTGCCGGTCTTACGGTGGGAGTGTACCAGCACCAGAGTGTACCGAGGAGTTTCAGCACCCCCACCCCTCAATTTCCTGTCGGTGGAAACTATCTGCCACCGAAATCCACAGGAGCCAAGGAGGAGACCCTCCTCCCTCCACCCACATCACACTCCCTTCGATGCTCTCTCGGTCCGACTGCCAAGCAGTCACTCAATGCTGAGTTGTTGTTTTTAAACACCTCGGGGTAAAGTTTCCCCCCGGGCTCTCCCCACGCCTCACCGTAATTTTGGCGGAATCCCTGGAGTAACAACGTTAACACCCATTTACTCTGTTTCTCTGGGGGTCCCGCTGAAGTTACAGCAGGACATCGGGAAAATCCCAGTGGAAATTTTATCCCTGAAGCAGTAATGAACAAGTTACATAGTTACATTGTATTTACAGCTAAAACAGGCCATTCGGCCCAACTGGTCAATGCCAGCATTTATGTTTCACTCAAGCCTCCTCCTACCCCTCTTCATCTAACGCGATCAGCATAACCTTTCTCCCACATGTGTTTATTTAGCTTCCCATAAATGCATCTATACAATTTGCCTCAACTACTCCATGTGGTAACAAGTTCCACATTCTTACCACTCTATGAGTAAAGAAATTTCTCCTGAATTCTCTATTGGATTTATTAGTGACTATTTTATATTTGTGACCTCTAGTTCTGGTCTCCCCCACAAGTGGAAACATCTTCTCTATGTCTACCCTATCGAACCCTTTCATTATCTTAAAGACCTCTATCAGGTCACCCCTCAGCCTTCTCTTTTCTAGCAAAAGGAGCCCCAGCCTGTTCAGCCTTTCCTGACAGTTGTGTCCTCTCAGTTCTGGTATCACCCTTGTGAATCTTTTTTGCACCTTCTCCAATGCCTCTGGATCCTTTCTATAATATAGAGACCAGTATTGCGAGTATTGTCTAACCAAGGTTCGATACAAGTTTAACATAATTTCCCTGCTTTTCAATTCTATCCCTCTGGAAAGGAACCCCATTGCTTTGTTTGCTTTTTTTTGGCCTTATTAACCTGTGTCGCTATTTTTAATGATTTGTGTATCTGTATCCCCAGATCCCTCTGCTCCTCTACCCCATTTAAACTCTTATTATTCAAGCAGTATGTGGCCCCCTTATTCTTTCTTCCAAAATGCACCACCTCACACTTATCTATATTGAAATTCATTTGATAATTACATGTCCGTTCTGCGAGTTTATTAATGTCTTGAGGGGATGTGAGTGCTGCGAATGGAACACTTTCCCACTCCTGCCAGTATCGGTACAAACAGGCCCAGCCCAGTGGATCGACATCTTTTAGGGCTGAATGTTCAAAGTTCATGTGTAAAGAAGGTCGATGGGGGATGGGACCAATCTCCAGAACTGACTGTCTAACCCGGGTACCTGGAGGTTTCAGATCCCAGTCCGTGGTCCAATCCCATTACCTGGAGGTTTCAGATCCCAGCCTGTGGTCCAATCCCAGTACCTGGAGGTTTCAGATCCCAGCCTGTGGTCCAATCCCAGTACCTGGAGGTTTCAGATCCCAGCCTGTGGTCCAATCCCAGTACCTGGTGGTTTCAGATCCCAATCTGTGGTTTAATCCCAGTACTTGGTGATCATAGATTCCAGTCTGTGGTCCAATCCCATTACCTGGAGGTTTCAGATCCCAGTCAGTGGTCCAATCCCAGTACCTGGTGATTTCAGATCCCAGTCTGTGGAACAATCCCATTACCTGGAGGTTTCAGATCCCAGCCTGTGGTCCAATCCCAGTAGCAGGTGATTATAGATCCCAGTCTGTGGTGCAATCCCATTACCTGGTGGTTTCAGATCCCAGTCTGTGGTCCAATCCCAGTACCTGGAGGTTTCAGATCCCAGTCTGTGGTCCAATCCCAGTTCCTGGAGGTTTCAGATCCCAGTCTGTGGTCTAATCCCAGTACTTGGTGATTATAGATCCCAGTCTATGGTCTAATTCCAGTACCTGGAGGTTTCAGATCCCAGTCTGTGGAACAATCCCATTACCTGGAGGTTTCAGATCCCAGCCTGTGGTCCAATCCCAGTAGCAGGTGATTATAGATCCCAGTCTGTGGTCCAATCCCATTACCTGGTGGTTTCAGATCCCAGTCTGTGGTCCAATCTCAGTACCTGGAGGTTTCAGATCCCAGTCTGTGGTCCAATTCCATTATCTGGAGGTTCCAGATCCCAGTCTGTGGTCCAATCCCAGTTCCTGGAGGTTTCAGATCCCAGTCTGTGGTCTAATCCCAGTACTTGGTGATTATAGATCCCAGTCTATGGTCTAATTCCAGTACCTGGAGGTTTCAGATCCCAGTCTGTGGTCTAATCCCAGTACTTGGTGATTATAGATCCCAGTCTGTGGTCCAATCCCAGTACCTGGAGGTTTCAGATCCCAGTCTGTGGTCCAATCCCAGTACCTGGTGATTTCAGATTCCAGTCTGTGGTCTAATCCCAGTACCTGGAGGTTTCAGATCCCAGCCTGTGGTCCAATCCCATTACCTGGTGGTTTCAGATCCCAGTCTGTGGTCCAATCCCAGTTCCCGGAGGTTTCAGATCCCAGTCTGTGGTCCAATCCCAGTTCCTGGAGGTTTCAGATCCCAGTCTATGGTCCAATCCCAGTTCCTGGAGGTTTCAGATCCCAGTCCGTGGTCTAATCCCAGTACTTGGTGATTATAGATCCCAGTCTATGGTCTAATTCCAGTACCTGGAGGTTTCAGATCCCAGTCTGTGGTCCAATCCCAGTACCTGGTGATTATAGATCCCAGTCTATGGTCCAATCCCAGTACCTGGTAATTTCAGATCCCAGTCTGTGGTCCAATCCCAGTACCTGGTGATTATAGATCCCAGTCTGTGGTCTAATCCCAGTACCTGGAGGTTTCAGATCCCAGTCTGTGGTCCAATCCCAGTACCTGGTGATTATAGATCCCAGTCTGTGGTCTAATCCCAGTACCTGGAGGTTTCAGATCCCAGTCTGTGGTCCAATCCCAGTACCTGGTGATTATAGATCCCAGTCTATGGTCCAATCCCAGTACTTGGTGCTTTCAGATACCGGTCTGTGGTCCAATCCCATTACCTGGAGGTTTCAGATCCCAGTCTGTGGTCCAATCCCAGTACCTGGAGGTTTCAGATCCCAGTCTATGGTCCAATCCCAGTACCTGGAGGTTTCAGATCCCAGTCTGTGGTCTAATACCAGTACTTGGTGATTATAGATCCCAGTCTATGGTCTAATCCCAGTATCCAGTGGTTTCAGATCCCAGTCTATGGTCTAATCCCAGTACTTGGTGATTATAGATCCCAGTCTATGGTTTAATCCCAGTACCTGGTGGTTTCAGATCCCAGTCTGTGGTCCAATCCCAGTACCTGGTGGTTTCAGATCCCAGTCTGTGGTCTAATCCCAGTACTTGGTGATTATAGATCCCAGTCCGTGGTCCAATCCCATTACCTGGAGGTTTCAGATCCCAGTCTGTGGTCCAATCCCAGTACCTGGTGGTTTCAGATCCCAGTCCGTGGTCCAATCCCAGTACCTGGAGATTTCAGATCCCAGTCTGTGGTCCAATCCCAGTACCTGGAGGTTTCAGATCCCAGTCTGTGGTCCAATCCCAGTACCTGGTGGTTTCAGATCCCAGTCTGTGGTCCAATCCCAGTACCTGGAGGTTTCAGATCCCAGTCTGTGGTCCAATCCCAGTACCTGGTAATTTCAGATCCCAGTCTGTGGTCCAATCCCAGTACCTGGTGATTATAGATCCCAGTCTGTGGTCCAATCCCAGTACCTGGAGGTTTCAGATCCCAGTCTGTGGTCCAATCCCAGTACCTGGTGATTATAGATCCCAGTCTGTGGTCCAATCCCAGTACCTGGAGGTTTCAGATCCCAGTCTATGGTCCAATCCTAGTACCTGGCGGTTTCAGATCCCTGACCTCCACCTTCAAAAGAAACCTTTCACTGCAGCGGTGACATTTCCATTTCCCTAAAGAGTTATCTCCACAGCCTTTCCAACTAAGGGTGCCCATTCAGTCATGAGCAGTGTTATAAAGTGAACTAGGAGCCAAGTTAAAATTGACCAAACTCAGTTCACGTAGGACACTTACACCAAGCAGGGAGCAAAGACTTCCATCCCATCAGTCTGATCTGGATTTGAACCCAGTACAAGATTTGGAAGAACGATTACTCCCCTCAATCCCCTCTGTCTCCTCATTACTAACACATCCTACTCCATCGTAAAACTCCTTATAGTCTTTCCCATGCTTAAATATTATCCTTAAAACATGCAATCTTCTTCCATTTTAGGCCAGCGATTGCAGACACTTGGTATTCAATCTCCTATCTTTACTTGAGCCCATTAGGAACTATGGTTGCCTTTATTCTTGGGCTCATCATCAGCTTACTAACAGGTTGGTGTTTCCTCTTTAAGTATATGAATGTATAATAGGCAGGTCAGATCATAACACTTTATATTAAAGAGGCATAAAGAAGCAGTAACCCCAATTACAGCGCAATAAGCTACCAATTAAAGGAGCTGAGAGGGTTTGTCTTACCCAGCCCTGTCCATGCGTGAGCTGCTACTAGGTTAGTGAATCCGTCTTCAAACCAGATCCCCATCCCGAGAGGAATGGACTCGGAGCTCCACACTTTGCACCAGATCCCCATCCCGAGAGGAATGGACTCGAAGCTCCACACTTTGCACCAGATCCCCATCCCGAGAGGAATGGACTCGGAGCTCCACACTTTGCACCAGATCCCCATCCCGAGAGGAATGGACTCGGAGCTCCACACTTTGCACCAGATCCCCATCCCGAGAGGAATGGACTCGAAGCTCCACACTTTGCACCAGATCCCCATCCCGAGAGGAATGGACTCGGAGCTCCACACTTTGCACCAGATCCCCATCCCGAGAGGAATGGACTCGGAGCTCCATACTTGCTGTTGAGCCATTCAGCCAGCTCAGTGGGAACAATCTTACCTCCGAGTCAGAAGGTTGTGGGTTCAAGTCCCACTCCCGAGACTTGAGCACATAATCCAAGCTGACCCTCCAGTGCAGTACTGAGGGAGTGCTGCAATGTTGGCGATGATGTCTTTCGGATGAGAATTTAAACCGAGGCCCCGTCTGCCCTCTCAGGTGGACGTAAATGATCCCACAGCACTATTTCGAAGAAGAGCGGGGGAGTTCTCCCTGGTGTCCTGACTGATATTTATCCCTCAACCAATAACACTAAAAAAAGCAGATTATCTGGTCATTATCACATTGCTGTTTGTGGGAGCTTGCTGTGCTCAAAATGGCTGCCATGTTTCCTGCATTACAACAGTCACTATACTTCAAAAGTACGTCATTGACTGTGAAGTGCTTTGGGGCGTCCTGAGGTGGTGATGGTGCCAATATAAATGCAAGTCTTTCTCTTCTTCTTCAACATATTGTTGCTGAAGCCAAGCAGGAGTTAGTGTTTCCATCCAATACAAAGGGTCCCAACAGTGGTGGTGAGGGCTCACTGCACTCGTGAACAGGTTTATTTTAATTACCCATTTTGAGTCTTGAAAGACCCTGTTCATTTAAAACTTGTCTCCTTTCAATATTGTTTTAATGATGCACCAATTTCATTATAAATCAAAGTGTTCCATCATTGCACTATTTGTGTGTGACACCATCACATTAGAAGTGAAACACAACTCTTGTGACTCTCCTCACACCTCAAACAAAAAAAGTTTGTGAAAGTTCTTGTGAAGATGAAGCCCCTTTAAAGGCAGAAAGTGCCCTGTCCCAGGACTTTGCCAAAGCTGTGCTCCAGCTGACTGCTCGACTGTGGCGGAATCGCTCAGCCAGTTTGTTTCCATTCTCCCACGAGAGGGCTCGTTTGGCCTGTACTGCCGGTGATGCGGCTGGGAACGACTGTTTGCTGTGTGCAGACTCAGCCCTGATGTCGGGTCTCTGTTCCCCATTCTACGTGACTTTCAGGAGCTAATTTTGTTCCTGTCGTGAGATTGATGTGCACTGAACCCTGCTATTGATTTTCACAGGAGGGAGGAAAAACAAAGTGGACGAGAAGCTCCTGATCACAAAGAAGGATCTGCTGTGCTGCTTCTGCTTCACCGATCGCTCAGAGGTACTCGGCGAGGATGACAGGACAGTTTGAACTGTGCTTTCCCTTTATAGACTGTGCTTTCCCTTTATAGACTGTGCTTTCCCTTTATAGGTGTTATAGACTACACTAGACATTCTCTCATGTTCAGTGTCACTGGTCTCTCACATAAATGGACACTGTGTCCTTATGATCAGGAGTTGACCTTTACTGCCCAATATCCAATCGTATGATAGTGGGGGGTGGGGGGCTAGGGTTATTACACTGAAGCCCCTTATTGTGTCAACTGAATACTGTAAATTAACACGTGCCCCCACATGCTGATGCTGATAGGGGGAGATGAAGTAGGGAGGGAGGAGGCTTATGTGGAGCATAAACACCGGCATAGGCCTGTTGGGCCAAATGGCCTGTTTCTGTGTTGTAAATTCTATGTAATACGTTTCTCCTATCTTCTGAAAGGCAGTCTGATGAGCGCTTCAGTGAGATGAGGCCAATTATAATTCAACAAGCTGATTTATTTTTCACAGAGTAGGTGAACAGAGTAACGATTAGAATGAATTACAACTTGTTTTGCAATAATCCTCATAACATAGACAGTAATAAAAATACACCACACCATTCCTGCTAGTGCTTGAAATCCACTTTCCAGACCAGCATTCTCACTGAACCCAGTCAGCCTTGTGCTTAAGAAGAGAGTTTTCTCTCTCTAATGTTGGCTTCCTCAGTGAATTTCCCTGCCTGTTTGTGCAAGCTCCTCTTTGTCCTTTCTTAGCTGGACAGGAGGCCAAATGCTTGACCCCCTTACCCTCCCTAGCTCTCCCCCTCCCTAGCTCTCCCCCTCCCTAGCTCTCCCCCTCCCTAGCTCTCCGTGCCTGGGGTTTGACCAGTTGAACTGTGAAACACTGGACACAGTGTTGTCCATTGGGCCTCAGTGTCCAGCATTCGGAGAGTGTCTCCAGGGAGATTCCCAAGGGCAAGAACTGAAGGGGGGGGGGGAGCAGTGACCATTCTCAAAGTGCCCCATCAGCAAAAACTTTCTGAAGTAAAATGCCAGCTTGCTGACCTCCACTGGCGCATCAAATCACTGGGCAGGCATCTGTGTCCCGTCTGTAAACAACCCTGAGCCAGAGATATGGTGAATCTGGGGTGAGAGACATTCGAGCCCTGGAGGCAATTCAGAGAAAAGCCACAAGACTGATCCCGAGTGGTGGAGTTACCAAGTCCCGTTCACCCATCACCCCTGTGCTCGCTGACCTACACTGGCTCCCGGTCCGGGAACGTCTCGATTTTAAAATTCTCATCCTCGTTTTCAACTCCCTCCATGGCCTCGCCCCTCCCTATCTCTGTAACCTCCTCCAGCCCTACAGCCCTCCAAGCACTCCTCCAATTCTGGCCTCGTGCACATCCCCGATTTTAACCGCTCCACCATTGGCGACCGTGCCTCCAGCTGTTTAGCCCCTAAACTCTGGAATTCCCTCCCTAAACCTCTCCACCTCTCTACCTCTCTCTCCTCCTTTAAGGCGCTCCTTAAAACCTCCCTCTTTGACCAAGCACCTGCCCTAATACCTCCCTATGTGATATTTGATAATGCTCCTGTGAAGCACTCTGGGATGCTTTACTAAGTTATATAAATGCAAGTTCTTTTTTTGGAATTTGGGCTTTTCTACCTTGAAAGGAAGATTTATAATAGGCGGCTAATCCTAATCGTGAGTGTACCACAACATTATTTTAACGATATTCCTCACAACACGTGGCAAGTCAGCCCACTCGAGGGCAGTGAAGGGAACCTGATCGAGAGTGAGTGTGAGGGGCTGCAGTACCACCGTGTACCCAATGGTGGTGCTGCTGAGAACACTCGGTGGTACTGCGGTCTGTAATATTGGCTGGAATTTCCTCAGACCTTCTCCCAATCGGGAGAAGAACTTGAGGAAATTCCTGGCAGCATATATTTAGCAGGGCAGATTCCCGAATACCTGAATAGAAGGATCTTGTGGTTGTAAAAGGCTGCACATTGAACCTGATTGCCCACCCTACATGTATGGGCTCAGCGTTGGCCTGCGATGTTGCTCCATTAACCGGTTTCTTCTCTGTGCCCACAGGTGAAGGACACCAAGGAGAAGCTGGATGAAACAGCCGACAGAGGGAAGGCAAACCCCAGCTTCAGTCACCAGGAGCCCACCTATTCCAAGAAACAGGATCACATCCTGTCCATGACAAAATTATAGGGAGCATGTTTACCGTCTTCGATGAATGTGTATTTAACGTGATTCAGGTTATTTACCGGGCTTTGGGGTTTCATTTCCTCTGGGTAGCGCAGTGGGTGACATGCCCGTGTAAAATTGCCTTGTGCACTGTTTCAATGGTCATTTGCTGGAAAATTCCACGGAGCTGTTTCCACTCCCACCCCCGGTGCTAAATTTCCTGAAGTGCGACGTAAGTGGAGTTCTCTGTCACACTTCCAGCAAAGTGGGAGCAGCTTTGCGCAATTTCCCGGCCATTAACTATAAACACAAAGAAACTTTACACAAAGACATTATCGAACATACCGCCTGAGGAAATTCTTGCTCTCTATCCAGACCCTCCCCCCTCTCTCTATCCAGACCCCCCCCGCTCTCTATCCAGACCCTCCCCCCTCTCTCTATCCAGACCCCCCCCGCTCTCTATCCAGACCCCCCCCTCTCTCTATCCAGACCCCCCCCGCTCTCTATCCAGACCCCCCCCCGCTCTCTATCCAGACCCTCCCCCCTCTCTCTATCCAGACCCCCCCCGCTCTCTATCCAGACCCCCCCCTCTCTCTATCCAGACCCCCCCCGCTCTCTATCCAGACCCCCCCCCCCTCTCTATCCAGACCCCCCTCTCTCTATCCAGACCCTCCCCTCTCTATCCAGACCCTCCCCCCACTCTCTATCCAGACCTCCCCACTCTCTATCCAGACCCCCCCTCTCTCTATCCAGACCCCCCCCCCACTTTCTATCCAGAGGCCCCCTCTCTCTATCCAGACCCCCCCACACTCTATCCAGACCCCCCCACTCTCTATCCAGACCCCCCCCCCCTGCTCTCTATCCAGACCTGTCCCCCCTCTCTCTATCCAGACCCCCCCACTCTCTATCCAGACCCCCCCCCCCTGCTCTCTATCCAGACCTGTCCCCCCTCTCTCTATCCAGACCCCCCCTCTCTCTATCCAGACCCCCCCACTCTCTATCCAGACCCCCCCCCCTGCTCTCTATCCAGACCTGTCCCCCCTCTCTCTATCCAGACCCCCCCACTCTCTATCCAGACCCCCCCCCTGCTCTCTATCCAGACCTGTCCCCCTCTCTCTATCCAGACCCCCCCACTCTCTATCCTGACCCCCCCCCTTTCTATCCAGACCCTCACCCCTCTCTCTATCCAGACCCCCCCACTCTCTATCCAGACCCTCACCCCTCTCTCTATCCAGACCCCCCCACTCTCTATCCAGACCCTCACCCCTCTCTCTATCCTGACCCCCCGCTCTCTATCCTGACCCCCCACTCTCTATCCGGACCCCGGTTGGATGCTGCTCGCCCTTTGCCATGACCTGCCCTGTTGGAGATGCTCGTTATTGGTTGAGTTTGCTTTCTTCTGCTGGCCTGGAGTGGTTATTCTGATTAGTCGAGCTGACCACGATGACCGCTCCCCTCTCCATACAATATTTCCATGTCGCTGAAGTCCAGCATTTTCCCCCGTGATACGCCCCATTTTAGCAGATAATCAATAATCAGTAATCAAGGAAGTAAAGTGCACACAACGATTTAAAAAAACACTCACACATTCCGATTTTCATCTTAACACTTTACTGATAAATGCACAAAAAGGTTAAAGTTCACATTCATAAGCTGTGGAGATTTGAGCACTAAGATCACATGCCCAAGGACAGTGTCGAAGACTCATTGGGGCCGATTTTCGGATGGCGGAGCTGGTGCATTGGTGGTGGGAGGAGGCTCCTAAAATCGTAGAAATCCGGAGCGGGTTCGGAGCCCGGCTCCAACTCGCTGTCTTCCGGGTTCCCCAGTGACGCGTTCGAGTGCGAGCGCCTCCCGAATGCGGGACTCCCACCGGCAATGAAAGCCGGCGGGATGATCATTGACGTACCTTGACAGATAGTTAACGTACTTGACAGACCTCATTGAGTAGACATTTTGGCAGGGGTGCAATTTTGAAGGATCCTCAGCGTGTTTCCCGTGCTGTGAGAAACACTCCCTGTTGGAGCAGACGTGTTTCCGCCAGCAGCCAGTGGGAGATGCAAAGGATTATTTGACAGGTGGGGGGGAACCTCATTTAATGCAGCAGGGCACCCTGTCACTTCAGACAAAGTTTTGGCTGCAAGACCTTTGTGTTTTCACTCAAAATTCTTACTTTCCATCCAAAACTCTGCTGTGCAAACACATTTACCTACTTTGTGGACCCCCTCAAACTCTTACCGTCAGGATGGGGGAGCGCCATGGCTGCATTCATCACTACATCCGAGGACGAGCAACATCACCAGCCTCGCCAGGCACGGTGTCCACCTCCGCCACGTGGAGCTCCACAACACAGTGCTGCGCCACAGGCACCTGCACAAGAGCACAGAGGGCAACAACAGAGAGAGCGCGATGTCGCAGGAGGCACTACCCTCGCCACAGGGTCTACAGATCGAGGCTCAGCTTCCTGGACCTCTCTGAGGAGCAGTGCAGACGGAGGCTCAGAGTCAGTTGCCAGGTAGTCGCAGACATCTGCAGCCTCCTTCATGCCGAGCTGCTCCCGGCTGGGCCGAGCGGCATCTTCTTACCTGTTGCTGTCAAAGTCACTTCTGCCCTCAACTTCTTCGCCTCCGGATCATTCCAGGGTGCCACTGGGGACATCGCCGGGGTCTCTCAGTCATCTGCACCCAAGTGCATAAGGCAGGTCACCGACGGCTTGAATCGCAGGGCCTCGCACTACGTCAACTTCCCCATGGACGACCGCAGCCAGATGGAGAGAGCAGTGAGATTCCACGCTGTGGCTGGCTTCCCAAGGGTACAGGGTGGAATTGATTGCACCCATATAGCAATACGAGCACCTTCACACGAGCCAGGACTGTTCATCAACGGGAAGGGCTATTACTCCATCAACACTCAGCTTGTTTGTGACCACCGCAAGAGATTCCTTCACGTGTGCACCAGATACCCTGGCAGCTGCCATGATTCCTTCATCCTCCGGGAGACCAACATCCCGCCCCTCTTCCACGCACTGAACACCCTTAAAGGCTGGCTCCTCGGGGACAAGGGATACCCCCTGCACACGTGGCTTATGACACCTCTGAGGAACCCCATCACCGAGCAACAGCGTCGATTATAATGACAGCCACATCGTTACCAGGTCTACAATTGAGCATGTTATAGGGCTGCTCAAGATGCACTTCAGGTGCCTCGATCGTTCTGGGGGAGCGCTTCAATACGCACCAGACAGAGTGGGACACATTATAGTTGTGTGATGTGCCCTACACAACATGGCACAGCAGAGACGGGTGCCGCTGGAGGAGGCCCCATCCACATCTGCCACCCACATTGGGGAGGAGGAGGAGGAGGAGGAGCAGGAGGAGGAGCAACCCATGGGCTGAACAGCGGCTCACCTGGCTGCTCGTGAGGCCAGGGAGTCACTGATATGTGAACGGTTCTCCTAACATCAGAGAGTGTGAACAGTCCAGTCCTCACCACCTGGATAGAGCAGCGGCCACACCAGCCCCCGCCACCACCCCCGACTCCCTGCACAAAACAGTCCTGTAGAGTAACCCAATGGATGGCATCAAGTGTGGGTGTTCATGGTGAACCTCATGAAAGGGCCTTATTACAGAAGCCAGTCAAGAATGGCCAAGACGTGGCAGTGATGGTGACAATAATAATATTTAATGTGAGTTTAACAAAAATCAAATATAAATAATAAACATGACCAACCGTCAAACACCCTTGTGCATTCCCTTTGTGATCACAAAACCTTCGCCTTTTGCTTCCGACCACTTCTACGTGGTGCATCCCCTGTGGCTGCAGCAGAGGTAGTGGCAGGTTGCTCTTGTTCATGCCCTGACCGATTAGATGCTTTGGGCCTACGCTCTCTGGGTTTCGTTGCCCATGAGGGCCCCTCCAAAGACTGCTCCACCTGCAACTGTGCAGCGGCAGACTCGGCCACCTGGAGAGGAGGCAGCATTGCGGGTACTGGTTGAGAGGGGGACAACAGGTGAGACGTGGGAGCGCTTTGAGTGGTGTCCCCACTTCCATGTCCCCTTTCTCCATCATCCCACCCCTGGGCCAGGCCCACACCACTCCTTCCACTCTGCTGGACGACAGTTTGGAGGACATGTGTGAAGCCTTGTAAGGCCAGTGCTAGTGTATCTGTCTGCCTGTTTAAGGCGGCAGAATGTTGCTCACCCTGAGTATGAACGGCCATTGTCAGGGCCTGAATGGACTCATTGGTGAGCCGTGCTTGAAGCTCCATGGAGGCTAGCCGTCCCTCCACCGCAGACATTCCCGCACTTACCCGCGACACTATCTCAGAGATGCCCTCAGATGCTGTGGAAGCTACATCATTAGATAAATTTAAAACAGAAATAGACAGTTTCCTAGAAGTAAAGGGAATTAGGGGTTATGGGGAGCGGGCAGGAAATTGGACATGAAGCTGAGTTCGGATCGGTCAATGCCCTGTGGGTGGCGGAGAGGGCCCAGGGGCTATGTGGCCGGGTCCTGCTCCGACTTCTTGTGTTCTTTAGATTTGTGGTTGGGATCAGATCAGCCATGATCTTATTGAATGGCGGAGCAGGCTCAAGGGGCCGATTGGCCTACTCCTGCTCCAATTTCTTATGTTCTTATGTTCTTATGTTCCTGTGACAGTATCTCAGAGATTCCCCCCCGTACCTGTGCCACCATTCCACTCATGCAGGAGTTGGACTCCTCCATCCTCTGCGTGATTGCAGAGAGTGCGCATGGCACCTGTTCCAGCACCTCGCAAATGTGCTGCTGCCCCTCGATCGTTCTCCTTTTAAATGATAGCCCCCAGGGTTCAGCATCCGTGTCCAGCTGAGCAGAGCCCGGAGAGGAGTGCTCCCCCTGCAGACTCTCCACGGCTGCCCCTGCCACCAGTGTCTGCTCGTGCTCACATGTGTGTGGTAACTCACCATGTGCGATCTCAACTAACTGCGGACTGGGACCCACTGAGGTGTGTGTATCTGCGTTGGTGGATGGCTCGCTCAGATGTGACGGTGCATCCTCAGAGGCCGGTAGGTCCTCTGAGGAATCGCTCTCTGCCATCACAGTGGTCGCTGAAGTCCCTGTAAGAGAACAGAAGGCAATGTTAAGCATGATCACAGATGTGTCATGCTGAGGTGCTGAAGATGGCAAGGCATGTTAACATCAATTCTTATTGTGAGTGCTGAATGTTAAAGTTCTGTCACCAGACATTCGTCGGGTGCCAGTCTCGGCGTCCCCGACAGGCACTCGAGGGTGCGGCTCAACTCCAGTGCCTCCTTCTCCTCGTCTGTGAGGACAACGATCTGTTGTGGACCCCCTCCGGTCTTTGCCCTCTCCCGTGCATTCTGGGCTCTTCTCCTATAAACGGAGAAAGTACAGACATGTGAGTGAGTGATGGTGACGTGACCAACCGATGAATGCATTGGTTTGGGTGACACTGACCGTGAAAGAGATGCATCAGAGGGTGAGTATGAGACAGAGCCATGATATTGTATGAGGATTGGGTTGAGTGGTAGTGGTGGGGTGAGTAATGGGGAGGTGAGGAAGTGCAGGTAGGTTGAGGATGAGTTTTGAGTGGGTGTGAGGAGTGATGTGATAGAGTAGTGTTGGCACTGCAGAATGAGTTGGGGGGTGGGGGCGGGGATGAGGAAGACGGAATGTAGGAGAATGAGTAAGTGTACTCACTTTGGCTGACCCAGTTAGGTCATTGAAGCGTTTCCTGCACTGGATCCAGGTGCAGGAGATGTTGCTGCTGCTGGTGACCTCCTCTGCCACCTCGAGCCAGGCCTTCTTGGTGGCAGAGGCAGGCCACCTCCTCCCGTCCACCGGGTAGAAGTCATCCCTCCTCCTCCTCACCCCATCCAGTCGCACCTGGAGAGAGGCAACGCTGAATCTAGGAGCAGCCTGGCCCCTGTGCTGCTCCATTGTGGTTTGTAGGTGTTTGCTCCAGGAGCAGCCATTGGAGGATTGCCCCTTTAAATAGAGCTCCTCCAGCTGACAGCCTGTGATGCGGGTGCGCAATCTGCCCACTGCTCAGCTTTCGGACGGCAAACCTGGAAGCCACGTTAAATGGTTCCAATTGACCTGCGATCACGTGGGGAATGGACAGATTTTATTGGGCGGGTTACCCACGCACCCAATCGCCCCCCGCTGCCATCCCGCCTGCCCGCTAATATCGGGGCCATTATTCATTTACTGATCAAAATTGCAATTTGCCACATCTGGATCCTCAATTATCCACATGTGGTTAGTGGTTAATGTATTGGACAATACTGTGATAGATCAAGGTTCAGGCAATAAACTAGCAGACAAATTTACTTAACATTACGTTTCCCATAGAACTTCAAACTTTCTCCCCTTCAAGCATTTTTCCAATTTTTGGTCGTATTGTTTGAGGGAAGAATGTTGGTCAGGACTCTGGAAAACCACAAGTGGGATCTTTAATATGTAATTGAACCACTGAAACAGGCAAACAGTGATTTGGTTCAATGTTACATCTGAAGGATGGCAGTTCTGCCAATGCAGCACTGCCCCAGAATGTTCACCTACGTTCAAGTCCTGAAATAGGACTCAAACCCATTAATAGCTTTACTGTTAGATTGACCCTGTGACTGTCATGTTTCAGGATTTGTGACTATTTGGTCCAGGAGGGATTTCCGACTGATTCATATTAAGTTTACGCTGTTAAGTTAACTTCAACTCACAGGAGGTTAGATCCACAGGACGCACACATTCTGGGAATGCAGATTGGACCCAGTTGAAGCATCGATGGAGGATGGCGTTTCTCATTTACTGTATCAGTGTCAGACAATAATGTTCATTAACACTCCCAGAGAGGAAATTGGACATTATATTAGAATGGCCTCGCCTCAATACACAGCATGGGAGAAGGGGAGGGGCAGTTGCCAGGAGTCCACCACCCCCAGGAGAGGTCGAGCAGGTTTAACTGTCAGCTCAACTGGCCAATCCCTGGGCACAAGAGAGCTATGGGCAGGCCAGAGGTCAATTCTTTGGCTTCCTGTCTATTTGGGATTCTGGAGTAATCTGTGGAGGGAGTCGGACCCAGTGAGAGGGGGTTCCTGTTCTAAATTTTAGCACAAACTAAGTTCAGAGATTTGCTAATCAATAAAGTGAGATTAGCCCACTAACAGGGATAGTGCAGAGTCACTTTTATTTTTTATGTTATGAGGAGTGTCGTGAAATATATTGAAAATTACTGTAAACTTTGATCTGTTCATTCATATATTGGGTATAAAAATAAAGCAGTTTGTTGATTCACTGGTGTGTGTTATCAGGCCACCTTCCAGAAGATAGGAGAATAACATGAGATTATAGTGTCCATTGCACACAAGGGGTGACATTGCTGCAACCTTTGAGTCACGCTATTGTACGACCAGAGATTGGGCAGTAAAAGGTAAACTCCTGATCTTAAGGGATACAGTGTCTGCTTACAGGAAAGGTCAGAGGGCGTTGGGAAAAGGTGGGCACCAAGCAAGAGGGAGAAAAGGAAAAAAAAACGACCGGGAGGGGTGAAAGCAGAGTCAAAGAGAAGGGTCTTTAGAAAGCAGGGTGAGAGTTAACAAGGTTGAAGGAGGGGCTTTCAGAGGGTGGGGGAATAGTGCCTGAAGGAGGAGTGACGGGAGATAAGCCAATGTTGGATGAGAGGAGGGAGTAAGGCTGTAGGAGATTGTTGAGTTCGGGAGGGAGGAGGGAATAAGGCTGTAGGAGATTGTTGAGTTCGGGAGGGAGGAGGGAGTAAGGCTGGAGGAGATTGTTGAGTTCGGGAGGGAGGAGGGAGTAAGGCTGTAGGAGATTGTTGAGTTCGGGAGGGAGGAGGGAATAAGGCTGTTGGAGATTGTTGAGTTCGGGAGGGAGTAAGGCTGTTGGAGATTGTTGAGTTCGGGAGGGAGGAGGGAATAAGGCTGTAGGAGATTGTTGAGTTCGGGAGGGAGGAGGGAGTAAGGCTGTAGGAGATTGTTGAGTTCGGGAGGGAGGGGGGAGTAAGGCTGGAGGAGATTGTTGAGTTCGGGAGGGAGGAGGGAGTAAGGCTGTTGGAGATTGTTGAGTTCGGGAGGGAGGGGGGAGTAAGGCTGGAGGAGATTGTTGAGTTCGGGAGAGAGGAGGGAGTAAGGCTGTTGGAGATTGTTGAGTTCGGGAGGGAGGAGGGAGTAAGGCTGTAGGAGATTGTTGAGTTCGGGAGGGAGGAGGGAGTAAGGCTGTTGGAGATTGTTGAGTTCGGGAGGGAGGAGGGAATAAGGCTGGAGGAGAGTGTTGAGTTCGGGAGGGAGGAGGGAATAAGGCTGTAGGAGATTGTTGAGTTCGGGAGGGAGGAGGGAATAAGGCTGTTGGAGATTGTTGAGTTTGGGAGGGAGGAGGGAGTAAGGCTGGAGGAGATTGTTGAGTTCGGGAGGGAGGAGGGAATAAGGCTGTAGGAGATTGTTGAGTTCGGGAGGGAGGGGGGAGTAAGGCTGGAGGAGATTGTTGAGTTCGGGAGGGAGGGGGGAGTAAGGCTGGAGGAGATTGTTGAGTTTGGGAGGGAGGAGGGAATAAGGCTGGAGGAGATTGTTGAGTTCGGGAGAGAGGAGGGAGTAAGGCTGTTGGAGATTGTTGAGTTCGGGAGGGAGGAGGGAATAAGGCTGTAGGAGATTGTTGAGTTCGGGAGGGAGGAGGGAATAAGGCTGTAGGAGATTGTTGAGTTTGGGAGGGAGGGGGGAGTAAGGCTGTTGGAGATTGTTGAGTTCGGGAGGGAGGAGGGAGTAAGGCTGTAGGAGATTGTTGAGTTCGGGAGGGAGGAGGGAATAAGGCTGTAGGAGATTGTTGAGTTCGGGAGGGAGGAGGGAATAAGGCTGTAGGAGATTGTTGAGTTTGGGAGGGAGGGGGGAGTAAGGCTGTTGGAGATTGTTGAGTTCGGGAGGGAGGAGGGAGTAAGGCTGGAGGAGATTGTTGAGTTCGGGAGGGAGGAGGGAGTAAGGCTGGAGGAGAGTGTTGAGTTCGGGAGGGACTGCATTACTGTGCCACCTAACTTAGTGTCATCAGCAAACTTGGATATACGGCTCTCAGTTCCTTCATCTAAGTCATTTATAAATATGGTGAAATGCTGAGGCCCTAAACAGATCCCTCAGGACACCACTAGTCACATCCTGCCAATTTGAGTACATTCCCAATATCCCTACTCTCTGTCTCCTACCTTCTAACCAATTCCCTACCCATGTCAATAGGTTACCTCCAATTCCATGCGTCTCATTTTTGTTAACAGTCTCTTGTGTGGAACCTTATCGAATGCCTTCTGGAAGTCCATATAAATAACATCCATAGACACTCCCTTTAGTGACCCCCTCAAAAAATTCAATGTTAGTTACTCATGACTTGCCCTTTACAAATCCACGCTGACTCTCTGATCAGCTCATATTTGTCCAAGTGCTCAGTCACTCTGGGCGCTAAATTGGGCCGGCTAGCGCCCGTTGTTTCGGCGCTACACGGCCTCCTGGTGATCCAAGATGGCGTCTTGGATGCGCGTGCATGCTTCTAAAGTGACGTGCGCCGGACACCATCTTGGTAAAGGGTTTAACGCAGGCGCAGAGAACGAACACCCGCATCATTTAAAGTAGGGAGAAAATGCGTGCAATCAATGGACAACACTGATTTAAAGTGATAGACACCATTTTGGGACTTAATGCTCCACTCAATGCACTGTCTTAACCCCGACCATCTGAACATGTCTTAGAGTGTCTGGAGGACCCCCCACCAGTGCTATTTAAAGGGACCATGCAGGATTTACAGGTTAGTTCCTGGATTATTGCTTCTGGCTGCTGATGCATTTGTAACTGTTTTTGGAGGTCTCCAATATTTGAATACTAGGACGCAGGGACATAGCCTAACATTTAGAGCCAGGACGTGCAGGTGTGAAGTTAAGAAATGCTTCTGCACACAAAGGGTGGGAGAAGTTTCTGCAGACGGCAGCTGATGCTGGCTCACATGTGAATATTAAATCTGAGATTGATAGATTTCTGTGAACCAAGGGTATTAAGGGATATGGGGCTAATGCGGGTATATGGAGTTAGGTCACAGGTCAACCATGATCTCATTGAATGGAGGAGGGGCTAAATGCCACTGCCACTTGCTGCCTCCTGATATGCACCGCCTTCTCCTTCAAGAAAGTGGGACATGTGTCTGGGTGATGTGCCTGTCATGGTTGAATAGCTGCCGGTGTGTGTGGCCTGTGAGTTGTGGGTGGGCGGCTTGAAACAGTGGTAATGTGTAAGGGTGAGAGGAAGCATCTGATTGAAAGAGTTTGTTGGTATCTGGGTGATGGGGGGTGTAGTGCACGGAGCAGTGGATGCGGCTAGTGGTGTAGTTGGTCGGAGACACCACTGACAGTTGACCTCACCCACCTTGACCACTCGTGTCAAAGCATTGTGGTGCTATGTGCTTGGCATTGACTGCGTCTCCTGCTGCCATGAACTGTCTTTTGGGCATATATCTGGAGGGCTTCTTCCCCACCACCCCCCGTGGATATAGGATGTCCCTCCTTCTGTGAGAGGGTGAGGTGGTACAGTGGTGAGGTGGTGAGGTGGTGAGAGGGTGAGGTGGTACAGTGGTGAGGTGGTGAGGTGGTGAGGTGGTGAGAGGGTGAGGTGGTACAGTGGTGAGGTGGTGAGGTGGTGAAGTGGTGAGGGGGTGAGGTGGTGAAGGGGTGAGGTGGTGAGGGGGTGAGGTGGTGAGGGGGTGAGGGGGTGAGGTGGTGAGGTGGTGAGGGGGTGAGGGGGTGAGAGGGTGAGGTGGTGAGGGGGTGAGGGGGTGAGAGGGTGAGGGGGTGAGGGGGTGAGGGGGTGAGGTGGTGAGGTGGTGAGAGGGTGAGGGGGTGAGAGGGTGAGGTGGTGAGGGGGTGAGAGGGTGAGAGGGTGAGGTGGTGAAGTGGTGAGGGGGTGAGGGGGTGAGGGGGTGAGAGGGTGAGAGGGTGAGGTGGTGAAGTGGTGAGGGGGTGAGGGGGTGAGAGGGTGAGGTGGTGAAGTGGTGAGGGGGTGAGAGGGTGAGGTGGTGAAGTGGTGAGGGGGTGAAGTGGTGAGGGGGTGAGGGGGTGAGAGGGTGAGGTGGTGAGGGGGTGAGGTGGTGAGAGGGTGAGGTGGTGAGGGGGTGAGAGGGTGAGAGGGTGAGGTGGTGAGAGGGTGAGGTGGTGAGAGGGTGAGGTGGTGAGAGGGTGAGGTGGTGAGGTGGTGAGAGGGTGAGAGGGTGAGGTGGTGAGGGGGTGAGGTGGTGAGAGGGTGAGAGGGTGAGGTGGTGAGGGGGTGAGGTGGTGAGGTGGTGAAGTGGTGAGGTGGTGAGGGGGTGAGGGGGTGAGGTGGTGAGAGGGTGAGGTGGTGAGGGGGTGAGGTGGTGAGAGGGTGAGAGGGTGAGGTGGTGAAGTGGTGAGGGGGTGAAGTGGTGAGGGGGTGAGGGGGTGAGAGGGTGAGAGGGTGAGGTGGTGAGGGGGTGAGAGGGTGAGGTGGTGAGGGGGTGAGGTGGTGAGAGGGTGAGGTGGTGAGGGGGTGAGGTGGTGAGAGGGTGAGGTGGTGAGGGGGTGAGAGGGTGAGAGGGTGAGGTGGTGAGGGGGTGAGGGGGTGAGGTGGTGAAGTGGTGAGAGGGTGAGGTGGTGAGGGGGTGAGGGGGTGAGGTGGTGAGGGGGTGAGAGGGTGAGGTGGTGAGGTGGTGAGAGGGTGAGGTGGTGAGGGGGTGAGGGGGTGAGGTGGTGAGGGGGTGAGGGGGTGAGAGGGTGAGGGGGTGAGGTGGTGAAGTGGTGAGGGGGTGAGGGGGTGAGGTGGTTAGGGGGTGAGGTGGTGAAGTGGTGAGGGGGTGAAGTGGTGAGGGGGTGAGGGGGTGAGAGGGTGAGGTGGTGAAGTGGTGAGAGGGTGAGGGGGTGAGGGGGTGAAGTGGTGAGGGGGTGAAGTGGTGAGGGGGTGAGGGGGTGAGAGGGTGAGGTGGTGAAGTGGTGAGGGGGTGAGGTGGTGAAGGGGTGAGGTGGTGAGGGGGTGAGGTGGTGAGAGGGTGAGGGGGTGAGGTGGTGAGAGGGTGAGGTGGTGAGGGGGTGAGGTGGTGAGAGGGTGAGGTGGTGAGAGGGTGAGGTGGTGAGGGGGTGAGGGGGTGAGGTGGTGAAGTGGTGAGGGGGTGAAGTGGTGAGGGGGTGAGGGGGTGAAGTGGTGAGGGGGTGAGGGAGTGAGGTGGTGAGGGGGTGAAGTGGTGAGGGGGTGAGGTGGTGAGGGGGTGAGGGGGTGAGAGGGTGAGGTGGTGAAGTGGTGAGGGGGTGAGGTGGTGAGGGGGTGAGGGGGTGAAGTGGTGAGGGGGTGAGGGGGTGAGATGGTGAGAGGGTGAGGGGGTGAAGTGGTGAGGGGGTGAGAGGGTGAGGTGGTGAGGGGGTGAGGTGGTGAGGGGGTGAGAGGGTGAGGTGGTGAAGTGGTGAGGGGGTGAGGGAGTGAGAGGTTGAGGGGGTGAGATGGTGAGGGGGTGAAGTGGTGAGGGGGTGAGGGGGTGAGGTGGTGAGGGGGTGAGAGGGTGAGGGGGTGAAGTGGTGAGGGGGTGAGGGGGTGAGAGGGTGAGGGGGTGAGATGGTGAGGGGGTGAGAGGGTGAGGGGGTGAGGTGGTACAGTGGTGAGGGGGTGAGGGAGTGAGATGGTGAGAGGGTGAGGGGGTGAAGTGGTGAGGGGGTGAGGGGGTGAAGTGGTGAGGGGGTGAGGGAGTGAGATGGTGAGAGGGTGAGGGGGTGAAGTGGTGAGGGGGTGAGGGGGTGAGGTGGTACAGTGGTGAGGGGGTGAGGGAGTGAGATGGTGAGAGGGTGAGGGGGTGAAGTGGTGAGGGGGTGAGGGGGTGAGGTGGTGAGGGGGTGAGGGAGTGAGATGGTGAGAGGGTGAGGGGGTGAAGTGGTGAGGGGGTGAGGGGGTGAGGTGGTGAGGGGGCGAGAGGGTGAGGGGGTGAGATGGTGAGAGGGTGAGGTGGTGAGAGGGTGAGAGGGTGAGGTGGTGAGGGGGTGAGAGGGTGAGGGGGTGAGATGGTGAGGGGGTGAGAGGGTGAGGGGGTGAAGTGGTGAGGGGGTGAGGGAGTGAGATGGTGAGAGGGTGAGGGGGTGAAGTGGTGAGGGGGTGAGAGGGTGAGGTGGTGAGGGGGTGAGAGGGTGAGGTGGTGAGGGGGTGAGGGGGTGAGGTGGTGAAGTGGTGAGGGGGTGAGGGGGTGAGGGGGTGAGAGGGTGAGAGGGTGAGGTGATGAGGGGGTGAGGGGGTGAGATGGTGAGGTGGTGAAGTGGTGAAGTGGTGAGGGGGTGAGAGGGTGAGAGGGTGAGGGGGTGTGGTGGTGAGGGGGTGAGGGGGTGAAGGGGTGAGGTGGTGAGGGGGTGAGGGGGTGAGAGGGTGAGAGGGTGTGGTGATGAGGGGGTGAGAGGGTGAAGGGGTGAGGTGGTGAGGGGGTGAGTGGGTGTGGTGGTGAGGGGGTGAGGGGGTGAAGGGGTGAGGTGGTGAGGGGGTGAGGGGGTGAGGTGGTGAGGGGGTGAGGGGGTGAAGGGGTGAGGTGGTGAGGGGGTGAGAGGGTGAGGTGGTGAGGGGGTGAGGTGGTGAGGGGGTGAGGGGGTGAGGTGGTGAGGGGGTGAAGGGGTGAGGGGGTGAGGGGGCGAGAGGGTGAAGTGGTGAGGGGGTGAGGGGGTGAGGGGGTGAAGGGGTGAGGGGGCGAGAGGGTGAAGTGGTGAGGGGGTGAGGGGGCGAGAGGGTGAAGTGGTGAGGTGGTGAGGGGGTGAAGGGGTGAGGGGGTGAGGGGGCGAGAGGGTGAAGTGGTGAGGGGGTGAGGGGGTGAGGGGGTGAGGTGGTGAGGGGGTGAAGGGGTGAGGGGGGTGAGGTGGTGAGGGGGTGAGGGGGTGAAGTGGTGAGGGGGTGAGGGGGTGAAGGGGTGAGGGGGTGAGGGGGTGAGGTGGTACAGTGGTGAGGGGGTGAAGTGGTGAGGGGGTGAGGGGGTGAGGTGGTGAGGGGGTGAGGTGGTGAGGGGGTGAAGGGGTGAGGGGGTGAGAGGGTGAGGTGGTACAGTGGTGAGGGGGTGAAGTGGTGAGGGGGTGAGGGGGTGAGGTGGTGAGGGGGTGAGAGGGTGAGGGGGTGAGAGGGTGAGGGGGTGAGGTGGTACAGTGGTGAGGGGGTGAAGTGGTGAGGGGGTGAGGGGGTGAAGTGGTGAGGGGGTGAGGTGGTGAGGGGGTGAGGGGGTGAGGGGGTGAGAGGGTGAGGGGGTGAGGGGGTGAGGGGGTGAGGGGGTGAGGGGGTGAAGTGGTGAGGGGGTGAGGGGGTGAGGGGGTGAGGGGGTGAAGTGGTGAGGGGGTGAGGGGGTGAGGTGGTACAGTGGTGAGGGGGTGAAGTGGTGAGGGGGTGAGGGGGTGAGGGGGTGAGGGGGTGAAGTGGTGAGGGGGTGAAGTGGTGAGGGGGTGAAGTGGTGAGGGGGTGAGGGGGTGAAGGGGTGAGGGGGTGAAGTGGTGAGGGGGTGAGGGGGTGAAGGGGTGGACTCATTCTCTGGGCCTACAGCTGCCAGCTCTGAGGGACACCTTTGGAAACACAAAGAGGAACAAACAATACAATAATATCAGCAATCTGCTCCTGGTATCAAATGTGAATTGCCAAGTCATGCTGAGCTATGATGCTGGACACATGCTACATTAATGATTGACAGAATGCTCGAATGTCTGAGACATTAGGGGCAGGAGGCAGAAGACCCATTGATGGCTCCGAGCTGGAAGATGTCGGAGGCCCTCCTGTTTGACTTTCTCCGATTGGTTCCGCTACAGATGGATTACTGAGGGGACCCCCACTGGTTACTCACCTATCCCTTCGATAGGTATTTTCCTACAGTCATGAACAGATTGGTGAAGTGGTGTCTGTTTGTGGAGCCCTGACATTGCCGTGTTAATGACACTCCCGCCTGGAACAAAACATTAAACCTACAACAACAGCAGCAACAACAACTTGCATTTATTTGTATTTGAGTTGTACAGGAAACTATCTCAAACACGCTTCACAGTGATAGTCGGGCAAAACTGGATGCTGAGGCAAAGAACGACATCAGCAGCATGCAAATAGCTGTTGGTGGAAACACGATTAAGTCTACGATTTCCAATCAGTGAGAGGTTGGATTGGAGGTTTGTTTAGAAACTGGAAGGTGTGTCACGAATTACGGGTCGTCTTGTGATTATGTGAGAAAGGCTAAAAGGTTGTCCAATGACATTCCTGTGTTTAAAGTCAAGATACAGCTGGTTGAGGTGACAGTGTGTGTTACAGCCATGCCCTGGCATTCCTCATTCAAGGTGCATTTACTGTGGTAAACTTCCTCAATGGAGGTTAAAGGTTTTCTCACTCGGCCAGTGGCTGTCTCACATGGCGAATGGCATTCACCGTCTCATGGAGCAGCCTTTTGAGCAGGGCGCCCTGAAAACTTCCACCGTTAAAACTGTATCTGCCTCTTTAAGGTCCAGCAGCAGCCCTTTAATTCTGCTGCTGTATCAGGTATATTGCCTCCCAGCCTGCCTGCTCCCAGCACATGAACCAATCTGTGCTACGGCCACTGAATGTTTATTTAAATGAGCAGATCTCTTAAACTCTCAGATCTACTCCATGCACTTCTGCCACAAGGACCCCGCTATTTATGGGGAGGTGGAAAGGGAGCAGGGAGCGCAGTAACGGGGGGTGGGGGAGGAGATTCCTGAAAATCCCAGGGATACGGAGGTCCCGCCAAATTTAACAGCAGGACCTCATTATCAATTTTTTCATCCGTTTCCTGCCCGACACCGGCCAAATTGACAGGCTGACCAGCTGCCGGGTGGGAGAACCAATGGCAGGAGGCCACAGTAATCGGGAGGGAGGGAGGGAAAGATCGGGGGTTGGAAGCGGGGGGGTGGGTGTCGGGCGATCGTGAGGAAGGCTGGAGACTGAGGGTTGGGGGGGGGTTTGGCCAATCATGAGGAAGGCTGGAGACTGAGGGTTCGGGGGGTGGGGGTTTGGGCGATCACGAGGAAGGCTGGAGACTGAGGGTTGGGGTGGGGGTTTGGCCGATCGTGAGGAATGCTGGAGACTGAGGGTTGGGGTGGGGGTTTGGCCGATCACGAGGAAGGCTGGAGACTGAGGGCTGGGAGTGGGGTTTTGCCGATCGTGAGGAAGGCTGGAGACTGAGGGTTCAGGGGGTGGGGGTTTGGGCGATCGTGAGGAAGGCTGGAGACTGAGGGTTGGGGTGGGGGTTTGGGCGATCACGAGGAAGGCTGGAGACTGAGGGTTGGGGGTGGGTGTCGGGCGATCGTGAGGAAGGCTGGAGACTGAGGGTTGCGGGTGGGTGCCGGGCGATCGTGAGGAAGGCTGGAGACTGAGGGTTGGGGGGTGGGGTTCGGACGATCACGGCAGCAAGGGGAGGACTTGATTGCCTGGGGGAGGCCAAAGGTTTGCTTGAGGGGCTGGGGGGAGCACTCCCACTCCTCCTGGCCCACAAGGAGTGCTGTAAAACGCACCTTAGCTCCTGCAGCCAGCAGCTCCCATCTCCATTTCTCTGCCGGATTTCCTGACCCTGGGAAACCCACCCAACAACTGTTAAATTTAATCAGGCTCCCAACTGCACTGTGGGAGCCTGATTTAAATATCGCCTCTCCAAGATGGGACACATCGAAACCCGCCACCGTAAAAATGGCCCAGATTTTGCCAGAGTGTGGCATCTCGCTCCACTGGTGAGGGAGAGGGTTCCTCTGGGGAGTGCAGCTCGAGCCAAGTCCAGGATGGCTCAGCTGTACAGGGGGGGAGGAGAAAGGTCAGGAGAGCAATAGTGATAGGGGATTCTATAGTTAGGGGAGCAGACAGGTGTTTCTGTGGCCGCCGACATGCTCCCAGGATGGTATGTTGCCTCCCTGGTGCCAGGGTCAAGGATGTCACTGAGCGACTGCAGAACATTCTGGGGGAAAGAGTGAACAGCCAGAGGTCGTGGTCCATATTGGTACCAACGACATAGGTAGAAAGAGGGATGAGGTCCTGCAGGCAGATTTTAAGGAGCTAGGAACTAAATTAATAAGCAGGACCTCAAAGGTAGTAATCTCCAGATTACTCCCGGTGCTACGTGCTAGTGAGTATAGAATTAGGAGGATAGAGCAGATGAAAGATGGTGCAGGAGGGAGGGCTTTAGATTCCTGGGGCATTGGGACCTGTTCTGGGGGAGGTGGGACCTGTACAAGCGGGACGGGTTGCACCTCAACAGGGCCGTAACCAATATCCTCGCGGGAAGGTTTGCTAGTGCTGTTGAGGAGGATTTAAACTAACTTGGCAGGTTGATGGGAACCTGAGCGTAGATTCAGAAGGGAGAGAAGCTGAACTGGAAATGGAAGATAAAAAATTAGCAAGTGAGTTTGGAAGGCAGAGGAAACAAAGGTTAGAAACTAGACAATAAGGGAGTTTGGCAATGTTTAATGGTATACACCTCAATGCAAGGAGTATAGTGAATAAGGCAGATAAGCTAAGGGCACAGATAGACACGTGGAAGGACGGTATCTTAGCTATTACTGAAACATGGCTTAAACTGGGGCAGGAATGGCAGCTCAACATTCCTGGTTACAGGGTTTTCAGACGAGATAGAGAGGGGGGTTAAAAAAGGAGGGGGGGTGGCAATATTGGTTAAAGAAACAATTACGGCTGTGAGGCGGGATGATATGTTAGAAGGATCATCAAATGAGGCAATATGGGTTGAGTACTAAAGAACAAAAAAGGGGCAGTCAGACTGTTGGGAGTGTACTATAGACCCCCAAACAGTCAGAGGGCGATAAAAGAGCAAATATGTAGGCAAATTTCTGAGAAGTGTAATAAAAATAGGGCAGTAATAGTAGGGGATTTCAACTACCATAATATTAACTGGGATACAATCAGTGTAAAAGGTATAGAGGGCACAGAATTCTTAAATTGCATTCAGGAGAACTTTTTTTTAGCCAGTACGTAGCAAGCCCAACAAGAGGGAGGGGCAGTTCTGAATTTAGTTTTAGGAAATGAAGCTGGGCAGGTGGAAGGAGTATCATTGGGAGAGCATTTTGGTGGTGGTGATCATAATTCAGTTAGATTTAGCATAGTTATGGAAAAGAACAAAATTAGAACAGGAGTAAAAGTTCTTAATTGGGGAAAGGCCAATTTTACTAAGCTGAGAAGTGATTTAGCAAAAGTGGACTGGAAACAGCTACTTGAAGGTAAATCAGTGTCAGAGCAGTGGGAGATGTTCAAGGAGGAGATAGTGAGGGTTCAGAACAAACTTGTTCCCACAAAGAAAAAGGGTGGGAGTCCAAAATCTAGAGCCCCCTGGATGACAAGGAGCGTACAGGGTAAGATACGGCAAAACAGGGAAGCTTATGTCAAACACCGAGAACTCAATACTGCAGAAAGTCTAGAGCAGTATAGAAAGTGCAGGGGTGAAATTTAAAAGGAAATTAGGAAAGAAAAGAGAGGGCATGAAAAAATACTGGCAAATAAAATTAAGGAAAACCCCAAAATGTTTTATAAATACATAAAGAGCAAGAGGATAACTAAGGAAAGAGTAGGGCCTATTAGAGACCAAAAAGGTAACCTATGTGTGGAGGCGGAAGAGGTGGGTATGGTTCTTAATGAATACTTTGCGTCTGTCTTCACAAAAGAGGAGGATGATGCAGAGATTGTAGTTAAGGAGGAGGAGTGTGAAATATTGGATGGGATAAACATAGTGAGAGAGGACGTATTAAGGGGTTTAGCATCTTTGAAAGTAGATAAATCACCAGGCCCGGATGAAATGTATCCCAGGCTGTTAAGAGAAGCAAGGGAGGAAATAGCGGAGGCTCTGACCATCATTTTCCAATCCTCCCTGGCTACAGGCGTGGTGCCGGAGGATTGGAGAACTGCTAACGTTGTACTGTTGTTTAAAAAGGGAGAAAAGGATAGAATTACAGGCCAGTCAGTCTAACCTCGGTGGTGGACAAATTATTGGAATCAATTCTGAGCGACAGCGTAAATCGTCATTTAGAAAAGCATGGGTTAATCAAGGACAGTCAGCATGGATTTGTTAAGGTCATGTCTGACTAACTTGATTGAATTTTTTGAGGAGGTAACAAGGAGGGTCGATGAGGGTAAGGCATTTGATGTAGTGTACATGGATTTTAGAAAGGCTTTTGACAAGGTCCTACATGGCAGACGGGTCAAAAAGTAAATGCCCATGGGATCCAAGGGAAAGTGGCTAGTTGGATCCAAAATTGGCTCAGTGGCAGGAAGCAAAGGGTAATGGTCGATGGGTGTTTTTGCGACTGGAAGGCTGTTTCCAGTGGGGTCCCACAAGGCCCAGTACTAGGTCCCTTGCTTTTTGTGGTATATATTAATGATTTGGACTTGAATGTGGGGGGCTTGATCAAGAAGTTTGCAGATGATACAAAAATTGACCACATGGTTGATAATGAGGAGGAAAGCTGTAGACTGCAGGAAGATATCAATGGACTGGTCAGGTGGGCAGAAAAGTGGCAAATGGAATTCAACCCGGAGAAGCGTGAGGTAATGCATTTGGGGATGGCAAACAAGGCAAGGGAATATACAATAGATAGGAGGATACTGAGAGGTGGAAAGGAACAAAGGGACCTTGGAGTACATGTCCACAGATCCCTGAAGGTAGCAGGACAGGTAGATAAGGTGTTAAAAAGTCATACAGAAGACTTCCCTTTATTAGCCGATGCATAGAATGTAAGAGCAGGGAGGTTATGCTTGAACTCTATAAAATATTGGTTAGGCCACAGCTTGAGTACTGCATAGAGTTCTGGTCATCACATTACAGGAGAGATGTGATTGTACTAGAGAGGGTACAGAGGAGATTTACGAGGATGTTGCCAGGGCTGGAGAATTTTAGCTATGAGAAAAGATTGGATAGGTTGGGGATGTTTTATTTGGAACTGAGGAGGCTGAGAGGAGATTTAATTCAGATGTATAAAACTATGAGGGGCCTAGATAGAGTGGATAGGGAAGACCTATTTCCCTTAGCAGAGGGGTCAGTGACGAGAGGGCACAGATTTAAAATAATTGGTAGAAGGATTAGAGGGGAGCTGAGGAGAAATTTTTTCACCCAGAGGGTGGTGAGAGTCTGGAACTCACTGCCTGAAAGGGTGGTAGAGGCAGAAACCCTCAACTCATTTAAAAAGTACTTGGATGTGCACTTGAAGTGCTGTAACCTACAGGGCTACGGACCAAGTGCTGGAAAGTGGGATTAAGCTGGATAGCTCTTTTCGACCGGCTCAGACATAATGGGCTGAATGGCCTCCTTCTGTGCTGTAACTTTTTATGATTCTATGATTAGTTAGACTTTTTCCCTCACTCTTCAGCTGCAAATTGCTGGAAGTGCGAGCAGATAACGGTAACGGCAACAGGGCTTCTGGGATCTCTGTAAATGACGAGTCCAACAGTCTATCTCCTTAACCAATGTGATTTAAGGATTGAGAAATAAACAGAGGAAGGACGGAGAAGGAGGGCAAATGAGAGTCAAACCTGGTACAGACAGAGAAATAAAGAGAGAGAAAGAGGCAGAAAGGAAGAGTAAGAAAAAAAGTTTAAAAATTAAAATTTTAAATTTTAAAAATCTCTAAGGACAATTTACTACCTGTAGGAATGAGACTCCACCGTTTCTATTGTTCCCTTTCTGGGCCAGAGAGGTTGAGTAGCATTGCAGGAACATAAATCTCCTCATTAAACATGTACTTACGCTGTTAAATACCAGCCTTAACTTTCTACAGCGAGTTTAATCAGCATTTTTTGCACAAATGCAGCAAACTTCATGAAACTCTTGGGGAGGTTGAGGGTGAGCTGCCATTTTAGCGACGCTAACGACACAAATCGTTCAGCAACTTGTGGTGATTCACAACTTACTTATGACTCATAGAAATCCCCCAAAATGGCTGAAAGGTCACTGCCCACTGGATCTCCACTCCCTCTGTGGCCATTGTGTGGACAGAAGCCAACCTCTGTCCCTCTGGGAGTCTAAATGAGCCTTTCTCCTACACCAGAGCTTCTCCCAAGGGTAACCTGAGGGTCAGTATTGTGTGAGGTGGTTGGCTGTTCCTCCACTACAACAGACTCCTGGGACTGAGGTGGCCCTCCTGTCATGGCAGCCTGCTCCTTGGAGGGAGCTGGCTGGCTGTTTCTCTGGAGCTTCTGCCTGGGCAGCCTGGTGTCACCTCCTCCATGGCCCTGGCGTGCTGCTTTGAGGGGAAGGCCAAATGCCTGGTATGTGCTGCGGTGCTGAGAGATGGCAGCTTCAGGCAGGTCTAATCCAACGGTTTCACTCTCCTCTGTGAATCTCCTTGTGGGGAGCTTGGAGCTCAGTCTCGGAGTTGTGTGCTCTTCTTTTTTGCCTCTTTGCAATGCCCTTCTCCCTTCTTTGGCTCCCTCTGCCAGATCCTCCAGTACAAGACAGTCTGGAAAAGTGCCACCGAATCATACTGGATGAGCCATCCAGTACAGCAACCTGTCAGTGAACTCACTGAGTCAAGAATCTTCCTCCAGTTCCCCCAGCCTGCTGCTGCTGCAATCTTCAGTCTGACCTGGTTTTATTAAAGGCTGCACTCTAACTTCCAACACAGTGCTCCTATTTTACACAGGATTTGCGCTAGAAAAAGAAAGACTTGCATTTATATAGCACCTTTCACGACCTCAGAACATCCCAAAGCGTTTTACAGAAGTGTTTTTGAAGTGTAGTCATTGTTTTAATGTAGAAAACATGGCAGCCAATTTACACACGGCAAGGTGCCACAAACAGCAATGAGATAATGACCAGATAATCTGTTTTTTGGTGTTGGTTGAGGGATAAATATTGGCCAGGACACCGGGGAGAACTCCCCTGCTCTTCGAATAGTGCGATGGGATCTTTTACGTTCATCCGAGAGGCCAGACGAGGCCTCGGTTTAACGTCTCATCCAATTAGTAAACAGAATTGGATATGTAAATGAGCTGACCCCGTATATCATGGCAGGATCAGCTCTGCAGAGAATCAGCCGACCCAGGTCCAGCTCAGGGGTGGAAAGCCGACATAATTGACTGAGTGGAATCCTGGACTCAGAAGCTATTGAATGATTTACACAGCTCACGCACCAGTTGGGACATACCGGTCCTGCTAACTAATCCTGCTTTAGGACACTGTTTCTTCATCATCACTTGAAATATTGATGGTTTTGAAGCTCATTGACTCTTGCTGGGCTCTGGTTACATTTCTGCATTGTAACACTATCTATTTTCCTGGTGTGGACATACATGTAGATTTGAAAATGTCTCCACATTTACTGGATGGGAGTAATGTTACTAAAATCACGTCTCATCTAAAGTCTCTCCCTGAAAAACTTACAAATCCATTCATGTGTAAAGAGTGATGGCAGTGACTCTCCACATTCTCCCTCTGACTGGTAGCTGGACTGTCATTGGCCTGTGGGATTGAGCTGCCTCTTCACTGATTGGATGATCTGATGTAACGAACCAATTTCTGAAACACCATCTGGAGAACGGCAGACTGAGTGGATATTCTGACCTCACGATACACACTTCCATCTGTACATTTGTCACTGCTTTTCTACAGAGTTATAGCTTTTGCCCTTTTTGCCCTATTTCTGTTAACAGTCTGTCACCAATACCGCTGCTACACTAGACTATCAGCAGATTGGTAATATAAAACCACCTGAGTACGGAGAGGCAGAGGTGACGGGCTCCACTAATGGCCCCCACATGGTACAGGGGCATTGTCTCATAGCCACAGATTAGGAGGGGGAACATCAGCCAGAGCATCTGATCACAATCCAGAGACCCATTTTGGGAATTGGGTTGTATGGATATTGGGTGAGGACTGGGCTTGGTTGTGATGGCCTTCATGGTCAAATAGGCCACTGACACCTATCTCTTGAGGTCAGACATAAGGAAGGGATACAATGGCCACAAAGACCCCAGAGCCTCTACCTTCAGGATAGGAGAAGGGAACAGGTATTTTATTATCTGAGTGACTCATGTCCACCCATGAGGTTCCTTTGCAGATATTTATTATGATGAGATGCAGACACTGACCCAGGGAGACCCAGAGATCAGCAGTGCTCTTTGGCGAGTCCTGCTCTGCCAGCGTTACTGCAGCATAAACCGTCCCATGGATTTTCAGGCCCCTCGTGTGTTGATGGCCTGTTGGCAGGAATTCATGGCTCAAGTTGTTTGTGCAGCAGGGGTGAATGCAGCAGGATTTTGTTTCTATTTACAGCAGGAGGAAATTCCTGCCCGTTGTAGATAACACACGAGGATCAGGTCCTGAAGCTACTGAAGTTAGAGATGAGTGCACAGCCGGCCGAGAGGAAAGGACTCCAGCTACAACCCCACAACAATAACCTCATCATCACTATATCCCAGCGAGTGAGAGCAGTGTGTTCAACTTGATTTGCTTGCACTTTTGGCTCGGTTTCTCAGTGTTAGCATTGCGAGAGGTTGTTGACGTTGCCTATTCTGTGTTTTCATGGCTTCACTGACTGAAAGTTACAGACCAGCTAACCCAGTGCAGTGATGGGCACTTTATTAGTCTGACACTCCCAGTGAGGGAGTGCTGTACTGTCAGAGGTGCCGCTTTTCAGATGAGACGTTAAACCAAGGCCCCGTCTGCCCTCTCAGGTTGATGTAAAACATCCCATGGCACTATTTCAAAGAAGAGCAGAGGGTTCTCCCTGGTGTTCTGGTCAACATTCATCTCTCAACCAACTTCACTAAAACAGATTATCTGGTCATTATCACATTGCTGGGATCTTGCTGTGTGCAAATTGACTGCAGCGTTTCCTACATTACAACAGTGACTACACTTCAAAAGTACTTCATCAGCTGTAAGGTGCTTTGGGACGTCCTGAGGTTGTGAAAGGTGCTATATAAATGCAAGTTCTTTCTTTTAATTAGATGGGGACATTTATCACAAAGTGAGCAAACTCCTGAACCACCTCTACCCAGGATTGGACCTTAATATATTGCCTTTACACAAGTACATCAAATGTGATGAGTTATCGGAGAAGGTTTAAAACGGTGTTGAGGCCAATTGTGCTCAACTCCATCCTCTAGAACGTTAGGGTTCGGTAAGTGGTGTTTCCCACAGGGATGGAGTGTTTCTCCCTATCAGGAGACAGAGACTGTCTGTGAGCATTTCTCAGTAGTCTGATTTGGAGACTCTTGGTGTGGGATAGGTTTCCACAGGCTCAAGACACCTGGCATGAAAACCCTCGACCTCAGGGTGATTCCTTCCTCCTCCCTGACTTCCCCTCAGTAATACGCTGTTGATTGACACAAATAGCAGCTGGGCTATGAGAACATTGGCCAATTCACTCTCCGACTGTGGCTATAAACATGATGAATCAACCAAAGTGAGACCCACATCCTTTCACTTCACTGTGATGTAACTAAATGCCACCGGCCCACCGTTAAAAACACTGGTGGACTCCTCTCACCATCAGTCGCACTCGGCCTTACCATGACCAGTTTAAAGTGGACGGGAGGGGTTCCCCAGCCTGCGGGGAAGGGGAGAAATCTGTACATGTATCAGTGTGTTTTACTCACTCCCTGTTACTGTAATTTGTGCTGGTTGACGGGGATCTGAGGACATTATGGGGCAGATTTTTATCTTCACCGCCCGGGCAGTATTCTGGTGAAGCAGATCACCCGCCCTTTGTAGAATCCACACAAGTTTCATTCCATTGGAATCAAAACCAGACGGTCTCTTGAAAGGACAGGCGATCGGCTCCACCAAATTAACAGGTGGCCGGTGAAGATAAATTGGGGATCAGGGCAAATACAAGTCATAGAATCATAGAATGGTTACCGCACAGGAGGAGTCCATTCGACCCATCGAGTTCATGCTGGCACTTTGTAAGAGCAATCCAGTTAGTCCCATTCCCCCACTCTTCCCCCGAAGCCCTGCAAATTTTTTCCCTTCAAGTATTTATCCAATTCCTTTTTGAAGGCCATGATTGAATCTGCTTCCACCGCCCTTTCAGGCAGCGCATTCCAGATCATAACCACTCGCTGCGAAAAAAAGATTTTCCTCATGTCGCCTTTGGTTCTTTTGCCAATCACCTTAAATCTGTGTCCTCTGGTTCTCGATCCTTCCACCAATGGGAACAGTTTCTCTTTATTTACTTCATCTAAACCAGTCATGATTTTGTACATCTCTATCAAATAAATCTCCTCTCAACCTTCTCTGTTCCAAGGAGAACAACCTCAGCTTCTCCAGTCTATCCACCTAACTGAAGTCCCTCATCCCTGGAACCATTCTAGTAAATCTTTTCTGCACTGTCCCTAAGGCCTTCACATCCTTCCTAAAGTGCGGTGCCCAGAACTGGACACAATACTCCAGTTGTGGTCGAACCAGTGTTTTATAAAGGTTCATCATGACCTCCTTGCCTCTATGTACTCTATGCCTCTATTTATAAAGCCCAGAATCCCGAATGCTTTTTTAACCGCTTTCTCAACCTGTCCTGCCATCTTCAGCGATTTGTACACATACACCCCCAGATCTCTCTGTTCCTGCACCTCCTTTAGAATTGTACCCTCTAGTTTATATTGCCTCCTCATTCTTCCTGCCAAAATGTATCACTTCACACTTCTCTGCATTAAATTTCATCTGCCATGTGTCTGCCCATTTCACCTGCCTGTCTATATCCTCAGTCTGTCTATCACTATCCTCCTCACTGTTCACTACACTTTCAAGTTTTGTGTCATCTGCAGATTTTGAAATTGTGCCCTGTACACCAAGGCCAAGTTATTAATATATATCAAAAAAAGCAGTGGTCCCAGCACCGACCCCGGGGAACACCACTGTACACCTCCCTCCAGTCTGAAAAACAACTGTTCACCACTACTCTCTGTTTCCTGCCATTTAACCAATTGCGTATCCATGCTCCCACTGCCCCTTTTATTCCAGGGGCTTCAATTTTGCTGACAGGCCTCTTATGGGGCACTTTATCAAATGCCTTTTGAAAGTCCATATACACCACATCAACCGCATTGCCCTCATCGACCCTCTCTATTACCTCATCAAAAGACTCAATCAAGTTAGGTAAACACGATTTGCCTTTAACAAATCCGTGTTGGCTTTCCTTTATTAATCCACACTTGTCCAAGTGCCTGTTAATTTTGTCCTGGATTATCGTTTCTTAAAGTTTTCCCACCACCGAGGTTAAACTGACTGGCCTGTAGTTGCCAAGTTTATCCTTACACCCTTTTAGTACAACTTCATCGCTGTGCGCTATGAAAAGTAAGAGTAGAAGGCAAGACACAGTTCAAGGTGAATTCCTTGACCTTTGTTCCAACTTGTTGACATTGTTTTTTCCCTCTTGGCAGTTTTTTCCCTTCTGTGCATCTGTGAAATGGGTTTATTTCCTTTACATTTGGGGTGCAGCCTCGATTTGGGAGTGTTTACTTCTCCATCCCAGATTATCCAACCACCTTGCCTGCCCTAGTCAAGTAAACCCAATCCATGGTCCTGCCATTGGGCATTTTGCTGGCTCATTGTGAGACGGACGATGAGGAGGTCTTGTACCAGCAGGAGTGGAGTCAGGTGGCCTGGCCTTGCAGGAGGGTACAACACACACGGCCGTAACCCAGGATACCTGTTTAGAGATCAAGGCATCGTTTCCTGGGGAAGTTGGGGGAGCTGTATCTCAAGATGTTACAGATAAGCAGAGAGGTGGTAGTGGGTCTGTGTCACTTCTTGCAAGATGACATCAAGACAGGACATGTGGTAAATGTAACATGCTTGGGAGGAACAGGTGACTTTGGACCAATGGTGCCTAAAGATCTCCAACACTGGGGTTTTCCTCATGTCATTTCTGGGTCTGTTGTAGACTAATTTATAGAGATTGACTGTCATGATTAGTCAACAACTCCATTACCATTGTATCATGCAACTACCAGAATGGTAGAAGGCAAACTAGATGTAGGATTGGCACTGCTATGTCTGTGGCGGTAAAGATTTGCATTTTTACGCTGCTGACTCCTTTCAATTGCCACAGGCAACATCTGCCAGATAAGTCAGAGCATGCGATGAACTTGTTTTCAACGGTGTCTCACTAACTTACTGGATGCAGCAGTGCACTGCATGAGCAGGGGTCAAGAATCCCACAGGGTCAAGGCCTCATTAGTAACACTCCTGAGGCAATACAGGCTTCTTCCAGTAATGCCCCAGCATTCATCACCAGGAAGGCACTCCATTCAATAAAGGTGCAACCTATCTGCTACCAAAGGCATTTGATCATACATGTGGATGCCAAGAATCCAGGCAGCAGCCATATCTCCTTCATCCTTTTTTTAAATTCATTTATGGGATGTAGGCGTCGCTGGCAAGACCAGCATTTATTGCCCATCCCTAATTGCCCTTGAGAAGGTGGTGGTGAGCCGCCTTCTTGAACCGCTGCAGTCCGTGTGGTGAAGGTTCTCCCACAGTGCTGTTAGGAAGGGAGTTCCAGGATTTTGACCCAGCGACGATGAAGGAACGGCGATATATTTCCTACACTAATGCACATTACCACAGGAATAGGCCCTCTCAATAGATGGTTTCTGGGAGACTAAGGACATCAATTGGAGTAATGGATACAAACACCAGTCCACAACCCATGAACAATAACTGAGAGGAGGGACATTGAGGCCCGTTCTGCCACCAGGATCCAAATCGATCAGCTATCAGGGCTGCTGAAGCAAGAGTTGCACTGCCTGCATCAGGTGGGAGGGGGAGTGGGGGGTGAAGGGGGGTTCCTACTATGCTGCCCCTCAAAGGTCAGCAAAATGATTGTGATCTGTTCATACATCATAATTTTGCAATACATCGACCATGTAGCAGGTGTGGGCTCAGGATGGGGCCATGGGTACAGCGTGAGATCTGCTCCTACAGTTTGAGCACCAACGTGCTTGTGACTTGTGACAAAGATCAACCAGAAGCCACTTTACATAAAAAGTCATTGCTCCCCACACAAGTATTCCTGGATCAGCCCCCCTCCCCCCACCCTGCCTGAAGCACTAACACAATCTCATCCATCATCAACGCAGAGCCAGGCTTACAACCCCAGCAACAAACGGCAGTAAAACATAAATCTGTTGTCTGGCTTAATGGGGAGAAAAATACTCCGAGTCTGGCAAATGATTGAGGTCAGAAGTACCTTGTTACACACAGTTCATTCCAGGTTGGTGCATATCTCCAATGGTCTCAGTAAGGTGAACAGCAGGAGTTTGCTGTGATCATCTGTTATTCAAACTGGACAAAGTGCTGTAGCTAAATTGTTGTTTTATTTATTAAATTCTAATGGATTAAGATTTTTATTTATAATTCCCCAAACAGGAAGTTATTTGGTTGATCCTGTTAACGTGTTTCTATAAAGAGTTACTCAGTGAAGTTGTACTGTATAAGGTGGAAGATTTTCTGCCTCGTCCAGCAGTTCTAGCACATTGCAATATCTCGAGCTAATGTCGCCAGCACTCAACTTCTGATTTCACTTTCTGTCAGGCAAACATACGTCCCAGCCCCAAAAAACTTTCAGCGTTACAGAACCTGCCTCAAACAGATCCAAGTAACATTCCCGTCACTGACTCATAGCCAAGCAGACGCCCATCTCCTGCATGTTCCTTCAATTGGAGAGCAGTCATAACACGCACCTGAGGGCAGCCTGTAAGGTGCTAATGGAAATCATGTGTCAGACCCCTTCTGTAAGTGTTGTACTTCCTCCGTTGATGTGTGACTGAGACTCCCCCCAACCCCATGTACCAATCCTCAGAACACTAGGCTATGGAGACTCCAGTGCCCAGTGGTGCTGCCCAGCCCTGGTTCTCGTGTTATAGTCTCTGGCTCACTGCTTCCGTCATACAAGTTGGCTTCCAACAAATTGGATGTTGGCCAATAGACCACAGCTCCGGCCCAGATATCACAACCCCTGTGTTTTATCCATTCACAGCAGGAAACATGGAGGACTCAAAAAATATATGAACTCATGGACCATTCCAGAATGCCAAGTGCAACCTGATCAGATGGCTTGCATGGCCAGTAGATCAGGACACAGGATGCAGGGTGATGGGGCGCAAGGCAGAGGGTACAGGATGCAGGACAAAGGGCACAGTGCGCAGGGTGAAGGGCTCAGGACAAAGGGCACAGGGCACAGGGTGAAGGGCATGGCACAGGGCGCAGAGCGCAGGGTGAAGGGCGTAGGGTGAAGGGCACAGAGCGTAGGGCAAAGGGTGCAGAGCGAAGGGCATGGCACAGGACGCAGAGCGCAGGGTGTAGGGCACAGGGCGTAGGGCAAAGGGTGCAGAGCGAAGGGCACAGGGCACATAGCGAAGGGCACAGGGCGCAGGGCAAAGGGCGAAGGGCACAAGGCACAGGGCACAGGGCAAAGGGTGTAGGGTGAAGGGTGCAGGGCAAAGGGCACAGGGCGTAGGGCGCTGGTCAGTGTAGTTTAGGTGGGCCATCCGGTTAGAACTGGGAACTGGGTCACAAGTTGGGCATTGCATTCCTATACGAGCCTTTACCACTAGGGAGAGGCAAGTTGCTTTACAAGTCAGACCAAGAACACAATGAGCCTCTTCCAGTCAGTGTCTAACTGAAACGTTATCTCCTTTGTTCCATTATAAAATGATTATGATCATCACATTTTGGAGAGTGGTAATAAAGTTGCAAGTCCCTGCATGTTCCCCTGCTGTAGTTCCGGACTCGTTGCTATCTTTCTCTTCAATTGTTTTAATCAGGAGGCCACGCACAGAATTCCATTACACACTTTTCCAAAAATAGCCTGCCTGGTCCGGTGCCAGCCTCATGTGAGAGCCATAGTTGTCCTCGGTGAGAGTGAAGTATGCCAGAGGCATGTGATCTGTGGCAGGACAGGTTGTCAAGCAGTCTCCGCGAAGGGTTACCTGCAGCAAGTGCGCACGGGGGGGTCCCTTTCTGAAGAGACGAAAGTTTAAAACTCTGACTGCTGAATATTCAAAATAAAAGAACAGAATCTCATCCAGGAACACAGGTTCGGGTTTTGGGCCAAAACCTTTGTCAAGAAGGTACTGACAGAGTGTGATGTGGAAATAACCCACCAAAGATTGCCACAAGATCCTGAGAGTCCAGCTTAGCTTACTGTGAGTTCACTTGCACGGGGGCCCCGTATGTACCTCTTTCAATACACTGACAATTTGAACATTGTAATGCGTTACCATGGCTCCGAGAATTCTGCCAGAGTTAACCCAATAATGCCTGGGTTGCACTGCATGTGAAATCTAGGATCTGACAACTGAACTCCCAGAACTCAGTTCTTAGACTTTCCTTTCAATTGGTATCAAAAAGTATGTGTTTTGTGATAAAAAAGTGTTAACAATTAATTTTTATCAGATGCAATTGTCTATTTTGTTTAAGTAGATTTGTGTTTATTGCAATGCCACTTGATTTCATGAATGATTAGTTTGAATCAGTAATAAAATGCTGCAAGGAACCACAAACATATTGACCATCTGTCCATTAATGTGACCAAATAAGCCAGCACAAGTAAGTGTAAAATGTTTGATGCCCATTTAAAATAATAATGGTAAGATTTAAAAACTCTGCGCGGGACTACAGGCACAACTCAAACCAGGGGCTTTGAAAAAGTAATCAGGGCTTGGATCAGACGGATGTGGGATGAGGAGAGAGGGTGAGGAGCAGAGATCAGCTGTCTAAGGCTGAGAAGGGCAGGACCACCTGCCCGACCAGGAAGGAGAAATTAGTCGTGGAAGATTGAGGAAGGGGAGACTGACTGGCCGGCGAGGAGAGAATGTCAGCCTGAGTCTGGAAGGGAGATGAGGCAAGTCAGAGGCCCGAGGGGAGCCTAAGAATGGCGACCAATACCGGAACAAGGAGCTGGTTGAGCCCAATCACATGCTGGGAGCCTGGCATCTAAGTGGCCCACCGTACTGATGGGATGGGCCAATCAGATCGATGGTCTCGTGTTTATCATAAACCAATCAAATCCCAGGAAGCAGGGTTTCACCGACAGTCCAGTTACTATTATTATTATAATAATTATTATTATATGAACATATTAAAACAGCACCAGGTCCACCAAACGCTCCAGTACATCCAGAAATTGTGCAACCACATAGACACTGATCTACCCACTGACCACACAGTCTCCTGGGAGTTCAAAAAAACAGGAAAAAACTATTGGCCAATTCAGGAAACACTCTAGGAAATTCCTCTCAGACTCCGTAAGGTGATCAAGCGAAACCCCAGGAGACTGCCAAGGCCCTTGACTCATATCCCATTTAACTAGCAAGTTACCCTCTATAACTGGTGTTGTCCTCTTCATACAAGAACTTGTCCAGCTCCTTTTTAAAGGACTGTAGCGAATCCATACTTAACACATATTTAGATAGAGTGTTCCAGAGAGCGATGATTCGCAGAAAAAAAAATACAACAACAACTTGCTTTTATATGGTGCCTTTAATATCAACAACCTCTCAAGGTGCTTCACAAATTGACGTAATGAAAATGGACACCGAGCCAGGAAGGAAGAGATTAGGAGGGGTGACTAAAAAGCTTGGTTTTGAGGAGATTATTAAAGGTGGAGAGAGAAGTGCAGAGATGGAGAGGTTTAGGGGGGAGGTTCCAAAGAGTAGATCTGAGGTGACTAAAGGCTCGATCAGAAAAGACTGAGCAGACTGGGGCTCTTTTCTCTGGAAAAAAAGACCAAGAAGAGACCTGATAAAACTATGAAGGGTTTCGATAGGGTGGATGTGGGGAAATTATTTCCACTTGTGGGTGAGTCCAGAACAAGGGGATATAAATATAAGACAGTCACTAAAAGATCAAATAAAGAACTCAGGAGGAATTTCTGTGCACAGAGAGTGGTGAAATGTGGAACTCACTGCCATATGGAATAGTTGAAGGAGAGAGTGTTGATGCATTTAAGGGGAGGCTTGGAGCATATATGAGGACGAAGAGGATAGAAGGATATGGGAACAGGCAGGAAGAGGTAATTAGAGTGTGTAAGATTCTCAAAATTCACAGATCCCCCAAAACTCGGAGAAAAACCCTAAAGAAAAGAACTTTGGACTCTTTTCTAACCATTTCAGGGTGATGAAATATTGGGCCTAACAGTGGGTGATTCAAGGTCAAAAACCAAGATTTGGTATTTTAAAAAGGCATGTTTGGGCTTGTAAAGCAAAAAAGGCTGCAACAGAAGTTGGGATCAACCTCTGTAATAGACGGTTTGAGTATTGGAGTTAATCAAACTGTCTGGGGAACTGTGTGACCTCGCTCAGCCCCTACCAGACATTTACATTCAGACAATAGACCCACGGAAGAGCAGTCCCCACCCAAATTACAGGACCCATCCAAAACATGCATAAAACAAATCCAATCACCCCACTCCATAGAAATCTCAGGCCCAGTCAGGAAACTCGAAACCTGAGCACAATGACTACAATCAAGCAAGAGCTCAACAACTCATGAAACCATCCCGAAACCACTTCACACATTTCATAAACAAGTTACTCTTAACGAGCCAGCCAAAATCTTACAATAAACCAGGTCAGATTTGGCGCACAGATAAGGAGGCTTCAATTAGTATTATTGAAGGCTCATCTTCTCAAGAAGTTCAGTTCAGACAGGAGTTCGACAGCTTGGGAGACAACAGTTCAACAAGGCGAGGGGGCAACAGAAAGAAGTTCAACAGAGAAGGTCAGCAGCTCTCGATGCAGGCCGACACACAAGAAGAAACCAGAGCAACAGCCCCGGTGACCATCGGACACCTCGCGGCAACAAGGGCCTTACGAAACAACCAACCGAATATTACCACCAACCAACCACCACGACCAAAGAAAAACCAACTCGGGAGAAAACCGAAGATCCGCAAAGTTTCCACTCTACAATCTATTCCTGACTTACCCCTGTGTGAGTTTTCTACTCAAAAGACTCTAAATCCTATCACTTTACGAAGAAAAGTGGGTACTCACCCGATAGATCCAAGACGCACCCTACCGTATCAGCGGACTCGCGAAGACTGACCAGCTACGCAGTTGAAGTCCTCGACCGCGTCCGGGGTACGGCAGACACCAACCAACACATACAGCGAACCCCGAAATCACGAACCAGCTCAACTGTCAAGGATTCGTTTGGTGAGCATTATCTCTGGTCCTTTAGAGCCCAACTTAGCTAGTATAGCGGGATTGGGAGGGGTGAGGTATCTTTCTACTGTAATTTCCCTCGGGTGTACCGAAGTGTTCCCCATTTTATTAGAGTGTTAAGATTGTTGTGTTGTATTTCCTCTCTTGAATAAAGATCAAAGTTTCTTGCACCAAAACCAGTTGTCTGCTGCACTTTGTCACAACCCCCAAATAAGTCCAAGGTCTAGAACCCAGGGAGTGGGGGCGATTCGAACCGCTCAGAAGTCAGAGGTGAAGCTGGGGGGAAACAAGTGGGGGGAGACTCGTGTGGAGTATAAACATCGGCACAGACTAGTTGGGCTGAATGGCCTGTTTCTGTGCTGCAGATTCTGTGGGGGATGAAGTTTATTTTAAGTTAAATGATGTAGACAGAATAAATTGTGAAAAATTGCATCTGTTTTCATTACACGGAGGAAATTATGGGATAATTTCATTTCAGTGTTTAAAATTATGAAGGGATGGGATAGATTAGGTAGAAACAGAATGATTGTGGTGATTGGGAGGGTCTAGATCAAAGGGGGCATAGATATTACATTAAATGTCAGGGATTTAGGACAGAATAGGAGAAACTGTTTTACACCGAGGATTGTGAGGCTGTGGAATATACAACCAGAGTTAGTGATTGAAGCAGAGACCATATCAACATTTAAAAATAGGTTAGAAAGGTGACTGAAGGAAAGGGGTATAAAGAGATATGGGAACAGGATGGGTACACGGGATTAGGGCTACTGCTCACACAGATAAACACCAACACGGACTGATTGGGCTGAACTATCGGTCTCCATGTTATGGTTTCTACATAATTCCACGTTAATGGAATATAAAGCAAGCATCAGTGATACTCTGGTATTCTCTGTGAATTCCATTTGTGAGACTGAAGCTCTACTGATGGTGGCTACAGAAAGACACAAACACGGGCCTTATATAATTGTGATAAACATACGACGGAGTCTGCAGGAAGCATTTCTGAGTGAGTTCCTCAAGCACTTGTTTATTTAAACAAAGTAAGTATGGGCACAATGGGGTCAATTTTAACAAACGGGTGGAATCTCAGCCGGGGGGGGGGGGGCAATAGGTGGGTGGGAAACCGGGAATAAATTTTCATGCATTTGCTCGAGCGATCATGACTCAATTCAAGGCCCTTAGTGTGACTTCCGGGTTTCGCATCTCCAAGCTGCGCAAAGGGCATACAGCACTCCCGAATGATGTGCTGGGAGCTGGAGTATTTAAAGGGACATTGCTACAATGGATTTTGAAGGAGAAAGGAGGAATTTAAAGACATGGAGCAATAAAGGACGAGGCCAGCACCCTGCTTTACTGACTCCTCACTTGAGTTGCTACTGGCCTGTGTGAGGAGCAGGAGGGACATACTATACCCGGGTGACAGGAGGAAGCTCCCTGCCTCTGCCACCAAGAAGGCCTGGCTCGAGGTGGCAGAGGAGGTGAGCAGCAGGAGCATGGTGGCAAGGTCGTGGGTACAGTAAGTGCTTTATTGACCTAACCAGGTCAGGAAAAGTGTGTACAGTTACTCACTCACCTCCATCCTGTGCTGTACATTACCCCCGCCCCCCTCACTCTGTCTTGCCAAGTCTACTCCATCACATCCTCCTCACACCCATTTAAGTCTCATTATCAACTTACCTTCACTTTCTGTGCACTTCCTTACCTCCCCATTTGTGAACCCACCACTCCCACTCACCCCAATCCTGATGCAATGTCATGAATCTGTCTGATACTCACCCTCTGATACCTCTCTTTCATTGCCAGCCTCACCCAAAGCAATGCATCCATCAGGTGACCCCTCACTCACTCACACTTCTGATCTTTCTCCCCTTGTAGGAGAGCACAAAATGCACAGGAGAGGAGTAGGACTGGAGGGGGGGCCACTACAAATGGTGCCCCTGACAGAGGCGGAGGAGGAGACCTTGGAAATCAGCCGGGCACAGGAATGCCTGCACACAATGTGGACGAGGGCGATTCCTCAGAGGAGCTCCCTGCCTTTGAGGGCGCATCGTCACATCATAGCGAGCCATCCCCCAACGCAGATACTCACACAACGCAGAGTTAGTTGGGTTGTTACCTGGTGAGTCACCACACACAAGTGAGCATGAGCAAACACTGGTGGCAGGGGCAGCGGTGGTGAATCCGCATCGGTGGGAGCACTCCTCTCCAAGCTCTGCTCAGCTGGACACAGATGCTGAACCCTGGGGGCCATCCTTGAGAAGGAGAATGATTGAGGTACAGATGCACCTTTGCGATGTATTGGAAGATGTGCCACACTCACTCTCCACAATAGCGGAGAGGATGGAGGAGTCAACCTCCGGCATTAGTGGACTGGTGGCGCAGGTAAGTGTGGGAATGTCTGCGATGGAGGGATGGCGAGCCTCCATTGAGCTGCAAGCACGGCTCACAAATGAGTCCATTCAGACCCTGACAATGGCCGTGCAGACTCAGGGTGACCAATATTCTGCCGTCTTAACCGGACAGACAGATACTTTAGCAGTGGCCTTACAAGGCATCACAGATATCCTCCAACTTGTTGTCCAACATGGTGGTAGGAATGATGTGGCCATGGCCCTGAGGAGGGATGATGGCGAAAGGGGACATGGAAGAGGGGACTCCACTTAAAGTGCTCCCACATCTTACCCGTTGCCCCCCCACCCCCAACCGCAAAGCTGCCTCCTCTCCTGATAGCCGAGTCTGCCCCTGCACAGGTGGAGCAGCCTTTGGCGGGGCCCTCACGGACTCCAAACCCCAGAGGGCGCAGGCCAAGAGCGTCTCAGCAGTTAGGGCAGGACCTGAGCAACGTGCCCCTACCTCTGCTGAAGCCACAAGGGATGCACCCCGTAGATGTAGTAGGAAGAGGAAGGCAAAGGTTTTGTGATCATCAAGGGTATGTACAAGAGTCTAACTGAATGTCATGTTTTTCATTTCTCTTTTGTGTTTTGTTACATTCACAGTAAATGTTATATTTGTCACCACCACTGCCGCGTCTTGTCCGTTCTTGAGTCCCTTTCGTGAAAGCGCCCTCATCAAGAACAGCAAAACTTGATACCACCCATTGGGCATATTTACAGTGGGTGTATGTGTGGTTGTAGGACTGTTTGTGCAAGCGGAGGTGGGTGGGGGGCTGGTGATGGTGGTGGTGGTGTCGTTCCAGGTGGTCTGAGTACTTCACTATCTTCACTTTGCAGATCTCCTTATGAGCATCTAATAAATATGAGTGACTCCCTGGCATCACGAGCAGCCCGGTGCGCCGTGCTCTGTTGATGGGTTGCCCATCGTCCTCATCCTCCTCCTCCCCCTCCTCTTCCTTCTCCTCTTCCTCATCTTCTTCAGTGTTGATGGCAGATGCGGATGCTTCATGAGCCCACAGGACCTCATCCACCAGTAACCCTCTTTGTTGAGCGATGTTGCGCAGGACGCAACACACGACTGTTATTCTACACTCCCTCACCGGTGAGTACTGAAGGGATCCTCCAGATCGATCCAGGACACCTGAAACGCATCTTGAGCATTCCAACGGCTTGTTCAATGACAGACCTGGTGGTGATGTGACTGTCGTTGTACCTCGTTGGTGGGGTTTCTCAGAGGTATAATGAGCCACGTCAGCAGGGGGTATCCCTTGTCTCCAAAGAGCCAGCCCTTAAGTCTGTCTTGTGTATGGAAGAGGGCCAAAATGATGGAAGTATGGCAGCAGCCAAGAAATTTGGCACATACCTGCAGAAACCCCGTCCGGTGATCCAAACCAGCTGTGCATTGATGGAGTGATAACCCTTTCGGTTGATGAACAGTCCTGGTTCATGGAGGTCCTCGGATTGCTACGTGTGTGCAATCGATTGCGCCCTGCACCCATGGGAAGCCAGCCAGAGAGTGGAAACCCACTGCCCTCTCATGCTGGCTGATGTCGTTGATGGGGAAGTTGACGTAGTCAGATGTCCTGCAAAGCTATACCCGTCGTATACACTTATGTACAGACGACTGAGAGATCCTGGTGATGTCACTGGTGGCGCCCTGGAATGATCCGGAGGCGAAGAAATTAAGGGCAGTGGTGACTTTAACAGCGACGGGCAATGCATGGCCACCTGGCCCAGCTGGGAGCAGCTCTGCACGAAAGAGCCTGCAGATATCTGCGACCGGCTGGTGACTCAATCTGAGCTTTCGTAGGCACTGCTCCCCAGTGAGGCCCAGGAAGCTCAGCCTCTGCCTGTAGACCCTCTTACGTGGGGAATGCCTCCTGTGACCTCGGCCCCTCTGTTGGTCTCCTCTCTGCTCTTCTTGTGATGCACCTCTGTTTTGTGGAGCTGCAACTCCCAGAACTACACACCGTGCCTGCCACAAATGCTGATGTACCTCCTCCTCAGATGTACCGCTGAATAAATCCATTGAGGCCCCCATCCAGATGGTGTCAGTTTGAGGGGGTCCAAAATGTAGGTAAATTTGTGTGAACTCAAGAATTCTGAGTGTGAACCAAGAAATCTCAGACTAAACACAAAGAGCTCCCAGCCAGTGGTTTGTCTGAGTGAACTGACTGCCCTGCTGCAAAAACTCACCTTTTCTTCACGTGTCAATCACTGGTTTAAAGATCAAAATGGCTGCTGGCTGCAACTCGCCTCCGTTTCCATGGCGTCTTTCAGAGGCCACGGGAGAACATTCAGAAACAATTAAAACGGCTTTTGTAATTCAATACACAAAAATTTAACATCCTTAAGTAGCTTAAATAGCTCATTTGGCCCATTAAATATCGTCCCACCGGCTTTAAGTGCCGACGGGACTTCTGGGTTTCTGAAGTGCTCCTGGATGAGTCTGGGTCAAACCCGGAAGTCGGCAGTCTGGGGCCGGGATACGGTCCCGCTCCCAAAACTGAGAATTTTCACGGCCCACCCGCCCCCAACCCACCCGTTCTTCAGGTTAAAATTTACACCGATGTGTCAGCCAATGAGTTTGAGGTGGGCCGGGATTTACAGTAATCTATTTTACAGCAAACAGTCTATTCACTCAGCAAACAGAGTCTATTTGAACGACAGCAAACAGACCTCATGACCAAAATACTGCAAAATTTCCCGATAAAAGCAGGATTATTTCTCCAGCAAAATGCAGTGAGTGGAGGATAATTACAGAATACAATTTATGTGCGTAAAATCAGTCCCAGTCACTTACAGCGGTGCGGTCTCAAGGCGCAATTGACAGGGGAATTACCCAATCATCTCCATTCTGGCTGGGAATAGTGGGGGGTATTTTTAACCCCCAAGAACGGGGGGGTTGGGGGTGGGTGGACAGTAAAAATAGTTGATTTTTGGAGCGGGGCCACACCCCGGCTCCATCGCGCCCACCTCCGGGTTTAACCCAGACGCCTTTGGATGCGTGTGCACAACAGAAACCCAGAAGTCCAGTCCCCACTTTAAGCCGGCAGGCTGATATTTAAAGGGGCAAAGTACCTCTTTGCTATAGTTCAGCCACTTAATTTTTTGTGTATTAGAAATGTCAAACAAATTTAACCTTACCTGTTTGGGTTTCCCTTCCCTTCTGATTCTTGTCAGGTGAAAGCAGGTGAGAAGGGTCAGATCCATGAGGTGAGTGCTTTTATTGCACTGCTTGTGGGTCAGGAGGAGCAGGAGCGTTTCATCCAGGCCCAACAAGCTCAACTGGCCGACAGCGATCGACCGACCCCCCCCCGATGCTGGACCTCCCCTGATGGTGGACCCCCCTGATCTTCCACAAGGCCCACCCGATGTCATCCATGTCCATCCACATCCCCCCACCCCTCCGATTTCTTCCAGGACCCACAATCTCTCTCTACCTCCCTCCCCTGATTCACAACTCCTTTCCTTTCCGACAGGCAATCAGCCTGTCAATCTGGCTCCCTGGCACGTGAGAAACCCAGAAGCACAAATACTTATCTTCAAAAGAGTTGCGATCGCAGATTGCAACACACTCATTTGGCTTCCGTGTTCCTCACGCAAATATCTGCAGACGCGCTGGCTTCCCGGCTCCGAGCTAAAATCATGCTCGTGGAGTCATTATATGCAGCCTTATTTAAAAGTCACTGCATCACTCGTGATAAGACTAGTAGTGGAGATGCCGGTGATGGACTGGGGTTGACAATTGTAAACAATTTTACAACACCAAGTTATAGTCCTAGATAAGACTAGTTGTGGCTGTGGGCTCACCAAGGTGATAACTTTGGGCTGTGAAAATTCACAGCTGGCCCGCAAATGTAAACAGCTCATCAGCATAATTTAAATTAGGGTCTATCAGCAGGTCTGACAGCAAAAGAAAACAGAATCCGCACTCTGTAATCCTGAGGGATTGAGAATATCTAGCAGTCAAAGGCTGTGCTGCCTGACACACTGGGCCAATCAGAGCCAGCCAGTTGAGGGTGTGAGCTGGGTGTTGACCCTCTTTTGGGGTACAGAAGGAGCAGCTGTTGTGAGACAGGAGGCAGTTAGGATGGGAAAGCAGCAGTTATAACAACAACTTCCATTTATACAGTGCCTTTAATGTAGAAAAACATCCCAAAGCGCTTCACAGAGGTGTAATCAAAGCTGAGCCAAAGAATGAGATAGTAACAGCGTTGACCAAAGCTCGCTCAAAGTGGGGGGTTTTAAGTGGAGAGGAAGGTGGAGAAGAGAAGGGGCTTAGGGTCAGAGTTCCAGAGCATGGGGCCCAGGCGTCTGAAGGCACAGCCGCCAATGGTGGAGTGAAGGCGAGGGGGTGCACAAGAGGCCAGAGTCAGAGGAACAGAGAATTTGAGGGGGTGTTGGTTTAGGGCTGGAGAAGGCTACAGAGATAGGATGGGGCAAGGCCATGTTTAAATACGAGGATGAGAATTTTAAATTCGAGGTGTTGTTGGACCGGGAGCCAAAATAGGTCAATGAACACGGGGTTGGCTGGATGAGCGGGACTTGGTGCGAGTTAGGATACGGGCAGCAGATGAACTAAAGTTTATGGAGGGTGGAAGATGGGAGGCTGGCCAGGGGAGCATTGGAATAGTTGGGTCTGGAGGTGACAAAAGTCTGGATGAGGGTTTCGGCAGCAGATGGGCTGAGTTAGGGGTGGACACGAGCGATGTTACGAGGTGGAAGTAGGGGGTCTTTGTGATGGAGAGAGTATGAGTTGGAAGCTCAGCTCAGGGTCGAATAGGACGCCAAGGTTCATCCTGAGACAGTGGTCCAAGGAGGGGGACGGAATCTGTGGCTAAGGTACGGAGCTTGTGGCGAGGGCCGAAGACCATGAGTTCCGTCTTCCCAATGTTTATAAGGCAAGGAACCAAGAAGAGAAGTGTAAAAAGGCAGTGATCAGGGAGCAGAACCACTTGCTCTAGACAGGCAGATTCAGAGCTGTGCGCCATCTGCTGCAACGACACCTGCAGCTAACTTGTACCATGAGATTGGCCCGAACAGTGACAGTAATAGTCGGCTGTGCCCTCTTGTTCTGTGTCATTCCAGGGCTGCGATGCTGCCCTCTGTGGATGGTGGCCTGGAGTAGCAATTGGGAGTCCTGCCTTCTCAGGCAGTTCATTCAGTACCACCTGTGCTGACTAACAGTCATGGTGGCTGTAAACTAATGGACCAATCAGATTGCAGAAAATGGAGCTTCAATATTTCCAGATGTATAAAATGGCTATTGCCTGTACAGCCGTGCGATATCACTCTTCCACAGCATTTATTTCAACAGCTATATGTAGTTATGCACTATGTAGTTCAGTCATCTGTACCGTTAAGAACAATTCCTTTAATTGTAGTTATTCTCAGCTACAATCATTACTTCAGCGAGCAAACCAGCCAGATGATACAACATGAAGTTTCATTATTGGCTCAACTGTCAGAAAAATACAAACATTGTATTTAGCATCTTATCACATCACCCAGAAACTCCCAAAGCACTTCATGTACAAAGTGTTGTTATGGAGGCAAACACTGCTGCCATTTTGTACATAGTAAGATCCCACAAGCAGCAATAGGTGAATGAGGGAGGAGTGTTGGCCCAGACACCGCCATGCTCTTCTTTGAATCGTGTTATGGGATCTTTAACATCCACCTGAACCAGAAGACAGGGCCTCAGATCAACTTCTCAGCCTAAGGACAGCTCCTCCAGGGACAGCATCTCCACTCTCTCAATACAGCACTGGAGAATCAGCTTAAATGATATAATCAGGTACAAAAGTAGAACTTTCTGGCTCAGAAGGCAGGACTCCACCAACTGAGACTAGTTGCCGCTTCAAATTAATTGGCTCATGCTATTGGTTCATTTTAGCTGTCAAGTTTTAGTTTCATTTTTATAGAAATTCTAGTTTTCAGTTTACTTTCTGTTAAAAGAAAATTCAAATAAGAAGTAAAATAAAAAGAGGCAGGACAAAATCCATCTCCTCTCCCTCCGTTCTCTACACTGTTCTAACTCAAGGTATCATCGGCTGAGAAGCAATGCACTTTCTCTCAGTGATTCTCTCTCCCTGTCTCTTTTTTTCATAGTCCTCAGGACGGGAGGAGAGAAAAGGCAGATAAAAATATAAACAGCGTGGACTAGGGCCTGGACATGGGCTGTTAGCACAGCTTCTTGTTCAGGGGCTGACACGTCCCGAGGAAACCTGAGCAAGGTGAGAAAAGTTAAAAGCTTCATGTTTTTTGGGGGGGGGGGGGCAGAAATCATAAGATTTTTTATCAACTGTGAACTGTAGTTTACAGCAACAAACTAGTTGCTATGACAATGCGTTGCGTGGTTTGCTTGTTTTGTCATCTTATTTGTATGCAAGGTAGTTACTGTAATTTCTCACAGTCCTTCATAAATGGTGTTACTTTTGATAAACAGACATTCTGTAAAGATATATGAGATTATTAATGGGTAGAGAAAACAAACAGAGCAATAGTTGCAGATACATTAGCACAGCAGGACAAGAGGGTAGAGGTTCAAGGTTGTGAGGGTAAATTTAGGCCAACTGTATTTCTGTATTGTAAACAATTTTACAACACCAAGTTATAGTCCAGCAATTTTATTTTAAATTCACAAGCTTTCGGAGATTTTCTCCTTCCTCAGGCAAATGTTTCAAGATCTCCTTGAAGCCTACGCATTTATACATATTGAACAATAATAAATGGTGTTTACAGACTGCCCCTGCAACTGCCCGTTGCCAAGGCAATCACCGTGTTCAGACAGAGAGGTGTTACCTGCAGAACCTCCGAATACACATTCAATAAAAAAACAAACAGGGAAAAAAAAACAGAGAAAAAAAAACACAGAGAGAGGCAGAAACATCCGGAAGGCAGAGAGAGCCAGCAAATGACCCATTATATTAAAAACAGATAACATTTGTTCGCTGGTGGGGTAACGTGTAGCGTGACATGAACCCAAGATCCCGGTTGAGGCCGTCCTCATGGGTGCGGAACTTGGCTATCAATTTCTGCTCGACGATTTTGCGTTGTCGTGTGTCTCGAAGGCCGCCTTGGAGTACGCTTACCCGAAGGTCGGTGGATGAATGTCCATGACTGCTGAAGTGTTCCCCGACTGGGAGGGAACCCTCCTGTTTGGCGATTGTTGCGCGGTGTCCGTTCATCCGTTGTCGCAGCGTCTGCATGGTCTCGCCAATGTACCATGCTCTGGGGCATCCCAGTATCCCCCACGATGACGGCATCGCTGCGACAGCATCAATACTCAACACCAACAACAGCCAATCTCCGGAAGCCATCCTACAACTCATCCGCTTCATCCTGGATCACAATGTCTTCACCTTCGATAACCAGTTCTTTACCCAAACACACGGAACAGCCATGGGGACCAAATTCGCACCCCAATACGCCAACATTTTCATGCACAAGTTCGAGCAGGACTTCTTCACTGCACAAGACCTCCAACCAACACTATACACCAGATACATCGACGACATTTTCTTTCTATGGACCCACGGCAAGGAATCACTAAAGAGACTACACGATAACATCAACAAGTTCCATCCCACCATCAAGCTCACCATGGACTACTCCTCAGAATCAGTTTCTTTCTTGGACACACGAATCTCCATCAAAGACGGGCACCTCAGCACCTCACTCTACCGCAAGCCCACGGACAACCTCACGATGCTCCACTTTTCCAGCTTCCACCCTAACCACGTCAAAGAGGCCATCCCCTATGGACAGGCCCTGCGAATACACAGGGTCTGCTCAGACGAGGAGGAACGCGATGGACACCTACAGACGCTGAAAGACGCCCTAGTAAGAACGGGATATGACGCTCGACTCATCGATCGACAGTTCCGACGGGCCACAGCAAAAAATCGCATAGACCTCCTCAGGAGACTAACACGGGACGCAACCAACAGAGTACCCTTTGTCGTCCAGTACTTCCCCGGAGCGGAGAAACTACGCCATGTTCTCCGCAGCCTTCAACATGTCATCAATGAGGACAAACACCTCGCTATGGCCATCCCCACACCTCCACTACTCGCCTTTAAACAGCCACCCAACCTCAAACAGACCATCGTTCGCAGCAAACTACCTAGCTTTCAAGAGAACAGCGTCCACGACGCCACACAACCCTGCCACGGTAACCTCTGCAAGACATGCCAGATCATCGACACAGATACCACCATCACACGAGATGACACCACCCACCAGGTGCATGGTTCATACTCCTGTGACTCAGCCAACGTTGTCTACCTCATACGTTGCAGGAAAGGATGCCCCAGAGCATGGTACATTGGCGAGACCATGCAGACGCTGCGACAACGGATGAACGGACACCGCGCAACAATCGCCAAACAGGAGGGTTCCCTCCCAGTCGGGGAACACTTCAGCAGTCATGGACATTCATCCACCGACCTTCGGGTAAGCGTACTCCAAGGCGGCCTTCGAGACACACGACAACGCAAAATCGTCGAGCAGAAATTGATAGCCAAGTTCCGCACCCATGAGGACGGCCTCAACCGGGATCTTGGGTTCATGTCACGCTACACGTTACCCCACCAGCGAACAAATGTTATCTGTTTTTAATATAATGGGTCATTTGCTGGCTCTCTCTGCCTTCCGGATGTTTCTGCCTCTCTCTGTGTTTTTTTTTCTCTGTTTTTTTTTCCCTGTTTGTTTTTTTATTGAATGTGTATTCGGAGGTTCTGCAGGTAACACCTCTCTGTCTGAACACGGTGATTGCCTTGGCAACGGGCAGTTGCAGGGGCAGTCTGTAAACACCATTTATTATTGTTCAATATGTATAAATGCGTAGGCTTCAAGGAGATCTTGAAACATTTGCCTGAGGAAGGAGAAAATCTCCGAAAGCTTGTGAATTTAAAATAAAATTGCTGGACTATAACTTGGTGTTGTAAAATTGTTTACAATTGTCAACCCCAGTCCATCACCGGCATCTCCACATCATGTATTTCTGTACACAGAGGGTGATCAATAACTGAAGAATGGCTGAGCTGAAGCATCTGGACTCATTTAAGAAATAACTCAATGCTGTATTGGGAACACAGTAAGGTTGGTATTTTGGCAAAGGGGCCGAACAGCCTTCTTTATCATCTTACCTTGTGCGGTCTCCATTATATTGCAGTGCTATTGAAACAACCTTGAATATCATTTTGTACCATTTGCACAGAGCGACAAAGCGAACAACTAAACACTTTGGATGGCATCAACAAGGATACCATTTTGGGCAGTTTTTCTGTCATTAGTTTATGAAAAAATATGTCAAAAGGACTTTCATAAGAAACCATCTTCTTCTTTTTGATTGTCTAGATTTCACTGTCCCCAAGAACTGTAGGAAAGCCAATCTTAATATACCTGTTCCTTCCATCTAGTAAATATTTACTGTAATTCCTTCCCTCCTAGTAATCTTTTTCCCAGTAAGTACAAGTGAACCGAAACGCAGCAGTTACAACTGACCCAGCATCATAAAGTTTCAACCCAGGTGTGCCACTCCCAGCAGTTGTAGTGGTGAAACACACCAAATTCCAAGGCCCTCCTCCTGCTTACGTAGAACCAGTTCTGATCCTGCTGCTCCCTACTGCTCTCTCTCTCTCTCTCTCTCAGCCTCTGGGGAGTGAGAACAATGAAATGCCCCGGAAATGACAGCAAGGCAGGACTTGTTATTACTCCAGCAGTGAGACCAGGTGCTGCGGTTTACAGTCAAGCTATAGGTACATCAATCTTCAGCAACTTTAACACTTCACAAAATCACCAAAACTGGGCAGCAGAAAGGAACATTGTCTGAAACTCTACCGACTTTGCAATTAAGGTAAGTTTGGTATGGAATTTGTTTCAACTTAGAACCCTGGCTAGTATTTAAATCAACAGGAAATTATGAGTAGGCAGTGACTGCCTGTCTGTCTTTTATGGGAGTGACCATAAGAGACAAACAGATTGTTTAATAACCAGTAAGAGTTATATAAGAATAAGTGGCTTTCAAATTAAAAAGTTTAGTGGCTTACAACGTTCAACAATGCAGCATTTGAATCTTTTTTTGGCTCATTCGATACTGTTGGCAGATCTGGTTAGGGCTGGGGGAGGGGAGTAAGAAATATTTACAAATAACGTGCTAATCAGCCTCGTCGAAAGCTTCGAAGGTCAGTTTGTAAAGTGATAATGCTGCAAGTTCCTAGGGTTTCCCATCGATGGTACAGGAATATTATTCAGGCCTCACACTCTCATACTGAACAGTATTTTGTGCTGGTTCTTCAGTACATTCAATATCATTACTGCGGAAATCAGTTAATGATTTACAACAAAAAAGGAACACAGGATCTTGGAGTTAAGCTGTGAATAAAACCCATTATTAAATAGAAAGTTAAATCTAGTGGTAAGAAATGATTGGGGCTGTGCAATTACAGTCTAGTGTTTTGAGGTGAAATATAATTGCTCTGTTATAATTTTAATGGGATTTTTCTCTTTGAACATAAGCAGAGCTTTCTGTTGACAAACTTTATTTCATCCATTGAAGTACAGATCAATGTACAACAGCGTCATCTGTGTACTTTGGTGAAGTTGTGTCTAGTTATTGATATCATTTTGTAGGAAAGTTTAAGCTCATTACCTACAAGCTTAACGGCCAGTGGTTTTGACAGTTTTCTCAGACATAACCAGACTGATGACGGCCATACCTGAGCCCATGTGCTGGCCTCAGTGCTGAGTATCAGTGGTATCACGTTGGCTTCTTGTACATGAAATGTGAGTGGTGTTATTGAAAACAGGTTGGCTCGGCTTCAAACCACATGCACACACCCAGAGCGGGTCACAACATGACACAAGTCATAAAAATGTGAGTTACCGTGACTACTGAAAACTGGGCATTAATATTCACTAGTCATTTTATGTCAACTGATCTTCCATTCAGTATAAACAACATAGTAAACTATCTTTACATGTTGCAGAAAAATCATTGTGCATTTGCTGGAAGATATGTTTAGAACTGTGAAGATTGAAGATTTGTGATCAGCTTTAATTGTAAGATTGAGCACTGACAGTGACCCTCTGACCTCCCTGTTTCTTTCTAAACCAGTTGCCACTTGCTATCCATGGGATGTGGTACAGGAAACAAAATATCTTGCAGTTTTAAAACTAAATCTTGGTCAGGGTTGCTACTTTAGCCAAGGGCAACATCAAAGAGAGCCCTGGTTAGTGATAGACAGACAGTGGGCTCTAGTGCTTTCTTTGTTGCTGGTTAAAATTTATTTAAAAGACCAACAATAACAACAACAACTTGCATTTAAAAAATGCCTTTAACATAGGAAAATGTCCCAAGGCGCTTCACAGGAGCATTATTAAACAAACGTTGATACCAAGCCAAAGAAGGAGATATTAGGACAGATGACAAAAAAGCTTGGTCAAAGAGGTACGATTTATGGAGGGTCTTAAAGGTGAAGAGAGAGATAGAGAGGAAGAGACTTAAGAGGGGGATTCCAGAGCTTAGAGCCTGGACAGCTGAAGGCACAGCCGCCAATGGTGGTGCGAGTGGGAGATGCGTAAGAGGCCAGAATTGGAGGAATGCAGAGTTCTCGGAAGGTTTGTAAGGCTGGAGGAGGTTACAGAGATAGGGAGGGGCGAGGCCATGGAGGAATCTGAACAGGAGGATGAGAATTTTAAAATTTGTGGCGTGGATCAGGAGCCAATGTAGGTCAGCGAGCACAGGGGCGATGGTGAACGAGACTTGGTGCGGGTTAGGCAAGAGCTGGGTCGGATGATATTACAGAGGTGGAAGGATGTGGTCTTTTTGATGGGGCAGATGTGGGTCGGAAGCTCAGCTCAGGGTCAAATAGGATGCTGAGGTTGCACAAGGTCTGGTTCAGCTCAGACAGTGGCCAGAGAGAGGGATGGAACAGGTGGCGAGGGAATGAAGTTTGTGGTGGGGACCGAAGACAATGGCTTCAGTGTTCCTAATGATTGATAGAAGCTCATCCAGGACTGGATGTCGGACAAGCAGCCTAACAACACAGAGGCAGCGGAGAGGTCGAAAGAGGTGGTGCTGAGGTAGAGCTGGGTGTCATCGGCATACATGTGGAACCTAATGTTTTGTTCTCGGATGATGTCGCCGAGGGACAGCATGTAGATGAGAAAGAGAAGGGGCCAAGGATAAATCCTTGGGGACTCCAGAGGTAATGGTGTAGGGGTGTGAAGAGAAGCTATTGCAGATTCTCTGGCTATGATTGGATAGGTAAGAGTGGAACCAGGCGAAAGCAGTCCCACTGAGCTGGACAACGGAGGAGAGTCGTTGGAGGAGGATGGCGTGGTCGACCATGTCAAAGGCTGCAGAGTGGTCGAGAAGGATGAGGAGGTATAGTGCACCATAGACACAGTCACAGACGATGTCATTTGTGACAATGATTAGAGCTGTTTCAGTGCTGTGGCAGGGGTGGAAATCTGGTTTTAGTGGTTCAAACATGGAAAGATGGACACGGGTTTGGGAGGCAACAATACGTTCAATCATTAATGCCTCCACGTCATAAAGCACAGGAGTAAGGACATAACCACAGTCCTAAGGGTAGATTTTACCAATTCATGCTACTGGCGCAGAATTTGTCCCCTGGAAATCGGCTCAACAGAAGAATTTGAATTCATAAGATCTACTCTCTAGTTTTCTTAAAGAAATTACCAGACAGTCCACTCAAAAGCCAGACTCTGTGTTCTGTAACTGTACAAGTGGCACCTCTGAAATCCAAGGCCATTGGGGTAAAAAAGAACTAAGCATTATTGTCAATGTTAGATTATTTTTAGATTATTTCTTAGTGGTCACAGCACACACGGGGCTGAGGTCAGTTATTTCTAGCTGTTTCTGCAAACTGGAGGGAGTATACATTACAATTCTGCTAACAGTCACACCCCACAGAAAGGTAGAGACACAGAGATTTCACAAAGTTAGGGTTAGGGTTAGGGTTAGGGTATGCAGGGTTTGATTGCTGCTATTATCCATGAATGAGAACAATTCTAACAGGATATTCTAAGCATTTAGTGGAGATTGCTGAACCAAGTTGTCCAATTCAGTTCAAAACGCCTAGTCACAAATTTGCCGTGCGATTGCACTGGGAAATCAGCATAATACAGGTGGGTAGGTTGGCAAAGTGAGGCGGGAAACCATTATGCCTGATGTGAGGGTGGATTCCTTATATGCCTGCCCCCATCTGCAAAACATACTGGGGAGAAATTAGTCCTCATTACATCCGTTTTCCAGGTGGAATACTGGGGCAAAAAGGAGCAATTTTGGGGCACAACGTCCCGTACCTGATCTGCACCTACATTATGGGCACTGCCATTTGGTAAAGGCAGCTTTCCAGGTATCCCTGGTGCCCGCTTGACACAGGCATTAATCTCCTTGCATGTGTTAATGAGGAGTCTAATGCCTGTTTAAGGATCCCTCAGCAAAATTGGTTATCGCTGAGCAGAGAGTGCTATGCTCAGATTGTCAACTGCTTGCAGCGGCCTAACCAGCGGCCGCCAAAAAAGGGCAAGTTTTCAAAATTTAACTTACTTGCATGTGGAGCCAGGAGGATCAGGAGTGCTCAAACCGGCTCCACAGTACTCCTGAGGGCCGCTGCCGGCTTGCGATCACCCCCATTCTGTTTTCCTCCCTTCCCCTTTTCCTGGATTTACCCTGAGGGCTGCTGATGATCAGAAATAGGCTGATGAGGCCTGAGACCCAATATTGGTTGAGCCTCGAGTCCCCAGCTTCAGACATGGGCTTGGGGAGCACCAACCATTTTGGACCAAAAATGGACCTAAACAAAATTCCAGGCCATAATGACTCTTGTCTAACTCTGATTCCCGGACCATTGGGCCTACTTATGATTTGGAAAGGTGTTGCTGTGATTTCCCTCCATCATTAGAGGCATCAGTGGCAACATATATGGCCTTGGTGCCCGCTGAAATAGTTAGTGACCCTAATGTGGGAAATAAGTGGGATAAAGGGTGCAACCAAAAAATGGGCAGATGATCAACTACCATTGTGGTAGACAGAAAATTCCGAGTCTGTATGCGATTGATGTGTTGGGATCTTTGTGGATTCGATTGGCTGCTTTGTTGGGGTGAAGATGTGGGTCAGTTCTGTGGGAGGGGCAGGACAATGATTGTTAACGGACAGGTCTGTGGCCCACGAGCTTCCAATTTGGGGGCTTATATTTGGTTGGCTGCACTCAGTCTACCCGTCAATCTGAAGCCAGCAGAGATACTGAGAGAATCTGTGACTCCAGCATAGCATTTGTCATGTAAGAGGTGAGACGCCACATCTCAGGGATAAAATTTGAGTTGGGGTTTAGTGCAGGACATGTCTGTTATTTTGGCCTTTATGAGGTGAACAGTGGTTTGTAATTACTGTAAATATACTGTTTGTACTTAATATTGTTAAATACATTAGTTTGTTGATTTACAGTCTGCTGGAATGTAAATTCATCCACCTACCAGAGACAAGGAGATGACCTGACTGCCTGTGATATAGTACAATGAGCCGGAATACAGTGGCAAAGGTTCTCTGTTCAAACCCTGAGTCTCACTATATTTACCGAGATATTGAGGTGGACGAGGGGCACTCTGATTCTTAGGGGGTGCCAGGTCAGCTCACCAGACTGGGCACTGATGCTGAACCTAAGGGCATACCCTGCATCAGTGATGGCTAGCTCCAGAACTGACTGTTTATGGCAGACGCATGTTGCCCATTAAATATCATTGAACCATTTCTTGGCCACTCTCACGGGATTGTTTTTTGTTGGATGTAATACTTCTCCAGGTAACTGCGCCAGACTCCATTTTCGATTGGGATACAGTCGTTGTTTGTGGTACCAAATTGCTCCCTGCACCCCCCACGCGCCCAAAAATGGGAGTGCCCGAATTTTTAGGCCATGACATTTCCAGAGGTACATATCAAGGAGTTAATGGAATAAAAGTGTTTACAAGTTTGAAAAGCAAATATGAAAGTTGCTACGTATGTGCTCACTTTAGGTGGTGATTTGAAAGTGCCCAAAGTGAGGTCAACAGATTCACCTACAGGCTGCTTCCAGGCGTCTGTAAAACTTTTCTTTGCTGCTGAACAATGTAAAGTCATACCTGTGATACACAGAGATATTAAAAAGCAGTTTTTAGTGCAGCCGGTCCTACTCCAGCCGTTCCCCCAGATGTTTCCCTAGAATTATTCCCACCTAGGATAGACGTCCTTGTGATTACAGAATTTTAGTTTTTCCACTTGGGGGTTTTGCATTAGTATTTCACTTACTAACTGATCTCAATGAAACTCTTCCAAGTATCCAATTACATTGACCTTAAAAATAAAATAATTTTGTTCGCTACAGTGCCAAGCAAACGTTCCGTCTCACTTCACCCATTCCCACAATAAAGAAAACAAGTTGAAAAAATGGCAAGTGTTTCTACTGACTGAAACTGAGGAAATATAAATCACTGGGCAAAGTGGCTACAATCACTTTACTCCAGTATGACGTTCTGTTCCAGGGATACATTCATCTCACCCCTTGTGACAGCTCAATTGTGCAGTCAGGCACGTGAATCACTGGAGGGTTTTCTCCAGACCTGGTGTCAATGCACATTTCACCGTCACTCCAGAAACATTAGTGACACCTGTGGCACTAGGCAGGGTGCAGTCCAGTCAGGCAAGGGCTTCAATTTAAAAAATAATTTCTGGCACACTAGCTAAAGCTGATGCTATTGAAACATAAAAGAGTACGGTGGGGGAAAAACTGCTCCTGGGTGCCCCAGAAACCTTCAAAGATGAGTTTAAATTATGTTTTCACCTTTTGCTTTCTGTTGAATGTACAGTTTTCCACTAGGACACCACATTCTGCAGGGCATTCTGGAGGGGGAGGGTGAACAGCCACTCGTCGTGGTCCATATTGGTACCAACGACATAGGTAAAAAAAGGGATGAGGTCCTGCAAGGTGAATTTAAGGAGTTAGGAGATAAATTAAAAAGGACTTCAAAGGTAGTGATCTCAGGATTACTACCAGTGCCACGTGCTAGTGAGTATAGGAACAGGAGAATAGACCGGATGAATGCAGGGCTGCAGGGATGGTGTAGGAGGGAGGGATTTAGATTCTTGGGACATTGGGACCGGTTCTGGGGAAGGTGGGACCTGTACAAGCGGGACGGGTTACACTCGAGCAGGACCGGGACCAATGTCCTCGCGGGGGTGTTTGCTAGTGCTGTTGGGGAAGGTTTAAACTAGAGTGGCAGGGGGATGGGAACCTGAGCGGGGAGTCAGAAGGGAATAAAGTTGAGAGCAGCAAGAGAGGGGAAGACCCAGGGGAAATCTACAATACAAATAGTACAAACAGTTGTTCAAGAACAAGTGAAAGGGAAAAGCGTAGAGCAGTGGAAAGAAAGTGTACTTTAGGCACGACAGATAAAATAAAAACTAGAAGGCGTAAGGCGATTAACCCAGCATCAAAGCTGAAGGTCAGGCTAGGGTGTGTGGCCCAACTAAGAGTTCTATATACAAATGCACGGAGTATAAGGAATAAATTAAATGAACTACAGGTTCAAATTCAAATTGGAGGGTGTGACATGATAGCTATTACTGAGACTTGACTGCAGGATGGTCAGGATTGGGAACTAATTATACCGGGTTATAAGGTCTACAGGAGAGATAGGGAAAATGGAAGAGGGGGAGGAGTAACCTTAATGATTAGAGATGAAATCACTTCAATGATAAAGGAGGATATAACGAGAGGTAAGCAGCCAACAGAGACCTTATGGGTTGAATTGAGAAATAGGAAAGGATCTAAGACTATAGTGGGAGTTGTGTACAGGAGCCCTGGCAGCAGCTCTGAAGTGCTAGATTGTATAAATGCAGAGATTAGACAAGTGTGTAAGAAAGGCATAGTGGTCTTAATGGGGGACTTTAACCTTCACATAGATTGGGAAAAGCAGACTAGCAACTGTCAGAAAGGTAGTGAATTTCTTGAGTGTGTCCGGGATAGTTTTCTATAGCAGTATGTCCTAGAAACAACAAGGGGGCAAGCCATACTAGATTTAGTAATGAACCAGATTTAGTTAACAGCTTAACTGTGCATGAACATCTATCCAATAGCGATCATAACATGATCGAGTTCAATGTAGTGTTTGAAAGGGAAAAAAGTGAATCAGCTGCTAAGATTCTAGACTTGGGCAAGGCCGACTTCAATGGGATGAAACAGAGACTGTCCACAGTAAACTGGGCAAATCTGTTGATAGGTAAAACGACTGATGATCAGTGGGAAATGTTTAAAGAAACATTTAACGTGATACAGAATCGGTTTATACCCCTGAGGGGCAAGAACTCTACTTGCCAAAAAAAACAGCCATGGACAACTAAAGAGGTAAGGGACAGTATAAGACATAAGGAAAGGGCATACAAAAAGGCAAAAAATGGCACAGATCAACAAAGGGTCACAAAACAGATAGTAAGGGCTACAAAAAGAGAGTACGAAAAGAAACTCGCAAGGGATATCAAAACCAATACGAAGAACTTTTATAGTTATATTAGGAAAAAGAGGGTGGTCAGGAGCAGTGTTGGCCCCTTAAAAACTGAAAGTGGGGATATTGTCATTGACAATGGGGAAATGGCGGACATGTTGAACAATTACTTTGCGTCAGTATTTACAGTAGAAAAAGAGGATAGCATGCCGGAAATCCCAAGAAAACTTATATTGAATTGGGGACAGGGACTCGATAAAATTAACATAGGTAAAGCAACAGTAATGAAGAAAATAATAGCACTAAAGAGTGACAAATCCCCAGCACCAGACGGTTTCCATCCCAGGGTTTTAAAGGAAGTAGGTGAGCACATTGCGGATGCCCTAACTATAATCTTTCAAAGTTCTCTAGATTCAGGAACTGTCCCTCTGGATTGGAAAATTGCACATGTCACTCCGCTTTTTAAGAAAGGAGAGGGAAACCAGGGAATTATAGCCCAGTTAGCCTAACATCTGTTGTGGGGAAAATGCTGGAGTCTATAATTAAGGATAGGGTGACTGAACACCTCGAGAATTTTCAGTTAATCAGAGAGAGCCAGCATGGATTTGTGAAAGGTAGGTCGTGCCTGACAAACCTGATTGAATTTTTTGAAGGGATGACTAAAGTAGTGGACAGGGGAATCTCAATGGATGTTATTTATATGGACTTCCAGAAGGCATTTGATAAGGTCCCACATAAGAGACTGTTAGCTAAGATAGAAGCCCATGGAATCGAGGGAAAAGTACGGACTTGGTTAGGAAGTTGGCTGAGCGAAAGGCGACAGAGAGTAGGGATAATGGGTAAGTATTCACATTGGCAGGATGTGACTAGTGGAGTCCCGCAGGGATCTGTCTTGGGGCCTCAATTATTCACAATATTTATTAACGACTGAGATGAAGGCATAGAAAGTCTCATATCTAAGTTTGCCGATGACACAAAGATTGGTGGCATTGTAAGCAGTGTAGATGAAAACATAAAATTACAAAGCGATATTGATAGATTAGGTGAATGGGCAAAACTGTGGCAAATGGAATTCAATGTCGACAAATGTGAGGTCATCCAGTTTGGATCAAAAAAGGATTGAACAGGGTACTTTCTAAATGGTAAAAAGTTAAAAACTGTGGATGTCCAAAGGGACTTAGGGGTTCAGATACATAGATCATTGAAGTGTCATGAACAGGTGCAGAAAATAATCAAGAAGGCAAATGGAAAGTTGGCCTTTATATCTAGAGGACTAGAGTACAAGGGGGCAGAGGTTATGCTGCAGCTATACAAAACCCTGGTTAGACTGCACCTGGAGTACTGTGAGCAGTTCTGGGCACCGCTCCTTCGGAAGGACATATTGGCCTTGGAGGGAGTGCAGCGTAGGTTTACGAGAATGATACCCGGACTTCAAGGGTTAAGTTACGAGGAGAGATTACACAAATTGGGATTGTATTCTCTAGAGTTTGGAAGGTTAAGGGGTGATCTGATTGAAGTTTATAAGATATTAAGGGGAACAGATAGGGTGGATACAGAGAAACTATTTCCGCTGGTTGGGGATTCTAGGAGTAGGGGGCACAGTCTAAAAATTAGAGCCAGACCTTTCAGGAGTGAGATTAGAAAACATTTCTACACACAAAGGGTGGTAGAAGTTTGGAACTCTCTTCCGCAAACTTCAATTGATACTAGCTCAATTGCTAAATTTAAATCTGAGATAGATAGCTTTTTGACAACCAAAGGTATTAAGGGATATGGGCCAAAGGCAGGTATATGGAGTTAGATCACAGATCAGCCATGATCTTATCAAACGGCGGAGCAAGCACGAGGGGCTGAATGGCCTACTCCTGTTCCTATGTTCCTTTGTTCCTATAGCCCCACCACCAGAGCCAGTCACAGCTATTACATTATAAAAAATGGTCAACAGAGTTGGGAGAGACAATGCATGTAAGTGGAGAGCTGCCATTGTGCACCAATGTATGTCAGATGTTTTATGATAGATTGACCTCAAATTAGCACACTGTCTGGTGCTGTTCTACAATCCAATTTCAAGCTGGATCATATCACACGTGAACTGTCAGTGTTTAAACAACGTTTTGGGGGCCCAGTCAGTGTGTCAGCATGTTGGATGTGGAAGAGTAACTGTTGAGGTAACTTTTGGGGAACAGATGGTCGAGTTGGTCTGTTGAAAATCCCATGTTATGTTTTTCTTTATAAAATATTAATTGTGAAATATAAAAGTGCTTAAAATTAACCTGAATCTATCACTTTTAATGTAAAAATTCAAAATGTTTCCACCTCTTCACCCGTCAAGAAATGTATCACTAATTTTGTGCCTTCAACATTTGAATTTCCTGCTCAGGCTGTTATGTTTTTATTTATAAGAACATAAGAAATAGGAGTAGGAGTAGTCCATATGGCCCCTTGAGCCTGCTCCGCCATTCAATAAGATCATGGCTGATCTTCGACCTCAACTCCACTTTCCTGCTCGATCCCCATATCGCTTGATTCCCTTCGAGTCCAAAAATCTATCGATCTCAGCCTTGAATATACTCAACGACTGAGCATCCACAGCCCTCTGGGGTAGAGAATTCCAAAGATTCACAACCCTCCGAGTGAAGAAATTTCTCCTCATCTTAGTCCTAAATGGTCGACCCCTTATCTTGAGATTATTCCCTCTAGTTTCCTCCGATATGAGTGTAAGAATATTGGCCTAGAAATTGGATCGCGCAGCCCATGCAAATCAGGGGCTGAACGCCTATTTGAGGCCCTTTTCCAATATTGGATCGTGACTGACAGCAGCAGGCACCGTGTATGTGGAGTCAGTCTTCTCAGGCAACAGCGGCCAAACCAGAGGTCTTTAAAGAGACACAAATAGGCCGATCTCACTAGTCCCCTTGCTCATCACTTTTGGCGCGATGGTTCATAGTTGCTGCTGGGCTCGTGCTCAAAGTCAGGCGCGAACCAATTTCTAGGCCATTGTGTGTACACACAGCTGAAGGTATAAACCCAAGTAATTACTTTCTTTCACATCTCAGGACTGTTCTTGAGTTCTCAGCTTTGGGGTGGGGGGTGGCGATTGATCAGCTTTTGTTAGTTTTCTAGGTTGGCCTGTGTGCTATAGGGGGTATAACTGTCTGCCTGACTCAATTGTTGTAGTTTTAAATACAGTACACAATACAAGACACCCTTAAACCACAAGCCAACATATTCTTGTACCGAAGGAATGCTGGCAATAGTGCTACCATTTATATCCTATCAGTTGAACTGATAGGAATAACAAACTTTCACATGTAGTTAGCTGTGGCTAAGTGGTAGCATGCTTGCTTCTAAGTCAGAAGGTAATGGGTTCAAGTCCCACTCCAGAAACTTGAGCATGTAATTAAGGCAGACACCTCAGTACAGTGTTAAGAGAGTGCTACACTGTTGGAGGTGCCATCTTTTGGATGAGACATTAAACCGCGGCCCCCTCTGCCCCCTTAGAAATTGAAGACAGACACACCTATTAAAAAGTCTCAACACTGAATCATCCTATCCTCGGTTCCCTGGCAACAGTTGTTACAGACTGGGCTTTGTGCCAAAACCTTCGCTTGTGTGAATGGCTAGGTGATACCTCCCACAGGTAAAACAAGTCTTGCATAAACTGAAACCAGCACCTTTATTCTCTCGCATGATTTGGAGTTAACTATTTCTCCCCTCTGAGTCAGAAGGTCATGGGTTCAAGTCTCACTCCAGAGACTGGAGCACATAATCTAGGCTGACACGTCAGTGCAGTGCTGAGGGTGTGCCGCGCTGTTGGAGGTGCCATCTTTTGAATGAGACGTTAAATCGAGGCCCCGTCTGCCCTCTCAGGTGGATATAAAAGATCCCATGGCACTATTTCAAAGAAGAGTATGGAAGTTCTCCCCGGCATCCTGGCCAATATTTATCCCTCAACCAACATCCCTAAAAGAGAATGTCTGATCATTTAGCTTATTGCTATTTGTGAAATCTTGCTGTACGCAAATTGGTCACTGCGTTCAATGCATTACAACAGTGACTACATTTCATTGGCTGTAACTCTTTGGGACATCCTGTGGCCATGCTATATAAATGCAATGATGTGGAGATGCTGGTGATGGACTGGGGTGGACAAATGTAAGGACTTGCACAACACCAGGTTATAGTCCAACAGTTTTATTTTAAATCACAAGCTTTCGGAGCTTACCTCCTTCATCAGGTGAGTGACGAAGGAGGTAAGCTCCGAAAGCTTGTGATTTAAAATAAAACTGTTGGACTATAACCTGGTGTTGTGCAAGTCCTTACATATAAATGCAAGTTCTTTCTTTTAAAAAATCTATCATTCTGCTGGTTTCTCCCAGCTAGCTCTTAGAAAGACAAACACCGGGAACTTCCACATGGATTTTCCTGATCGGCTGCTGTCACTTTGGCAGAAACCCAAGATAAACCCTGTAAATGGGGTTTCCGCTGAACTCCCGCCAATTGGGAGAATTCTCGAGGAAATTCTCAGTGACAATCTCTGGTAGTACATAAGTCAGTTTCTTCTTCATTATGGAGCCCTATCCACCCCAATCATGTATAGAGGCACAGTTATGAGAAAACTGATTAATGGACACTTGGCCTGATATTTATACACTGGATCCCTTCCCTTTGATGTAGAAACAGGTTCTCGACAAACAGGATCTGCACAGACTAACGTCACATTAAGCAATGTGTTCCTCTCAATGGTGTTCGCACCTTTACAAGAAGCCTGGTTTTAACAACCAAATATAAGGACCCTCCCTTTGTACTGCTATAGGACGATTTTCTCAGACTTTGTGCACTTACTGTACAATACCAGTTTCCTGTGGATCAATTCTGTCTGTGTGCTTGTATTGGAGATTCTCATTGCTGTACTGCATTTAATTTCACTTCTCAAACTTGTACACTAGGATCATAAACAGAGCTTGAGTCTTAACAACAGTTGAAAATTATATTTTCAGACTGTCATCACCAAGATGAATTCACTTAAATTAGCTCTGCATAGGATCCCACAGAATAAAAACAATGCACCATTTTTTGGGTAATTAGATATGGATACAAAACAAGAAAAACACATTTAGCTCAGGCATTTGCATTAAATAGATTGAAGAAGGCTAACTGCAATGCAACCAGCCTTGTATATTGATGATCCGCAGACTAACTTTACCATAGAACAAAGGAAGACCAGGCTGGCTGATGTAATTTTTTAATATAGAGTTACTGTATTTAAAGTCACATAAAACCAAAGACAAAAGAATCTCCATTTTTGTCACAGTAGTACGTGTGGATATCAATTGCTGCTTAATTAGAGTTAAATTCATTTCAAATTTCAAACAGAGGATATTTTTACTATTATTCAATCCAATTTAGATTTGCTGCAATCTCTACGCTAGCTTTTCTAGTGAAGCTGATCCATAAAAGGTAGTTTAATTTGCATGAAATACAATGCACCCTCCACACTATGAATTGGGGCTGCTAGTTCAATGTGCGGAAAAGCCATGGCTGTGTTCAGCATCATACCCTGAGCATAGGTAAGTGGAATACATATTCAGCAGTGCAGCAACACTATCAGGGCATTTACGAAGGCAAGTTGTTGATTTGCAAGTCAAAAATACATGATGATCAGGCGAAAGAGATACCTTTATTAGATTTTCTATAAGAGAGGGTCTGTCTTCATGCAGGATAACTCATTTCCTACTGCTACGATTTTTGTCATTTAGCTCAGCACTGGAAGTCATGTGTAATCCATTACCCATTCTCTATATTTTACAGGGTGAACTTGGAAAATTGAAGGAAATGACGAGCTACTGTACATTGAAAGCAGTAAAAGGAAGTAATATGAGACCCAGGATTTGGCTAACTGCGTTTTACACTTTATTTACACTATGTGTTGTCGTCCTAGCTGTGAACTCTGCTAACGCAACAGAGCAAAAAGTTACTGCCACAACTGGTTCCCTTGGCAATGAGGGTAATTCATCTGAAGATCTTAATACAACTGCTACTTCTAACAGCCGTTTTGGAACTGGACCCAAACAGAACATGACAAGTAACAACATGACCACCTTAACCCCTGGGACTACTGTTGCCACATCAACCAATTCAGTTGAGCACTCTGTGCTTGATAGTTCTCAGTCTCCTATGACACCAACACCCACAGTTCAAACAACAGCACCACGCCATGTTTCAAGTCACAGCGCACCTAAGTCCTCTCCAACTCCGACACTTAATTCAACAGCTATAAAGAGCCAAGTTACCACAACGAGTCAAGTCTCTTCATCAATATCAACACCTGTATTGAAGCCTACACAGACAGAATTCGCTGTAACAAGTAGGCAACCAAACAGCACTGATGTTACACAACCTTATACAGGCTCATTGTATTCAATCCTAACCACTGGAACTTCAGGTAAGTCCTAACTTCTGACAATGGAATCAGATATTTAAAACGACATGTTCTGGGATTTTTTGATCATATTTCCACTGAAAGGATTTGGAAAAAGATTTACTTTTAATGTTCGATTTTTAAAAGCAATGAGTATTCTCACAAATTTTTAATAAAAGGCACCTGGATGAAAGGTTGTTAATATTCTAAACATATGTCAGCCTTTTTGTGTAATCAAAAAAACCTCATACCCATTGTATTGGAAAGCACTTTGATCTCTCAGTGTAAAGAAATTTAAGATAAGGGTGTGGCATAGGCAGAGAGAGAGACATTTGAGAATGGAAGGGTAGTCAGGTTTGTTAATTGTAAACAATTTTACAACACCAAGTTATAGTCCAGCAATTTTATTTTAAATTCACAAGCTTTTGGAGGCTTCCCCCTTCGTCAGGTGAACGATGTTAAAGGGAAGGCTGAGAGGCCTTTGCTAAGGTGAAGAGGTGCTGGAGGTTAGTTAGAAGACCTCTTGTTTAAATAAAGTAAGACAGCCACTAGTGTGGACGAGCACAGCGTTTTCTTTATTTTGTATTATTACACAAAATTGTACCAATTGAACAAAGTGAATCGGATCATAAATGTTGCTCTGTATGTTCACCTTACTTTGAAATAAAGTAGCTTAACGGCTAATAGCCTGACCTAGTATTAAATCAGTCTGCCTTTGAAAAGAATGGACAAGCACATAGGAGGAAGGGGAGAAAATTAACATGAACATTTTTTAAAAAGCTTTTAAATGACTGTGGTCAATAGACTAAAAAGGAGAAGCAACCTATGATGAAAATATGTCCTCCTTCACTAGTGTTCCTGTTAATTCTTGATTATCAATTAACAATTTTTAGGAATGAGTAGCAAATCTGAACTATACTAGTGGGAAAGTAGGCAATTCTGGTTCAGATCTCCATATATCCCTTTGAAATAATAAATAAGACTGCTCACTTCTGCAACATTGCCCACCTCCACCTCAGCCTAACCCATTCACACCAACAGACACTTTGCCCTGAAATTACATCGACAGCGATCCTGGCACTTATGCTGGGATCATGCCCGGCGATGTCCTTTAACACTGACCCCCACCAGGGTTTGCAGGATCAATGGGAGGACACCTCGTTTGTCTGGAGCCGGCAGGCACATATGTGACCATGGCTGAACCTTTGAGGCCCTGTTGCACCATACCAGCAGAAATTCAGTTGCGGGTGGAGGTTTGCCGAGCTACCCACACCCCCCCGTCTCCAGCAATGATATGATCAAGAGGCCCATCCAGAATTTTTTTTTAAATTGTCTTTTTCGGGGATCCAGGCCTCTTACTTCTGATTCAAAGAAAGCACACTCTATATTTGACCCAATGAACACCTCTATACTTGATCCAATGAGCACCTCTATATTTGATTCAAAGTATCCCTACATTTTCTTCAAAATACTTATCTATTTTATTCAAATTATGCCTCCAATTAATTCACTGTACTCCTCTATTTAATTCATTGTACTCCTCCATTTAATCCATAGCTCATCTGCTACTGAAACCCTCATCCATGCCTTTGTTACCTCTATACTCGACTATTCCAACGCTCTCCTGGCCGGCCTCCCATCTTCCGCCCTCCATAAACTCGAGCTCATCCAAAACTCTGCTGCCTGCATCTTAACTTGCACCAAGTCCCGTTCACCCATCACCCCAGTGCTCGCTGACCTACATTGGCTCCCGGTCCGGCAACGCCTCAATTTTAAAATTCTCATCCTTGCTTTCAAATCCCTCCATAGCCTCGCCCCTCCCTATCTCTGTAACCTCCTCCAGCCCTAGAACCCTCCGAGATCTCTGCGCTCCTCCAATTCTTGCCTCTTACGCATCCCCAATTTTAAATGCTCCACCATTGGCAGCCATGTCTTCAGCTGCCTAAGTCCTAAGCTCTGGAAATTCTGCTCTAAACCTCACCGCCTCTGTATGTCTCTCTCCTCCTTTAAGATGCCCCTTAAAACCTACCTCTTTGACCAAGCTTTTGGTCACCTGTCCTAATATGTGGATCAGTGTCAAATTTTGTTTGATAATGCTCCTGTTAAGTGCCTTGGGATGTCTTACAATGTTAAAGGCGCTATGTAAATGCAAGTTGTTGTTGTTGTAATACTCCTCCATTTAATTCATAATACTTCTCCATTTAATTCAATTTATCTAGAAAAGGGAAGACCGAGGCGTGACCTGATAGAGATCTTTAAGATTATGAAAGGGTTTGATAGGGTAGATGTAGAGAAGATGATTCCACTTGTAGGGGAGACCAGAACTAGGGTTCATAAATATAAGATAGTCACTAATAAATCCAATAGGGAATTCAGGTGAAACTTCTTTACCCAAAAAGTGGTAAGAATGTGGAACTTGCTACTGCAAGGAGTAGTTGAGGCGACTAGCATAGGTGCATTTAAGGGGAAGCTAGATAAACACACGAGGGAGAAAGGAATAGAAGGATATGTTGATGGGGTTAGCTGAAGAAGGATGGGAGGAGGCTCATATGGAGCATAAACACTGGCATAGACCTGTTGGGCCGAATGGCCTTTTTCTGTGCAGTACATTCTCTGTAATTCTATGTAATTTAATCCATAGTACTCCTCCATTTAATTCACAGTACTCCTCCATTTAATTCACAGTACTCCTCCATTTAATTCACAGTACTCCTCCATTTAATTCACAGTACTCCTCCTTTTAATTCACAGTACTCCTCCATTTAATTGAAAATAGTCTCTATTTCTTTTTCAATTTGCCCCTCTATTGCATTCTAAGTAAGCCTCCAATTCATTTCAAATATGCTTTCATTTTACTCAAAATGCTCCTCTAATTTTGATTGAAAGTATCCCTATTAATTTGAAGTACTGCATTTTGTTGTAATTTTTTAAAACAGTTAAGAATATGAAGCTGTATTTTTTTCAATATAAAACTTAAAAGTCATCACAACACCATAGCCTGGAAGTGCCTGTTAGTGATATCAGTGTATATTAATGGAGGCATCAATCCATTTTAGATAAGCTAATGCTATTGCTAAAATAACAGATGGGGGAATGTAATATGAGCATCTTAAGTATTTGTCCTCCGATATCTCTTCTGGCCTTGTGCATAACTAAATAGGTTTGCAATCAATGTCACACCTGCTAGTAATAAATGTTGCTACTAACATTTCCTCGATGTGGCACACTTGCCAGTACTAATTGATTATGGTGATAATTAACTATGTCAAAATTCAATCTCTTCTCTCAAAAGACAGTGGGGACGTGGATTTTTAAAACAACATTAGGACTTTTTCAGATAAGATGATTGTGCGTGTGTGTTTGCTTGGGTGGATATAAATTGACGTCTCATGGCATTGCTCACAGTGAGTCAGAGGATCTACAGTAGGGGTGTTTAATCAAAGTAGGGGATAACATCAGGGCCACTGATTTACAGCAACTGAATAAGTCAAATTCCATTTTTATTAAATAGAATTGTTTTTTTCTCCCCTATGTACTTTGGAGATTGAATTTCTCAACTTTGCCAGGTATTCTGTGAAAACGGTAACTGAGTGGACTTTATTTTATATATATTCCTTTACCTATGTATTTCACTCTCATCTCTTACCATCCTTGAAGCTGATGTAGCAAGATACACCAAGTGAAATGGGTCAGGGTTTGGGCGGAAGGCCAGAGCCATCAAAACTCCAGCCCACTATATGTAAACACACTTAGGAAGCAATGTGTGCATTTGAGTTTAATATTTTTCACAGAACACCTAGGTAGGCCAAAGAAAATTAATTTGTATCCAAAGAAAAACAATGAAGAGGTTAATAGTTCTAACTATTTTTTTCTAGGCTCAGTGTTGCATCTGAGAAAGCAAGAAATAATTGTGACCATCTGCTTGAGCACCATTCTTGGCGTGGTCATTCTAACCATTATTATGTACAATGTCACCAAATGCAAACGAAGGAGAGCACAGTATTCACACCGCCCTCTCTACACCAGTTCATATGAGGAGCCAGGTATGTACAGCAACACAATCTGTCTAATCTATGTAGCTAGGAAGTAGAACAAAATAAACTAAAATGAAGCACTTTGGGCCTTTGATAGTAAAGTCAGGCTTATTATTTGTGTTACAATTCAATTTTCCCAACATTTGCTGTCATGTTCACAGTTAGACAGCAGTTTCTGTAAGCACAACAAAACATGCATCTTTATTCTCCACCAAGTATGGGTTAATATTAGGGTTGCCAACCCTCCAGGATTGACCTGAAGTCTCCAGGAATTGAAGATTAATCTCCAGGGCACTGCTGCGATCAACTAGGAGAAAAATCAACGGGGCATTAAAAAAAATTGTCATTTTTCATTTTCTTTGAACACTTTCATTTATTAGCTATATTAATGGTTGGAGGCCAATCATCTCAGCATCTCAGCCCCAGGATATTGCTGCAGGTGTTCCTCAGGGCAGTGTCCTATGCCCAACCATCTTCAGCTGCTTCATCAATGACCTTCCCTCCAACATAAGGTCAGAAATGGGGATGTTCGCTGATGATTGGACAGTGTTCAGTTCCATTCGCAAGCCCTCAAATACTGGAGCAATCCGTGCCAGCATGCAGCAAGACTGGACAACATCCAGGCTTGGGCTGATAAGTGGCAAGTAACATTCGCGCCAGATATGTGCCAGGCAATGACCATCTGCAACAAGAGAGAGTCTAACCACCTCCCCTTGACATTCAAAGACATTACCATCACCGAATCCCCCACCATCAACATCCTGGGGGTCACCATTGACCAGAAACTTAACTGGACCAGCCATATAAATACTGTGGCTACAAGAGCAGGTCAGAGGCTGGGTATTCTGCGGCGAGTGACTCATCTCCTGACTCCCCAAAGCCTTTCCACCATCTACAAGGCACAAGTCAGGAGTGTGATGGAATACTCTCCACTTGCATGGATGAGTGCAGCACCCCATCCACCACCCTAAACATTCACTCCCTTCACCACCGGTGCACAGTGGCTGCAGTGTGTACCATCCACAGGATGCACTGCAGCAACTCGCCAAGGCTTCTTCGACAACACCTCCCAAACCCACGACCTCTACCACCTGGAAGGACAAGGGCAGCAGGCACATGGGAACAACACCACCTGCACGTTCCCCTCCAAGTCACATGCCATCCCAACTTAGAAATATATCGCCGTTCCTTCAACGTCGCTGGGTCAAAATCCTGGAACTCCCTTCCTAACAGCACTGTGGGAGAACCTTCATCACACGACTGCAAGGGTTGAAGAAGGCGGCTCACCACCACCTTCTCAAGGGCAATTAGGGATAGGCAATAAATGCTGGCCTCGCCATCGACGCCCACATCCCATGAACGAAAAAAAATATTGGAGATGGGGGGAAATAGGCTGTTTGACTGAGAGTCAAGAATCATCCATTCGGATATTGAAGAGTCTGTTCATTTCCCAATTGGTGCGCCATGAGGATGGACATGTTGGACAACAAATAGCCAGCGTGTGGGGTGGGGCAGTTGGAGGCAGGAGGTCATGTGATGAAACCTTGTGAAATATGTCCAACCAGAGATGGTAACCCTAGTTAGTATGTCCAGGTTTAATGACTGACTCCTAATCACAGTAAACTGAGTTCTGCAGAATACATAGGATACCAACCGTGGTCTCCAGTCACCTTCGAAGGAGGAAAGTAACACTTTACCAGATCTTGTAAGAAGTTACAGGGGCGTCTGACAGCATTGAACCTGAGAAGGTATCTACAACAACATTAGTACAAACGTATGGCATCCCTTTGTCCACTATTTTAAACAAATTAACATGTGTTAAAATAGCTGACAGAAGAATGTAATTGAAAGCATACTTCCACTATTATTGGCAACAGCTCATTCTAGGCTAATATTTCAAAGTATTGTTTGTTAGTTTTTATTACTTTTTCTTGGTAAATTAAAGATTTAGACCAAATTTCAAGTAAATTCACTCATATAATGACATTTATACTAACATTTACTACAGAAATAAAGTATGGAGCAACATATTAAAAGCAATATATTAGAGCAAGAACTGCTGTTTATTATCTATAACAAAATCATAAGTCAATTATTGAAGAATTCCTTTGTTCATTATTTGTAGCAAAATTATCAATGTGTTCTAAAAGAATATATTTATAATTTCGTTAGAAATACTCGCTGGAGGAAATCTTCACAAACGCATTTGCTGTGACAAAATACAAGAAAACGTTAATAAACTTGCAGAATGGATGTGTAATTGACACATGAATTTCAATATAGATAAGTGTGAAAATTCTCCAGTCCTCTGGCACCATATGGACTTTCAAAAGGCGTTTGATAAAGTGCCACATATTAGGCTTGTCAGCAAAATTGAGACCCATGGAATAAAAGGGGCAGTGGCAACATGTATATGGAATTGGCTAAGTGACAGGAAACAGAAAGTAGTGGTGAACGGTTGTTTTTCGGACTGGAGGGAGGTGCACAGTGGTGTTCCTCAGGGGTCGGTACTAGGACCACTGCTTTTTTTGATATATATTAATGACTTGAACTTGGGTGTACACGGCATAATTTCAAAATTTGCAGACGACAGAAAACTTGGAAGTGTACTAGGCAGTGAGCAGGACAGTAATACACTTCAAAAGGACACAGTGGGCGGACACATGGCAGATGAAATTTAATGCAGAAGTGCGAAGTGATACATTTTGGCAGGAAGAATGAGGAGAGGCAATATAAACTAAATGGTACGATTCTAAAGGGGGTGCAGGAAAGGAGAGACCTGGGGGTATATGTGCACAAATCTTTGAAGGCGGTAGGACAGGTTGAGAAAGCGATTAAAAAAGCATACAGGATCCTGGGCTTTATAAATAGAGGCATAGGGCTCGATTTTTGGACGTCCGAGTGAGTGGGTTCGTGGCGGGGGGGGCTCCGAAAATTGGGCATGCCGGCGGGATCCCACTTAAGGCAATTAATGTGATGGTTCAGGTCGTTAGCAGACCTGATTTGTAGGATATTTTAGGAGGGGTGGGATTTTCAACTAAACTGAGAGTGTTTCCCCTACTGGGGGAAACACTCCCAGTTGAAATGGACGTGTTGCAGCCACCAGCCTGTGGCAGCTGCAAAGGTCCATTTGACAGGTGGCGGGGGAGACCCTCGCTCATTGCAGGAGGCCACTTTGTCACTTTGGACAAAGTTTGGCCTCCACCACCCTCCTCCTAACAAGAAAATTCACAAACTTGCAACCTCAACCCCGGTGTGCAGACACATTTACCTACCTTGCGGACCCCCTCAAACATACATCTTCTGGATGGGGGCTGCCATAGCTGCAGCCATGACCTCCTCGGAGGACGAACAGCATCACCAGCCTCGCTGGCCACGCCGTCCACCTCAGACACATGGAGCTCCACAACACAGTGCTGTGACACATCCACCTGTACAGCAGGAGGGAGGGCTACCGCAGAGAGAGATGCATCGCAGAAGGCACTACCCTTGCCACAGGGTCTACAGACCGAGGCTCAGCTTCCTGGACCTCTCTGAGCAGCAGTGCATACAGAGGCTCAGAGTCACTCGACATGTAGTTGTACACATCTGCCCTCCTTCATGCCGAGCTGCTTCCGGCTGGCCCGAGCACCATCTTCTTACCTGTCGCTGTCAAAGTCACCACTGCCCTCAACAACTTCTCCTCCGCATCCTTCCAGTGTGCCACCGGGGACATCGCTGGCGTCTCTCAGTCGTCTGCACAAAAGAGCCCTGCAAATACACCAACACCCACTCTGCAGATCGGTGGCATCAGTTGTGGGGTCTTCATGCTGATCCTCAGGAAAGGGCATTATTGCACAAACCATTCAAGATTCGCAAAGACGTGGCAGTAGTGGTGCCAATATAATATGTAATGTGAGTTGATCAGAAATCAAATATAAGTAAAAACCATGACAAATCCTCAAACACTCTTGTGCAGCCCCTTCATGCTCACGACACATTTGCCTTATGCTTCCTACTGCACATATGTGATGCATGCACTGTGGCTGCAGCACAGGTAGTGGCAGGTTGGGTTAGGCTGACCGTGAAAGAGATGCATGAGAGGGTGAGTATAAGACAGAGCCATGAGATTGTATGAGGATTGGGTTGAGTGGTAGTGGTGGGATGAGTACTGGGGAGGTGAGTAAGTGCAGGTAAGATGAGGATGAGCTTTGAGTGGGTGTGAGGAGTGATGTGATAGAGTAGTGTTGGCAGTGCAGAAGGAGATGTGGGGTGGGGGCAGTGATGTGGCAGACGGAGTGAAGGGGAATGAGTAAGTGTATTCACTTCGGTTGACCTACTTAGGTCATTCGAGCGCCTCCTGCACTGTATGCAGGTGCGTGATACGTTGGTGGTGCTGGTGATCTCCTCTGCCACCTCGAGTCAGGCCTTCGTGGTGGCAGAGGCAGGCCCACTTCCTCCTGTCCACTGGGTGGAAGATCTCCCTCCTCCTCCTCCTCCCCCCATCCAGTAAGACCTGGAGTGAGGCATCATTAAACCTGGGAGCAGCCTTCCCCCTGGGCTGCTCCATGCTGTAATTTTGCCTATTTTCTGCAGCATCAGTCAGTGGAGGACTGCCTCTTTAAATAGGGCTCCTCCAACTCACAGCCTATGATGCGGGTGCGCAGTCCGCCCGCTGCACAGCTTTCCGGCGCGAAATCCGGAAGCCAAGGTAAGTGCTTTCAATTAGGCTGCGATCGCGTGCGGAGCACCCCGAATTCACTGGGCGCGTTACCCACGCACCCAGTCAACCCTCCGCTGCCAACCCTCCTCCCTCCTAATATCGAGCCCATAGTGTACAAAAGCAAGGAAGTTATGTTGAACCTTTATAAAACACTGGTTCGGCCACAACTGGAGTATTGTGTCCAATTCTGGGCACCGCACTTTAGGAAGGATGTGAAGGCCCTAGAGAGGGTGCAGAAAAGATTTACTAGAATGGTTCCAGGGACGAGGGACTTCAGTTACGTGGATAGACTGGAGAAGCTGGGGTTGTTCTCCTTAGAGCAGAGAAGTTGAGAGGAGAGTTGACAGAAGTGTTCAAAATCATGATGGGTTTAGATAAAGTAAATAAAGAGAAATTGTTCCCATTGGTGGAAGAGTCAAGACCTAGAGGACACAGAGTTAAGGTGATTGGCAAAAGAACCAAAGGCGATGTGAGGAAAAATCATTTTATACAGCGAGTAGTTATGATCTGGAATGCATTGCCTGAAAGGGTGGTGGATGCAGATTTAATCATGGCTATCAAAAAGGAATTGGATAAATATTTGAAGGAAAAAAATTTGCAGGGCCACGGGGAACGAGCGGGACGAACTGGATTGCTCTTACAAAGAGCAGGCACAGGCTCGATGGGCTGAATGGCCTCCTTCTGTGCTGTAACATTGCTCTGATTCTATGTGTGAGGTGGTGCATTTTGGTAGGAGGACACATACTCCTTGGATAATAAGAATCTAAATGGAGTAGAGGAGCAACGGGATCTAGAGGTGCAGATTCACAAATCATTAAAAGTAGCAATGCAGGTTAACAATTCCATAATAAAGTGCAAACAAGGCATTGAGGTTTATTTCTAGAGGAACAGAATTCAAAGGCAAAGAAGTTATGTTAAACTTATATAGAACCTTGGTTAGACCACATTGGACTACAGTGCCCAGTTCTGCTCTTCATATTACAATAAGGATATAGAGGCACTGGAGAAGGTGCAAAAAAGATTCATAAGGATACCCAGAACTGAGAGGTTTTAATTATCAGGAAAGACTGAATAGGCTAGGGTTCTTTTCTCTAGAAAAGGGAAGGATGAGGGGTGACCTAATGGAGGTGTTTAAAATTATGAAGGAGTTCGATAGGGTGTTTGTGGGGAAGATGTTTCCACTTTTGGGGAGTCCAAAACTAGGGGCCATAAATATAAGATAGTCACTAATAAATCCAATAAGGAATTCAGGAGAAGCTTCTTTACCCAGAAAATGGTGAGAATGTGAAACTCGCTACCACAAGGAGTAAGTGAGGCGAATAGATGCCTTTAAGAGGAAGCTAGATAAACATGCGGGAGAAAGGAATAGAAGGATATGTTGATAGGATGAGATGAAATATGGTGGGAGGAGGCTCGTGTGGAACATAAACTCATGCATTTACCAATTGGCTCGAATGGCTTGGTTCTGTGCTGTAAATTCTATGTAATTCTATGTGTTGCTACACTTGGAAACCTTTAGTTTCAATGGGGTTAATTTTAAATTTTGAGCAGCTGAGCAGGTGAGCAGATCCTTAGCCCAGGGGCAAAGAGGCTAGAGCCATTTTGAGGCCCTGGCCACATTTAAATGGAACCAACGAGTTGTGGATGCCAAACGCATGCTCTGATGCAGCTCTGCAGACTCAGGCCGGCCCAATATCTGATGGCCCAGAGGCCGCCGGGCCAGCAGCAAGTATGGCGGGTGGGGGGGAGGAGGAATTGTGGAGGGATCTGAGCCTGGGGCAGCAGCGGCCGAGATTCCTGATTCTCTAGGACCCGCAAAAATAATTTAATAGTTACCTTTCTGGGGCCTCTTCGCCTGTATCACCAGTGAAACTGGTCGGAGAGTTCACGGTGCAGGTTCTGACCAGTTCTGCCCTGAAATGACGAATGGCTGCCCTGTGGTTAGGGTTGCCAACCCTCTAGGATTGCCCTGGAGTCTCTGGGAATTAAAGATTCATTTCCCAGACACTGCTGTGAGAAACCTGGAAGAAAAATCTGAGGAGTATTATAAAAAAATTGTGTGTTTTCTTCATTTTCTTGTGAACAGTTTAGTTCCTTAGTTATAAAAGTAGTGGAGAAAGGAGGAAAAAAGGCTGTTTGACTGGGCGAGGCTGTTGGAAGCCACGTGATGACACCGCCAGGAACATGTCCAATCAGAGTTGGCAACCCTACCGGTGGTAGGCCCCTCTGAAAGTGACAGCAGGCTGATAGTTGGCATTAACAGGATGACATGTCTCTTCATCCTATTTTCAGCCCATTACTGTCTCGTTAATGCTGATTTCGGCAAGTTAAAATTGATCCTAATATTTTTCGCACGTTACACTGTTTCTGTGAAGTGTATGATTTATAAATGTCTGTTTTCTTTTGTGTAGGAGGAAGTTACAATATTCCAGATGACACTTTAGTAATTTCAGGAGGTCTTTACGATGAATCACGCGTTTATAATCCCAACATGACTGTTCTTGAAGAAGATGATGAGATCCACAGTGAATATCCTGCATTTAGCTCCAAGTACAGCCAATTCAGACTGGAATTTTTACCGGAGGAAAGTGAGGCCACAGATCAAAGACCTTCCTTTGACACATTTAAAGCAGAAACATAGACTCATTATAACCTGCTGCGCAAACTCTGAGGACTGACTTACCCGTGTTTCACTTCTAGGCTTTCATCGGGAATGAAATAAATGAACAATAGGTAGATTTTCATACACTTTGGCCCTTGGCTGTTAGAACAGAACTTCCAAACTAAGCATCTATCCTGCAGTGTGTGTGTGCCTCTGTATCTGAACCCCAGACTCCAACAGATGAGTGTGTTTATGCCTTGGTGCATTTAGAATAAATGTGCAAATCCCATTTGTACAACAACCATCAAGTACACATGCTCTAATTTTTGAAAAATTAATTCAGTTGGTAAAATGGAAAAAAGTCTTATTTTCCAGAATTTTGAAAAATGCCTAAAAATGGGGAACAGTATTTTTTTCTCATGCTGTGCACTTAATTTATTTAAAGCAAGCTTCCCAAGGAAATCATTTCTCTCTGATTACTGAGGAGGAAGATTTCCTCTGTGTGCTCCATGTAGCAAAATAGTAAGTGTGTCCTTTACAAATATGTTTATGATTTTGCTGCAACTAGCACACAGAAGAAAATATCCATCTTTGTTTAGCATGCTTTTGTTATAAATACTTTATAAAATCCTGTAATGTTTAGCAATACCTGTGTATGATGTGAATGTATGTAACACAATCATGTTACAATCCTTACAGTTTAATTGCCTTAAGAAATGTCTTCGAATACTTTACTTCCCTTGATTATAAAGACATAAGTGACCAAATGCTACTCCTTGGTGCAAACTTCTTAATGAGCATAAATCAGGTATAGGCAGTCCAAATTCATATCAATGCACCAATAAATTTATTTCCTATAGGAGAGCAGGGAAATCAAACATCAAAATGTCTGAAAACTATTGGTAACTTGAATGTACAAGTATGTGTCCTCGATGGATACTTTAATTTGCCTGAAAACAAATCTGATCACTAAGCTGCTTTCAGCTGCGTGTTTGTGCGTATGTCCTAATGCCATTTTATGGCTACCAGCAAGAATGGGAAATTGTCACTTGGGAGCTTGCAGCATCTATCCATGCCAACCTGTTCCCTCCACTGACTACACAATAGCACTCTCGTGGCTTTGTTCATGGTGGACAGGGAAGAATGACAAACTGAACTTGGGGACAGAAACTATTTGCACAGATGGAAACACTGCCTATTCTGCCTTAAACAGTAAATTATCACTCTTAAAATAAGGATTAATTGATTCTGAAACTGTAAGTAAATTCATCCGCATTACAAGTCCACTTCTTATTGATGTGCCTAAGAATAGACTTAACAATAGGTACAATACTGAGACTTCCAATGGTATAGGAAAATGGCAGGTTCCACTGGAGCCAGGTAACAATGATGTAATCTTTTTTATTATAGAGGAAGGGCTGTAATTGGCGGGTATATCTTTCAGCACAATGTTTAAACATATCTCTGGGGTCTGAAACCTGATTGCAATCTATGTTAGAATTAAATAGTTTTATTTTTATAAATAATTTTATATCCTGACATGTTTATTAGTGGGTTTGTCCTCAATAATTGTTAAAGTTAAAACTTTAGTACAATCTAACACGTGCCTTTTCTTATTTCGTAGCTTTCTACTATTTATCTTCAGCAGCTGTGTTCATTTGCATCCCAATTTACCAAAATAACATCTAATATTGCGCTGCAATAAGAGAGTGAATAAGCTATTATAAGTATCTCTTAGTGTTGCCTGTACAATGCATTGGGGAATGTCTTTGAGGTTGTATTTAATAAAAGATGAGAGCTACTGACGTATAATTAATAAAGGATGTGCCACTGCTCAAAACTTAAATATATTGGGGATGATTTGAAAACAGAGCCGGGAAGGGGGCGGTGGGCTCAAATTGAGGTTGGGAAACCCATTAGTATGGGTTTCCTGGACGCCCTTACGTTTTTGAGGTAAGGACGTTTTTTATTTTTTTTGTCAGTTTCCTGTCCGCTGACAGAGTGGTCTCAGTCGGACGGGAGACAAGCCAGGGAGAGGACATGTTCAGGTAAGTCAGCAGGTAAGTTTTGTTTGTATGGATGTGGGTGGGCATGGGGGGGGAGGCATGGGTGGGCATAGGGGCATGGATGTGTACGGTTGAAATAGGTTGGCACAGGAGCCGCGAGTCATGGGGATGGGATTGGGGGTCAGTCACATGAGGGGGTGTCAGGATCGGGAGTCATCGTCGGGGTCCGCAATTGTAGAGGGGAAGGGTCGGGGATTGGAGTTGGGGGTCGGAGGGGAGGATCTGGGTCGGGAGATTGGGGTCGGGGATCAGGGTCAGGGGTTGGAGGGATCGGGATCGAGGGATCGGGGGTCGAGGAATGGGATCAGGAGACCGATCAAGGTCGGGGGGGGTCTACGATCGGGGGTCGGGGGTCTATGATTGGGGGTTGGGGGTCTGCGATCAGGGATCGGGGTCCGCAATCGGGGAGGGTCCAAGATCGTTGGGGGGACAGTGCAGGTAGGCTTGTTGGGCCTGGGGGAAGCACTCCTGCTCCTCCGGGCCCACAAGCTGTGCCTTTCTAGGCACCTACCTGTTAGTCTTGGGCCTTCTCGCCACCTTTCATGAGGCGTAAAACAGAAGGCCCGGGAATCCCGGCCCCCTGGGATTGAAATCGGGAATTGGTGAAAAATGGAGGCCTGAAGCCTCCTTGAAAGGTTTTAATGCCCAACCCGCCTCCTGGGAGCGGGTTGGTCGCCCACCCCTCGTCCTGCCCTGGTGAAAACCATAAATGGGCAGGTTGGGGGCGGGTCTGAAATGGTGGCAATTTTCAATGCCCCCCCGCCCCAACCCACCTGTTTTTTAATTTGAAAATTGAGCCCATTATGTTGATTGCATCATCACTGTTAGCTGTATAATCCTCTGTGCTCTTATCTGTTTTTGACAATTTAACTGACTAAAACTGTCATAATCTCATGGGACCGAGTTCTTAAATAAAGCCTAAAAAATGTATCCATGAAAAACATGGAGTGGGGGAGGGGATTCTAAGGGTGTTTCCGGCGGGAAACCATTGGTTTTGGTTAGTTTCCCGGCCGCCGGTGGCAGTATGAGGCCACTGAAGCTCATTAATATGCCTGCTTCTCCTGGCCCACAAAGGGAAGTAAAAGACTTACCTTGATTGGTCTCTTAGGCTTCCCGATCCTCTTCACGCTGGCCTTCACCTGGCGTGAAAGGAGCGGCAGCTTCCCCATTCAGACCAAAGTTAAAATCGTTGTTGAGGCCCAATGATGTAATTGGATCCAGATTAGCATATGTGAATTAGGACCCCGCTGGCTTTGGCCGGCTTACATGCCTGTCCAGAAACCTTCTTTAAAATCAGAAATGGTGGGATCCTGGAGACTTTCCGGCAGGCAATTAACCCAGGGCATTTTAACCACCAGATGAGTAGGGTTAAAATCCCTCCCACAGAACTGATCATGTTAAACTATACTCTTTCTCATTTAAAATATTAAATATCCAGTTCTGCATTGCTGACTCTGCAAGCCAAACTTAACTCCAGATAAGACAGCAAATCCCTCCTATGTAAATTTGAGATCAGTCTAGAACTGTTGAGTGTGAAGTAACTCCAAGCTTTAAATAGCAGCTGAGTGAATGGGTGTACAAGTGAATTACCTGCCTACTGTTGACATCAATCGGACGTAGATTCAAGTGGTTGACTGAATTCTGACATAAATGGGCAATTTCTGACATAATCTTCAAAAAGATTGAAATTAAGCCTCCAATTCTTTATAAAACAAACAAAAGCCCTGGAACAAGATCTGAAAGTTGAACAAAGTTTGTATACCACTCAAAGTTCTAGCCTATCCACAAGGCTTCTTGGGGCCATGTCTGCTGGATATGAACCCCAAAGTCTTTAAAGGGAGTATCCATTACCAGTGTAACAGATGATGATTGATTTTGTTATCTGAGCCATGAAAGCACATTGAATCAATAGGAACATGGGCCCAGAGTCTTAACACCAGGGCAGTCTGATTCATTCCCATCAGCTGAGGCTTTGGGCGTGATTTTAGCATGGCGGCGGGATCTCAGCAGGGGAGTCAATGTGCGTATGGGAAAAAAATTTCCTACCTTTCTGCCCGCAATCGCGACTTAATTGAAGGCCCTTAATGTGGCTTTGGGGTTTGGCGTCCGCGTTGCGCAGCGGGTGCACTGTGCAACCAAATGGCGGGCTGGGAGGTGGATTATTTAAAGGGCCATTGCAAGTTTGGCTTTTAAGGATGAAAGGCAGAATTTAAAGAGATGGAGCAGCACAGGACCAAACCAGCACCCCGATTCAGTGACACCTCACTTGAGTTGCTACTGGCCGGGGTGAGGAGGAGGAGGGGCATGCTGTATCCAGGGGATAGGAGGAAGCACCCTGCCTCTGCCACTAAGAAGGCGTGGCTCGAGGTGGCAGAGGAGGTGACTAGCAGCAGCAATATATCCTGGACTTGGGTGCAGTACAGGAAGTGCATCAATGACCTAACCAGGTCAGGAAAAGTGAGTACAGTTACTGATTCACCTGCATTCTGTGGTGCACATTACCCCATCCCACCGCCCCCCCCCCCACACACACTATGCCCCGCAAAGTCTACTCCATCACATCACTCCTCACACTCACTTAAGGCTCTGTGTCAAGTTACCTTCACTTTCTGTGCACTTCCTTACCTCCCCATTTGTGCACCCACCATTCCCACTCACCCCAATCCTGATGCAATGTTATCAATGTGTCTGGTAGTCACCCTCTGATGCATCTCTTTCATTGTCAGCCTCACACAAAGCAATTAATCCATTGGGTAACCCTGTCACCCTCACTCACTCACATGTCTGTACTTTCTCCCCAGTAAGAGAAGAAAGCGCAAAATGCAAGGGAGAGGAGTAGGACTGGAGGGGGAACACCACAAATACTGGCACTGACAGAGGCAGAGGAAGCAGCCCTGGAAATCAGCCGAACGGTGGAGTGCCTGGCCATCGGGGTGCCAAGACTGGCACTCTGCAAACGTCTGATGACAGAACTTTAACATCCCTCACTCACAACATGAATTGATATTATCAATTGTAAACAATTTTACAACACCAAGTTATAGTCCAGCAATTTTATTTTAAATTCACAAGCTTTCGGAGGCTACCTCCTTCCTCAGGTGAACGATGTGGAAATGAAGTCCTCGAAATGAAGTCGCATTTATAATTCACAGAACAATGCTTGGTGATAACAGACAGTTTTTTCAACTGCCCGTTGCCAAGGCAATCAGTGTGCAGACAGACAGGTGTTACCTGCCAGGTCTCAGAATATACAAATCACCAAAAAAAACAACAAACAAAAAAAAAACAGAGATAGAGAGGTAGAAACATAGAAAAGACAGCAACTGACCCGTTATATTAAAAACAGATAACATTTGTTCGCTGGTGGGGTAACGTGTAGCGTGACATGAACCCAAGATCCCGGTTGAGGCCGTCCTCATGGGTGCGGAACTTGGCTATCAATTTCTGCTCGACGATTTTGCGTTGTCGTGTGTCTCGAAGGCCGCCTTGGAGTACGCTTACCCGAAGGTCGGTGGCTGAATGTCCTTGACTGCTGAAGTGTTCCCCGACTGGGAGGGAACCCTCCTGTTTGGCGATTGTTGCGCGGTGTCCGTTCATCCGTTGTCGCAGTGTCTGCATGGTCTCGCCAATGTACCATGCTCTGGGGCATCCTTTCCTGCAACGTATGAGGTAGACAACGTTGGCCGAGTCACAGGAGTATGAACCATGCACCTGGTGGGTGGTGTCCATCCTGGTGGTGCAGGAAAGGATGCCCCAGAGCATGGTACATTGGCGAGACCATGCAGACACTGCGACAACGGATGAACGGACACCGCGCAACAATCGCTAAACAGGAGGGTTCCCTCCCAGTCGGGGAACACTTCAGCAGTCAAGGACATTCAGCCACCGACCTTCGGGTAAGCGTACTCCAAGGCGGCCTTCGAGACACACGACAATGCAAAATCGTCGAGCAGAAATTGATAGCCAAGTTCCGCACCCATGAGGACGGCCTCAACCGGGATCTTGGGTTCATGTCACGCTACACGTTACCCCACCAGCGAACAAATGTTATCTGTTTTTAATATAACGGGTCAGTTGCTGTCTTTTCTATGTTTCTACCTCTCTATCTCTGTTTTTTTTTTGTTTGTTGTTTTTTTTGGTGATTTGTATATTCTGAGACCTGGCAGGTAACACCTGTCTGTCTGCACACTGATTGCCTTGGCAACGGGCAGTTGAAACAACTGTCTGTTATCACCAAGTATTGTTCTGTGAATTATAAATGCGACTTCATTTCGAGGACTTCATTTCCACTTCGTTCACCTGAGGAAGGAGGTAGCCTCCGAAAGCTTGTGAATTTAAAATAAAATTGCTGGACTATAACTTGGTGTTGTAAAATTGTTTACAATTGTCAACCCCAGTCCATCACCGGCATCTCCACATCATGGATATTATCAATGATTGACCTGTTGCACACCTCAGTATGCTCATCATAACATTACTTCTGCAATAATTCTTAATATTGCTTTATGTTCTCTTCTAGGGTCTTCAAGGAGTGAAGACATTTACGAGGGTGACTCCTCAGAGGAGCTCCCTGCCTCTGAGGCGCACTGTCACATCTTAGTGAGCCTTGCACCAGCGCAGATATTTACACCTCGGTGGGTTCTAATACAGTGTTAGTTGGGTTGTCACCTGGTGAGTCACCACACACAAGTGAGCATGAGCAGACACTGGTGGCAGGGGCAGCGGTGGTGAATCCGCATCGGTGGGCGCACTCCTCTCCAAGCTCTGCTCAGCTGGGCACAGATGCTGAACCCCAGGGGTCATTTTTGAATAGGAGAATGATGGAGGTACAGACGCACCTTTGCGATGTATTGGAAGATGTGCCATGCTCAGTCTCCACATTAGCGCAGAGGATGGAGGAGTCAACCTCCGGCATTAGTGGACTGGTGGCGCAGGTAAGTGCGGGAATGTCTGCGATGGAGAGAATGGCAGCCTCCATGGCACTTCATGCATGGCTCACAAATGGTCCATTCAGGCCTTGGCAACGGCCATGCAGACTCAGGGTGATCAACATTCTGCCTCCTTTACAGGCTGACAGATACATTAGCACTGCACATGTCCTCCAAACTGTTGTCCAGCAGAGTGGTAGGAGTGATGTTGCACTGGCCCTGGAGAGGGATGATGGAGAAAGGGGACATGGAAGTGGGCACCCCACTCAAAGCGCTCCCACGTCTCACCCGTTGCACCCCCTCAACCGGTACCCGCAATGCTACCTCCTCTCCCAATGGCCGAGTATACCCCTGAACAGGAGCAGGTGGAACAGTCTTTGGAGGGGCCCTTATGGGCTACAAATCCCAGAGGAAAGTATCTAAGCAGTCATGAATCTGAGCAACCTACCACAACCTCTGCTGAAGCCACAAGGGATGCACCACTTATGAGTAGGAGGAAGAGGAAGTCTAAGGTTTTGTAATTACCAAGGGAATGTACAAGGGTGGATGACAGAATGTCATGTTTTTCATTGATATTTGGTTTATATTAAATGCACATTAAATGTTATGATTCTCACCACCACTGCCATGTGTTGCCCATTCTTGAGTTGCTTTTGTAAAACCGCCTTTACATGTGCTTCATAATGAATAATGGTGAGACTTAATGTCACCCATTGGGTGGATTTACAATGGGCATATGTGTGGCTGTAGGACTGTTTTGTGCAACCTGGGGGTGGGGGCCTGGTATTGGCGGTGGTGGTCATTCCAGGTGGTCTGAGTAATTGGCTATCTTCACTTTGCAGATCTCCTTATGAGAACCTATCAAATATGAGTGACTCCCTGGCATCACAAGCAGCCAGGTGAGACACTGCTCTGCCGATGGTTCGCCCATCGTCCATCGTCCCGCTCCTTCTCCTTCTCCTCGTCTTCTTCAATTTTGATGGCTGGTGTGGCTGCTTCATGAGCTTCATGAACGATGTTGTGCAGGATGCAACACATGACTGTTATTCTACACACCCTCGCTGATGCGTACCGAAGGGCTCCCCAAGATCAATCCAGGCACCTGAAGCGCATCTTCAGTATTCCTATGGCTTGTTCAATGACAGACATGGTGGTGATGTGACTGACGGTGTACCGCTGCTGTGCCTCGTTGGTGGGATTTTTCACAGGTGTCATGAGACATGTCTGCAGGAGGTATCCCTTGTCTCCAAGGAGCTAGCCCTTAAGTCTGTCTTGTGCGTGGAAGAGGGCTGGGATGTTGGACTTGAGCAAAATGAAGGCTTCATGGCAGCTGCCAGGTAATTTAGCACAAACCTGCAGAAACCTCTTCCGGTGGTCGCAAACCAGCTGCACATTGATGGAATGATATCCCTTTCGGTTTATGAACAGTCCTGGCTCATGTGGAGGTGCTTGGATTGCTACATGTGTGTAATCAATTGCGCCATGTAGCCGTGGGAAGTCAGTCAAAGAATGGAAATCCACTGCCCTCTCAGTCTGACTAATGTCATTAATGAGGAAGTTGATGTAGTCGGATGCCCTGGCAAACAAGCCATCCGTGACCTGTCATATACACTTATGTGCAGGCAACTGAAGGATCCTGGCGATGTAACATGTGGTGCCTTGGAATTGTCCGGAGGTGAAGAAATTGAGGGCAGTGGTGACTTTAACTGTGACAGGCAATGCATGACCATCAGGCCCAGCCGGGAGCAGCTCTGCATGAAGGATCCTGCAGATGCCTACAACCTGGAGACTCAATCTGAGCCTTCACAGGCACTGCTCCTCGGAGAGGTGCAGGAAGCTCAGCCTCTGCCTGTAGGCCCTCTCATGAGGGTAGTGCCTCCTGCAACCTTAGCCCCTCCATTGGTCCCCTCTCTGATCTTCTGCAGGTCCTTGTGGTGCACCTCCGTCTTGTGGAGCTGCAACTCCCAGAACTGCATGCCGTGCTTACTGCAGATGCTGTTGTGCCTCCTCCTCAGATGTACCGCTGAATAAATCCATTGCCTCCCCCAATCTGATGGTGTCAGTTTGAGGGGGTCCAAAATGAGGTAAATATGTGTGAACACAAGAATTCTGAGTGTGAACAAAGAAATCTCAGTCTAAACATAAAGAACTCTCAGCCAAAGGTTTGTCTGAGAGAGCTTATTGCTTTGCTGCAAAAACTCACCTTTTCTTCACGTGTCAATCACTGTTGACAATCAATGTTCCAAATGGCTGCCAGCTGCAACTCGTCTCCGTTCCATGGCATGTTTCAGAGGCCACGGGAGACACGTTCAGGTAGAGTTAAAATCGTTTGTCTGCTTCAATACACTAACATTTAATTCACTTCACTACTTCAAATCCTTAAATGCCCCTTTAAATGTCATCCCACCGGCTTTAAGTCCCAGCGGTACTTCCGGTTTCTGAAACGCGCGCACACCCAGATGCGTCTGGTTGAAACATGGAATTTGTCAGGTTGGAGCAGGAATTCGTTCCCGCTCCAAAATTTTAAAATTTTTACTGCCCCCCCACCCCCCGCCCCCAACCCATCCGTTCTTTGGGGTTAAAATTTACCCCTTTGTTTATCAGGTTATGGGTTAGAAGATTATTAAAAATCAATTTCTCATCTTTTCCCCATTCCTGAAGGTACTGACTCTTAGTGGGTTATGATTGCATTTATACAGAACCCTCAGTACCTTGCCCAAGTGGCTATTCTTCATATGTTAGCATAGACAAGGAGTGCCAGCAAGCCGTTTAACCATGTGGGATATCACAGCCAAGCATTTTCCTCTTCTCAGTCAACATCCACACATGTGCACTTTCCAGCAGGAGTCACTGGATAGCAATCAGAAGTGGGAAGCTTAGCTGAGTTTTTTCTCCCATGCCTCGCCATCAAACTCAGGAACATTGAGACCATTTATAGAACCTGGCTGAGATCAGTTAATCAGCACAGACTAGGAATCAAACTTTAACCTCCTGGACTAGAAACAGAAAAAGTTGGAAATACACAGCAGCTCCACTGGCCTTTGAAAGGAGAAAAGCCAGTTTGGGCTGGATTTTCGTGGGCCCACTGGCGAAATGACAGAGCAGGAGCTCCGCCCACCCATGTGATCCCAACGGCACCTGACGACATTTTCTTTGAGGGTAGGCCTCATTTATTATGAAAGACAAATTTAGATGGAAATCCGACTCCTGAATGGTTGTCCGCTGCTGAAAGGGAAGGAAGTTGAGTCAAGGGCAGCAGTTTAAAGCCCGCTGCAACTTGAAGAGTCAGAACAACAGTAGATGGCTTGGCGGGGTGGGGGGAGGGGGTGGAGGTGGCGGTGTAGCATGGGGAAAGAGCTGCAACTGTACCTTAAGGAACAATTGCAAAGGCAAAAGGAAGACCACTATTGGAGTATCTACAATAGTCAAAGCCTCAAGGATTTCAGAAGCTGTGGTGGAGGTCATGTTGACAGAGATAAAGGCAAGTAGAGAAAGGCTCTTTGGCAACCTGGGAATGATACTCCAGAAATAGGAGGTTCAGGCAATTTGGAGGGAGGTGGCTCTGGTAATCCCAATTCAACCACACAATGAATGTCCATTCAGTGGTGGAAACATTTTAATGATCTCACCAGATTGGCCGAGGCAAGTGAAAGTACAAGGTTCTTAGCAGTTGCTGAGATACTGCTGGAAGTATGATTCACCTCCACATCATCCAGAACCAAATAGTGATAATGCAGAGATGAATGAGATCATTAATAAGAAAAAGATATCCTCAACATATCTTTCATTGGCGCACCACTGTTCCATATCACATTTTTATATGTACTTTTAATGAGAAAATCATCTTAAGATGATTCAAAGAAGCTTAATCAGAAAAATCGTTACTGAGCCAAAGAAGGAGATAGTAAGAGGGATGACCAATGCTTGGTCAAAGAGGTGGGTTTTAAGGAAGGTCTTAAAGAAGTAGAGGGAGTAGAGAGGGGGAGGAGTTTAGGGAGGGAATTTTAGAACGTATGGCCTAGATGGCTGAAGGGGCCAATGCTAGGGAGAAAGGAGGAGGGTTCAATAACAGAGACATGGCTCAAACAAATGGAGGAATGGGCATTTAATATTCCTGGCTACAATGGGGGTAATTTTAATCCCCAAGAACGCATGGGTTGGGGGCGGGTGGGCGTTAAATATAGTTTGTTTTCGGAGCAGGGCCACATCCCGGCTCCATCCGCCCCCTTCCAGGTTTAACCCAGGCACGTTTTGGATGCGAATGCGCAACAGAAACCCAGAAGTCCCATCCCTACTTAAAGCTGGCAGGCTGATATTCAAAGGGGCAATATATCTCATTGCGATAGTTGAGGCACTTAATTTTTTGCAGGAGGAACAGGAGTGCTTCATCCAACAAACCCAACAAGCCCAACAAACTCACTTGGTGTGAACGGACCCTCGTGATCGGCTGACCTCGCCACCGATGGTGGATTTCCCTGATGGTGGACCCCCCATGGTGGACCCCTCATGGTGGACCCCCCATCGTGGACCCCACCATGGTGGATGCCCCCCTGATGGTGGACCCTCTCCCTCCAATGGTGGACCCTGCCATGGTGCATCCCCTCTCCAATCTTCTCCAAGGTTGACCCAATTTCATCCACATCCCTCCATCTTCCCCACCCCCTGCTAATTTCATCCAAGGCTCACAATCTCTCTCTCCCTCCTCTCTGATTCATGGCTCCTTTGCTTTCTGACAGGCAGCCAGCCAGTCAATCTGGCTGCCTGGTGCATGGGAAACCCGGAAGCACAAATACTTACCTCCAATTGAGTTGGGATTGCAGATTGTGACATACTCACTTGACTTCTGGGTTCCCCACGCGAATATCTACGCACACACTGGGTTCCCAACTCCTAACTAAAATCATGTCTAATGTATTCAGGAAAGATAGAGACTGGAAAAAAAGGTGGGGATCAGTACGGATCAAAGATACTATTATAGCACTGGAAAGGGATGATGTACTTGAGGGTTCAAAGACAGAATCTATTTGGTTAGAATTAAGGAACAATAAAGGAGCTATGCTGCTGGGTGAAAACCACAGGCCACCAAATAGTGGGAAGGAGATAGAGGAGCAAATTTGTAGGAAAATTGCAGAAAGATGCAAGAACTATAGAGTAGTGATAATGGGGGACTTCAATTGTAATAATATAGACTGGGAAAATAACAGTGTAAAGGGCAAAGAGGGAGGAGGGAATTCCTGAAATGTATGCAAGAGAACATTCCTGATCAGTGTATTTCCAGCCCAATAAGGAAGGAAGCAGTACTGTATCTGGTTCTGGGGAATGAAATGGGGCAAGTGCAGTCTGTTTCAGTGGGGGAGCATTTGGAAAACAGTGATCACATTATTATTAGGTTTAGAGTAGTTATGGAAAAGGACAAGGAAAAATCAAATGTTAAAATACTCAGCTGGAAGGGAGCCAATTTCAGTGAGTTGAAAAGGGATCTTGCCCAGGTAGATTGGAATCAAAGACTGGCAGGTAAAACAGTAAATGAGCAATGGGAGGCCTTCAAAGAGGAGACAGTTTGGGTACAGACTAGACACATTCCTATCAGGGGGAAAGGAAGGGCATCCAAAGCTAGAGCTCCCTGGATGACTAAAGATGTAGAGATTAAGATGAAACAGAAAAAGGAGGCTTATGATAAATGTTAGGTTCATAATTCAGTAGAGAACTAGGCTGAATACAAAAAGTACAGAGGAGAACTGAAAAAGGAAATAAGAGGGGCAAAGTGAGTGTATGAGAATAGATTAGTGGGTAACGTAAAAGGGAACTCAAAAGTCTTTTATAAACATATAAATTATAAAAGGGTAGTCAAAGGAAAGGTGGGGCCAATTAGGGACCAAAAAAGAGATCTTCTTGTGGAGGCAGAGGACATGGCTGAGGTACTAAATGAGTACTTTGCATCTGTCTTCAGTAAAGAAGAGGATGCTGCCAATGTCATAGTAAAGGAGGGGGTTGTAGAGAAATTGGATAGAATAAAAATAGATAAAGAGGAGCTATTTAAATGCTCAAAGTAGAAAAGTCACCCAGTCTGGGAAGCTGAGGGAAGTAAGGGTGGAATTTGTGGAGACTCTGGCCATAATCTTCCATCCTCCTTAGATATGGGAGTGGTCAGAGGATTGGAGGATTGCAAATGTTACAACCCTGTTCAAAAAAGGGGAAAGGGATGAACCAGGCAACTACAAGCCAGTCAGACTAACGTTGGTGGTGGGGAAACTTTTAGAGACAATAATCCGGGACAAAATTAATTGGCACTTGGAAAAATATGGGTTAATAAATAAAAGCCAGCACAGATTTGTAAAAGGCAAATCATGTTTGACTAACTTGATTGAGTTTTTTGATGAAGCAATATAGAGGGTTAATGAGGGTAGTGTGGTTGATGTTGTGTATATAGACTTTCAAAAGGCATTTGATAAAGTACCACATAACAGACTTGTTCGCAAAATTAAAGCCCATGAGATTAAAGGGACAGTGGCAGCATGGATACAAAACTGGGAGTGCAGGAACGGAGAGATCCTGGGGGTATATGTACACAAATCTTTGAAGGTGGCAGGATAAGTTGAGAAGGCTTTTAAAAAAGCATACGGGATCCTGGGATTTATTAATAAAAGCAAGAACGTTATGCTAAACCTTTGTAAAACATGGTTAGGCCGCAGCTGGAGTATTGTGTTTAATTCTGGGAAAGACACTTTAGGAAAGATGTCAAAGCCTTAGAGAGGATGCAGAAGAGATTTACTAGAATGGTACCAGGGATGAGGGACTTCAGTTATGTGGAGAGACTGGAGAAGCTGGGGTTGTTCTCCTCAGAGCAGAGAAGGTTAAGAGGAGAATTGATAGAGGTGTTCAAAATCATGGACAGTTTAGATAGAGTAAATAAGGAGAAACTGTTTCCAGCGGCAGAAGGGTTGGTAACCAGAGGACACAGATTTAAGGTGATCAGCAAAAGAGCCAGAAGCGACATAAGGAAACATTTTTATACGCAGCCAGTTGTAGTGGTCTGGAATGCACTACCTGAAAGAATGGTGGAAGCAGATTCAATAGTAACTTTCAAAAGGGAATTGGATAAATACTTAAAAGAAAAAAAATTACAAGGCTATAGGGAAAGAGCAGGGGAATGGGACTAATTAGATAGCTCTTTCAAAGAGCCGGCACTGGCCTCCTCCTTTGCTGTACCTACTATGATACTATGACCTGCCCATTTCACCAACAGACCTGCTCACATGTGCACCACCTAAACTACCATGGACGCCCATCCTTGCATCTGCTGCTACCACATTCTACAACTGCTGAAACAAAAAACTTTCTGGGCAAGGTTGAAATAAAATGCAACCAATTGTCCTAAAAGTGATCAGTGCATGTGTGCAGTGTTTTTCACTTCATTGCTTCCCCTCAGTGACATGATAATTTTTGTATATCCTAGAACCTATACTAACACTACTTTTAGGTGTTTCTCCCAGTGGAAAGAGTAAGTGAAGTGGCTGGGTGTCCATAGGAGTCTCTTAAGATTCAGGTGGCCCTTCACTTCCTTGTTCAAGGCTATGAGATAGACTTGCTATTGGTTCTGCCATCTTCACTGCTGCAGTGGCCGCCTGGTCCTACTCATTTTCCGGTACATCTACTGTCAGAACTACATTTGATGGTGTCCTGGAATACAGTAGCCCCATCCATACTTACTCCTATCACTGCTGAGCAGTACATCAACAGACCAGTGATCTGCATGGGAGCAGACTTCTGCACTGCAATGAGGACAGTAAAGCCCTGCATAATGGCTCTTTCCATCTGATCCTCCAGCATGTTCAAACTGGGAAAAAGGGCCAGTCGTTAGTTAGAGCCCAACGCCTCTATTGCAGTGGTCTTAACATTCACTACTGATGCCTCTACTGTGCTTAGGAACTCTGGCCTGGTGTTGATAGGCACTCCATGATGGACTGCATTACTGATAAGTCTTACTGCACTATTGGACTCCTCCCTATTCATTGCCATGCCTTGCAGGGTGTTTAACACAGCCTCAAGTTACTCCATAAAACAAGCATGCACATTATTTTTATAAGCAGCCCCTGTGAGATTAAAATCCCTAGGCTCTTCAACTGAAGAATCATGCAAGTTGGCCCTCCAGGCAACAGGCTCCTGCTCATCCGTTTGCTTCTCTATTGGCACCTCCACTTGCCCCTTGTCATTCACGCCCAATGTTCCACCTGGTGCATCCTCCTTAAATTCATTTTCTAAACCCCCTACCCCGGGATGATATACCTTTGCTGATGTTTGCAACAGGTGGAGTGCATGATGCTGGCTGCTGTGAAGTGATACCTTCTTCAAGGAGACTCATAGCTCATGTCTGGTTATTGGGGTGCCTATAGAAAGAGAAAAGAGAGATATGTTAGAATTCTTTCTGCATGACAGCCCTTGAAATATTACTTACATAACAATACACTGTGAAGTGTGGTTTTGTGCTTGAGTGTGAGATGAGTGAATGAATGAGTGAGTGAGTGAATAGGTAGAGATGAAACAAAATGAGGATGTGACTAGCCCTCAGCATGGGGGAAGACATCCTGTCCCACTCCATCTTCTCAATGCCTGGGACTTCAAATGTGGCTTCCTCAAAGCTACTCAAGGGCTTGTATATCTGGGGCTCTCCTCCAGTTCTGGTCCGGTTCCTCCTGTTATAGGCTGCTTTGTTATGCAAATAGAGTAGTACTGTTGAGACGTTGGAAGAGTCAAGAGCATGTACAATAATACCCAAGTACACATGCTTCAGCCCATTGTATGTGTGTGAATACGTTAACATGCATGATGCAGCTAGGTTTGTCAAAATTATTATGAAGCCTTTTTAAGGCATTAATGAAAAACAGTTTCAGTGATAAGTTGGAGGTGCACTCTGTAATTTAGGTCGCTTAGAAATTAATGCCACCGTCACTGTCACAGCCACAAGTAGTGCTACCCAAGTCCTGGTGCGGGCCTACAGTTGGTGCTGCAACAGGTGACATAGCTCAGTGACAGGGTCCCTCGTGAAGCGGAGGCATCTCACACACTGCTGCTTCATCACGTTCAGGTTAGGGAATGTGGATCCTGAATACAAGCTTGTTGTAGGATCTTGTGCCACCCCCTCCTTCGCCCTCTTCTAACAGCATCTCCTGGTCTGTGCATTCTTCCTTGCTGGTGCTGCTCCTCCTCAATGGTAGATACAGCAGAATACCCATTATAAAAATAATCCCCACAGCCTTTTGCTTAACTAATAGCCTTCCATGTGGAACTTTATCAAATGTCTTTTGCAAGTAAGGTTTATCACTTCCTTAGGTTGTCACTTATTCCTCAAAGAAATCAAGGAGGTTGGTCAGGCAGGATCCTCCCTGTCCAAATCTGTGCTAAGTGCTTTTTACTAGATTGTTGTTATACAAATCCAGGAAATCCTTGTTTCTTCCTGATAATCGATTCCATTATTTTACAAGGAATGGAACTAAGACTAATAGGTCTCTAGTTGTCTGTGTTTGTTTTGTCACTTTTTTGAATATTGGCACCATATTAGCCTGTTCCAATCGACTGGTCTCTCCCCAGTGTATACTGATTCCCTCGTAATGATCTCTATGAAGAGGCCGGATTTTGACAAAGAAATCCTTGTATGAGCTATGACTCTTGTCACCAGATCAGTAATCACCTGCACCAGCCAGACTGCACTTACAGCCCTGTGAAAGTTGCCAAAACCCACAATTTTTTTCACTACGAGCTTTTTTCAAGGTGCCTAAGTCTTGATTGACATAGGTCAGCTTGATGTGCAATGCTGCATTTGTTAGGTTTGTTTGGCAAGACATTCCAATTCATTAATTTTGGAATGTCCACCTGGCAGCAAAATGAGAGAGCATGGCTTGCAAGGTGCAAGGTGGGTAATAGATGGAACTTGTATGGCCATCCAAGTGCCATCTATAAATCTCCTATAATATCTCAACAGTAAAGCATTCCATTTTTCAAATGTGCAGCTTATAAGCGACATGTAAAATGTAATTGTACAGTGGCTTCCTAGAATAAAGGTGAATGCACGCCAATATGTGTAATGGCGTCATAACAATATGTATGAATGTACACCTATATAGTATCTTCATAAAACATGAATCCCCTTCTTGAGAACCCAACATAAAAATTAAAAATATGGACATTTGTAAATTTTGCAATTTAAATAATAGAAAAAAGTTTAAAGTATATTTTCAATTTATTAACATCTATGAATATTATGGTACACTACAAACATTCAAATATTTTAAGAACAAATGTTTCTTTCAGTGGTTTAACACCTTCTTTTGATATCACTATCATTGCAGTGTAGGTTAGCAACTGTTTCAGGTGCAGATTCATCTGTCAATAACAATTTATGTTTGAATTTACTTTGAATTGGCATTTAACTGAACTATGCAGTATAACAGAAACTCATCTATCAACATAGAAAAGTGAGAGATGCAACCAACTTGTCCAAGTGCAAACTGTAGCAATCAGTCAACAGACTCAATTATATTAATTATATTAATGACCTAGATTTACTGCTTTAGCCGACTTGGCAAGGCAAGACTTCTACCTGCCACAAAGATGTGCCCTTATCCGAGCTACATTTCTGGCCTTGGAGGCAATTTGCATAATTTTGACAGGCTCTTCAGCTACTGGGGAGTCTGCCTGCAATGGGGATGAAGAATGGCTGTGTCAGCCCTCTTAAGGCCTGCCACGGCATAACGTTGCCAGCAGACGTAACCTTGCTCCTATAAATTTGAAAATTAAAAAAAAATGCATTTGCTATGCAATTGACCATTTAGTGATAGATTTCATGGATAATTAGGCCATTTAAATGTTAAAGGCCATTTAAATGTTAAATGGCCTTTGTGCCACTTATAGCAACCAATGCATCCCTTACGTCCACTATTACTATGGTATAAAGGATGGGAATATGTTGTGAGAAACCTAATGGCCGAAAAAGGGACGAGGACATGGCAGACTACATCCGTGTCCAATTCTCCATCATCAACTGTGACAGTCTGATCCAGAAGTCGGTTGAAGATCTTGGTCCATAACTCCAAATAATGGAAAAAACGGTTTTGTAAAAATTGCAACAATATTGATTTCTAAATAAGTTAAAGAACTTGACCATATATTTTTTTAAATGGTGAAGTTAAACAGTTTATTCATAAATAGAACCTCCTGCCAAATGTTTTGAGTCATGTTCTGCTGGATTTCTCCATAGGATGCTGAAAAAACCCAACGGATGGAAGATCATGTTTATAGCAGATTTGAAGATTTAAATATAAAATTAGAGCTTCCTCCTCTTTAAATATAACAAAAAATATGAAAACAAAGTATATTTGAATTTCAAGAATAAACAGGACTTTTCTGGGAAGTTCAGTGAAATCAAAACAAAATAACTAAACAATATATAAATAAATTCAGAATATTTTCTCAGCTGTTTTCATTCTTTTCTTTCTGCTTTCCTTTGTTACAGCTTCCCACCCAGCTTCTCGCATCTTTTTAACAGCAGCCAGTTTGAGGGCACTGCCATAGGTTTTGGGCATTGCTGGGCTGGTCAACTGAAAAAAAACATGATAAGGGAAACACAGATCAGAATATTTATCATAACAGTACAAAGTTCATAAAAGAGCAACAACTGATGCTAATAAACTGTACTGCAATTTACTAATGGCTGTGCTTAAATTACACATGCTCGTCTTATAAGATCTTTTACTATTAATACAATTTGCAATTTTGAATTAAATAACTTCAATTTAAAACATTACTACAAAGGCTATTTTTTTGTGGATTGAAAACAACAGCTTAGAGAAAGAGAATGCAGATTTCTAGCTGTAAATTATTACAATTAGGGGTCGACAGTATTATTGACAAGGTGGAAATTTAAACGGCTTAGCAAGACACAAAGGGGTTCAATTTTCTGATTATCCGCTCAAACTTCAGCAGAAGATCTGTGGAAACGCTGGAGAAATGGCATAAATGGCATTTATGCCGGACTTAGAGGTGAGAATATTACCATTGAGCCAAGGGGTCAGCCTCAGCTCAGTGGTAATATTCTTGACTTTGAGTCAGACAGCTTTAGAGTCAAGCCCTCACTCCAGAGATTTGAGTACATAATCTAAGCTGACTTTTCAGTGCTGCACTCTCAGGTGGCTATAAAAGATCCCATGCTGACTCAGATATATATCACTGTTCCCTTATTATGGCTGAGTCAAAATCCTGTAATTCTCTACATAACAACATCATGGGACATTATCACAAAGACTGCTGCAGTTTAAGAAAGCCCATTATCATCCTCTCATGGCAACTCTCAATAGACAATAAATGCAGCCAGTGTCACCAAAATGCATGCTCGATACAATGTTTATATGTATTGATCTCCTGCAGTGTTGTTTACAGCGAGTCAAGACCAAGTTCAGTGTTCGTGTGGAGCAGAGGCCGGAGGATAATTGGATCAAAGCACAAAAATGAAATTCAGTGCATATTTTCAAGTTATCATTCTTTCCTTATTTTTATATAATGGGCCAGAATGTACTGTCAAAATAACGGTGAGGCGTTCGTCGATATTTATGCATAAATGGTACAGCAACTTCAGGCGGGGAACACATGCGTGGTTAAATGTAAATATCCAAAATTGCTGTAAATGGCATTTTGCTGTCTGCCTCACCATTGACGTGCACTGATTGTCATGAAGTTGCTGTATTTGCACAGTAGTTACGAACTAAACCCGCCGCAGATATTTAGAGCTAGTAATTAGTAGGGTAAGTATCCTTTTAACGATGTGATAATTGTTAATTACTGCCAATCAATCTCTCTGGTACTGAAAATTAACTATTACAAGTGTGGAGTCTCATTCCTTCAGGTTTTGAATTTTTCAGGGAGATTTTAAAAATGTCAAATTTTAAATTAATTTTTTTTTACCTTTCCTTTCTGAATCTTCTTTTCTTTCTTAATCCAATCTTTCTTTCCCTCAATTTATTTCTCTTTCTGTACCTAGATTGACATTGAATTCACTCCCTTTAATTCACCCTCCTTCTCAGTCCTTTTGTTGTCTATTTCCCAATCCTTAAATCTAATTGATTAAGGAGATTCCCTGTTGGTTGCCCTGTGCACTCAGGTCCCAGATGCCCTGGTTCCCTCGCTGCGCCGTTATCAGCTCCCACTTTCAGCAACTTTGTGAGCAACATTTTTTTGAGCTGAAGGGTGCAGGGGCAAGTCTAATTAATGGCAGACACCATTAAATGCCCTGCTCCAGCAAAATCTGGCCCGATACTTTGATTTTACATCCTTATTTTTATATAATACTTTGATTTTATAGTGTTAGAGTGCATGTTCCATGGTGTTGCTCACAGGAGGTTATATAAAATATTATTTGAAAAGGGTAAATGGTATAATGGAGAATTGTAGCCTGAAATTCTGTGAGGGTTACCCCAATTTCTCTGGGAATTCTGCCAGTCTCTTGCTGGAGTTACAGCGGGAGACCAGTGGAACTCCCGTGGAATTCCACTGATTCCATATAGCTCTATAATCTCTGTCATTATAGAGCTATATAGAACTGATAATAAAATAAATGTAAGCAATTGGAATTGGAATTAAACTGTACATTAGAAGGTTTATATAATTATAGAAGTTTGGTAAAAAGGACGAGAGTAAAAATAAATCAATGTGAAATATATAAATTGGACAGTAAAATAGTTACATCTCTTTATAACGTGCATGTTTAAAATGTGTATTTTCTTTTCTATCATGTATATGAACTATTGAACATAACTTTTATGTAATACCTTGTATACAAATGGTATAATAATTATTATAGTACATGTCCCAGTGTTGCTCACAGTAAGTTATATAAAATGTTATTTGAGGGTACGGTATGTTGGAGGCCCGAAGCGGATGCCGGACCCAGCAGTTCTGAAGGTAGTGAGGCCCGGTTGATTTTAACTTGAGGGCCACATTTGAATATTTGAAGTCGGTGTCCTGCTCGAAGCTGGCGGGAATGATGTCAAGGCGGGTGGGAATGGGAATTGAGGCTGGAGCCGGCTGCCACCGGGGACCTAAGGGAACAGGTCCCGGTGTACGGTAAGTACTGGGGGGCGAGATTCAAAACAGATGCTGATGTGGGGACGGTGAGGGAGGGCCTGAGGATTGCTTTCTGCTCCTCTGTAGGGTACAAAATTGTGCTTATCTTGGCTTCTTCTGGCCATTCTGTTGCATCCCGCCAGGTTTCTCTGACGGGTTTGACACTGGGCTGGCCGCCCCTGTGTCGTTGTGAAAATCACGTGGGGCACCGATGACGTCAATGGGCAGCAACTTTTCAATTTAAATTAGGCCCCTGTTTGCCTGCAGCGGGAGCCTCGGCTGACTTCAAAGTCGGTAAAGATAAGATGTAGCTGGGTGGGAACGGTGCGACCTCAGGCTGGAAAGTGGACTCAACCTGCTCTTAACCCCTCCCATGCACCATTCTCGCTGGGCGAGGGGGTGTTAATATTGACCTCGTTATCTCAGATCAAATAACATTTTGGAGAAAAGTTGAAAGCACACAGAATAAATCCTTATTGGTATCTCTGGGTACAAAAGCCGTACAAAACAAGTTCATTACAGCTCTAAAAAGCTAATGGGACGTGCCTATAGTTGATGAAGCAGTAATTCACATAATATCTGATGCCATTCTCAAGAGAAAATCATTTGTAATTGTCAGTCTCATTGACAGAGGCTATCATGGATGCGACTTCTTTGTCACTAAGATTGAGACCACCTGTTCAGCTGTTTCAGCCGCATCGCCCCTTTCCTTTGCGCACTGTCAAACCTTCACCAAACCTTGCTCTTGCCCTAGCCCTGAACCCACATCTTTCTCTAGTTTCTCTCATCTCCCTTCATGTCCTCGCTGAGTTCATCTCGTCCATGAGACCCACCTGCTGCTCCCTTAACCACATTCCCTCCAAACTGCTGACCACCCAACTTCTCTCCTTGGCCCCCATGTTAGCTGACATTGTAGATGAGCAATGGCAAACATCTAAAGAAATATTTCAACATTCTCAACGAATATACATTCCAGTAAGAAATAAAAACTTCACGGGAAAAGTGATTCATCCGTGGCTAACTAAAGCAGTTAAGGATAGTATTAGATTAAAAGAAGAGGCATATATTGTTGCCAAGAAGAGTAGTAAGCCTGAAGATTGGGAGAGTTTTAGAAACCAGTAAAGGATGACCAAAAAATTGATAAAAAGGGAGAAAATAGAATATGAAAGTAAACTAGCAAGAAACATAAAAATGGATTGTAAGAGCTTCTACAAGTATGCAAAAAGAAAGAGAGGAGCAAATGTAAACGTGGGTTCCTTAGAGGCTGAGACAGGAGAAATTGTAATGGGGAATAAGGAAATGGCAGAGACGCTAAACAAATATTTTGTATCTGTTTTCACAGTCGAAGACACAAAAAGCATACCAGAAATAGTGGGTAACCAAGGGGCTAATGAGATTGAGGAACTTAAAGTAATTAATATTAGTAAAGAGAAAGTACTGGAGAAACTAATGGGACTAAAAGCCGATAAATCCCCTGGACCTGGTGGCCTACATCCTAGGGTTCTAAAAGAGGTGGCTGCAGAGATGGTGGATGCATTGGTTATGATCTTCCAAAGTTCCCTAGATTCTAGAACGATCCCAGCAGATTGGAAGGCAGCAAATGTAACCCCGCTATTCAAGAGAGGAGGGAGAGAAAAAACTGGAAACTACAGACCAGTTAGCCTAACATCAGTCGTCGGGAAAATGCTGGAATCCATTAGTGGTAACAGGGCACTTAGAAAATCGTAAAAATGTTCAGGCAGAGTCAACATGGTTTTATGAAAGGGAAATCGTGTTTAACAAACTTATTAGAGTTTTTTGAGGATGTAACTAGCAGGGTAGATAAAGGGGAACCAGTGGATGTAGTATATTTGGATTTTCAAAAGGCGTTCAATAAGTTGCCACATAAAAGGTTGTTACACAAGGTAAGGGCTCATAGGGTTGGGGGTAATATAATCGCATGGATAGAGGATTGGTTATCGGACAGAAAACAGAGAGTAGGGATAACAGGTCATTTTCAGGTTGGCAGGCTGTAACTAGTGGGGTGCCGCAAAGATCGGTGCTTGGGCCTCAGCTATTTACAATCTATATTAATGACTTAGAAGAAGGGACCGAGCATAACGTTTCCAAGTTTGTTGATGATACAAAGCTAGGTGGGAAAGTAAGCTGTGAGGAGGACACAAAAGCTCCGATATTGGAATGGAGGCGGGATGGCAGCGGAGGTGTGAATGGGTGCGCGGGTAAGCCGCCCAATAAAAAATGTCCACTCCCCACGCGATGGCGATTAAATTGGTGCCACTTAACGTGGCTTCCGGGTTTGCCGTCCGAAAGCTGCACAGTGGGCGGACTGCGCGCCCGCATCACAGGCTGTCAACTGGAGGAGCTCTATTTAAAGGGGCAGTCCTCTAATGGCTTTTCCTGGAGCAAACACCCACACGCGACAATGGAACAGCACAGGGGCAGGGCAGCTCCAAGAATCAACGATGCCTCACTCCAGGTGCTAATAGATGGGGTGAGGAGGAGGAGGGATATGTTTTACCCAGCAGATGGGAGGAAGTGGCCTGCCTCTGCCACCAAGAAGGCCTGGCTCGAGGTGGCAGAGGAGGTCACGAGCAGCAGCAACATCTCGCGCACCTGGGCCCAGTGCAGGAAGCGCTTCAATGAACTAACTAGGTCAGCCAAAGTGAGTACACTTACTCATTCTCCTACATTCCGACTTTCACATCGCCGCCTCCACCCCCAACTCATTCTCTACTGCCAACACTACTCTATCACATCATTCCTCACACTCACTGAAGGCTCATCCTCAACTTACCTGCACTTCCTCATGTCCCTATTAGTCACCCCACCATTACTACTCAACCCAATCCTCATCCAATGTCATGGCTCTGTCTCATACTCACCCTCTGATGCATCTCTTTCACGGTCAGCCTCACCCAAACTAATGCATTAATCGGCTGGCCACTTCACCATCATTCACTCACACGTCTGTTTTTTCTCCCTTTCTAGAAGAGAGCGCAAAGTGCATGGGGGAGGGCGAGGACTGGAGGGGGAACGCAACAAATCATCGTCCTTACAGACGTGGAGCAGGAGGCACTGGAGCTCAGCCGAACCCTCGAGTGCCTGTCCGTTGGGGACGCCGAGGCTGGCACCCCACAAACGTCTGGTGACACAACTTTAACATTCATCACCACAATATGAATTGATGTTAACATGCCTTGCCATCTTCAGCACCTCAGTATGCTTATCGCAATATGACACATCTATGATCATGCTTAATATTGCCGTCTGTTCTTACAGGGCCTTCAGTGACTGCTGTGATGGCAGAGGGCGATTCCTCAGAGGACCTGTCAGCCTCTGAGGGTGCACCGTCACAGCTTAGCGAGTCATCCACCAGCACAGATACCCACACCTCAGTGGGTCCAGTCCTTAGTTAGTTGGGTTGGCACTTGGTGAGTTACCACACAAATGTGAGCATGAGCAGACACTGGTGGCAGGGGCAGCTCCGGACAGTCCACATCGGTGGGAGCACTCCTCTCCAGGCTCTGCTTAGCTGGACACAGATGCAGAACCCTGGGGGCCATCCATTAAAAGAATGATCGAGAGACAGCAGCACATTTGCGAGGTACTGGAACAGGTGCCACGCGCAGTCTCACAATAGCGCAGCGGATGGAGGAGTCCAATTCCTGCATCAGTGGAATGGTGGCACAGGCATGGGAGGGAATCTCTGAGATACTGTCACAAGGATGTGAGGGAATCTCTGAGATAGTGTCAAAGGGATACGAGGGAATCTCTGAGATAGTATCACAGGGATGTGAGCAACTATTTGAGATACAGTCACAGGTAAATGCGGGAATGTCTGCAATGGAGAGAAGGCTAGCCTCCATTGAGCTTCAAGCGCAGCTCACAAATGAGTCCATTCAGGCCCTGACAACAGCTGTTAGGGCTCAGGCTGAACAACATTTCTGTCGTCTTAAACAGGCAGACAGATACACTAGCACTGGCCTTACAAGGCATCACACATGTCCTCCAAACTGTTGTCCAGCGGAGTGGTAGGAGTGATGTGGCCCTGGCCCAGGGGAGTGATGATGGCGAAAGGGACATGGGAGTGGGGAAGCCACTCAAAGCATTCCCACGTCTCACCCGTTTCCCCCTCTCAACCAATACCCACAATGCTGCCTCCTCTCAAGGTGGCCGAGTTTGCCCCTGCACAGGTGCAGTTGGAGCAGTCTTTGGAGGGGCCCTCACGGGCTCCAGAACCCAGAGGGCATAGACCCAAAGCATCTAAGCAGTCAGAGCATGAACATAAGCATCCTACCACTACCTCTGCTGCAGGCATAGGGGATGCACCACGTAGAAGTAGTCGTAAGAGAAAGGCGAAGGTTTTGTGAGCACAAAGGGTATGCACAAGGGTGTTTGACAGACTGTCATGTTTTCCATTTATATTTAGTTTTTGTTAACGTGACATTAAATTTTATGATTGTCACCACTGCTGCCACGTCTTGCCCATTCTTGACTGGCTTTTGTGATAGGGCTCTTTCTTGATGCCACTCATTGGGTCACTTTACAGCGGGTGTATGTGTAGTTGCAGGACTGTTTTGTGCAGAGAGGGGTGGGCGGCCTGGTGTGGCTGCTGCTCTTTCCAGGTGGTGTGAGATCTGGACTGTTCACACTTTCTGATGTCAGGAGAACCGGTTCACATATCAGTGACTCCCTGGCCTCACGAGCAGCCAGGTGAGCCGCTGCTCTGCCCATGGGTTCCTCCTCCTCCATGTGGGTGGCAGAGGTGGATGGGGCCTCCTCAAGCGGCACCCCTCTCTGTTGTTGCCCTCTGTGCTCTTGTGCAGGTGCCTCTGGTGCAGCACTGTGTTGTGCAGCTCCAAGTGGCGGAGGTGGACGCCGTGTCTGGCGAGGCTGGTGATGTTGCTTGTCCTCGGATGTAGTGGTGAATGCAACCATGGCGTCCCCCCCATCCTGACGGTGTGAGTTTGAGGAGGTCTGCAAAGTAGTTAAATATGTGTGAACAGAAGAATTTTGAATGGAAAGTAAGAATTTGCAGTAAAAATACAAAGATCTCGCAGCCAAAACTTTGTCTGAAAGAACTGAGTGCCCTGCTGCAATAAGTGACCTTTGCTCCCCATCTGTCAAATGAGCATTTGAATGTCCACTGGCTGCTGGCTGAAACACATCTGTTGCGACATGGAGTGTTTCCCACAGCACGGGAAACACGCTGAAGTAGCTTCAAAATCGCACCCCTGCCTCAATGTGGAGAAAATTAAGTAATTCAGCTACTTAAACTATCTAAACAACTGTGTCAAGTATCATTCTGCTGGCTTTAATTGCCGTTGGGACCTCCGCATTTGGGAGGCGCACGCGCGCACTCAGAAGCATTAGTGGGGAAACCGGAAGTCTGCGGTTGGAGCCAGGTTCCGAACCCTAACGCGATTTCCTCGATTTTTGGAGCCCAACGCACCCACAATTTCCTGGCAAAATTGAGCCCAAAGAGTCTGCAAAGGGATATAGATAGGTTAAGTGGGTGGGCAAGAAGGTGGCAGGTGGAGTATAATGTAGGGAAATGTGAGGTTATTCACCTTGGTAGGAAGAATAGAAAAACAGAATATTTTTTAAATGATGAGAAACTATTAAATGTTGGTGTTCAGAAAGATTTGTGTGTCCTCGTACAAGAAGCACAAAAAGTTAGCATGCAGGTACAGCAAGCAATTAGGAAGGCAAATGGCACGTTGGCCTTTATTGCAAGGGAGTTAGAGTACAAGAGTAAGAAAGTCTTACTACAATTATACAGGGCTTTGGTGAGACCTCACCTGGAGTACTGTGTACAGTTTTGGTCTCCTTATCCAAGGAAGGATATACTTGCCTTGGAGGCGGTTCAACAAAGGTTCACTAGATTGATTCCTGGGATGAGAGGATTGTCCTATGAGGAGAGATTGAGTAGAATGGACCTATACTTTCTGGAGTTTAGAAGAATGAGAGGTGATCTCATTGAAACATATATGATTATGAGGGGGCTTGACAGGGTAGATGCCAAGATGTTGTTTCCCCTGGCTGGAGTGTCTAGAACTAGGGAATATAGTCTCAGGATATGGGGTCAGCCATTTAAGACTGAGATGAGGAGGAATTTCTTCACACAGAGGGTTATGAATCTTTGGAATTCTCTACCCCAGAGGGCTGAGTCGTTGAGTATATTCAAGGCTGAGATAGGTAGATTTTTGGACTAGGGGAATCAAGGGATATGGGGATCGGGCTGGAAAGTGGAGTTGAGGTTGAAAATCAGCCATGATCTTATTGAATGGCGGAGCAGGTTCGAAGGGCCGTATGGCCTACTTCTGCTCCTTTTCTTATGTTCTTATATTCTTATGGTTCCATAAGGTGCTGTCCCCATCTCTTTTAAAACTGCTGTCACCAATCTGCTGCTCAAAAAAATCCACTGTCAACTTCTCTGTCCTTGCTAACTACGGCTCCATCTCCAACCTCCTCTCCAAAGCCCTTAAATATGCTGTCGGCTCCAAAATCCATGCCCAATTTTTCTGCAACATGTTTGTATCTCTCAGGTTTCCACCCTTGCCACAACATTGAAACAGCCCTAATCAAAGTCACATATGATATCCTGTGAATGTGTTTGTGGTGCATTATCCCTGCTCATTGTTCTTGAACTTTCTGCAGCCTTTGACACAGTTGGCTATACCATTCTCCTCCAATGCCTCTCTTCAGTTGTCCAATTCAGTGGGTCTGCCCTCACTTGGTTCCACTCCTATCTTTTCAATTATAGCCAGAGCATTTCTAGCAATGGCTTCTCTTCCCAACCCTGCAATGTTACCTCTGGAGTCCAGAGTAAACTAATGAAAGGTATAGATAAGGTTGAAGTAAGCAAGCCATTTAACCTGGACAATGAGCATAGACTAAAAGACACGAAAACAAAATTGCAAGCCTCAATAAAGGTTAGAAAAATCTTTTATCCCGCCACCAGATTGTGTACATATCGAACCAACTCCCAGAAAAGGCAGTTGATTAAAGGTTACATAGAATGTACAGTACAGAAACAGGCCATTCGACTCAACAGGTCCATGCCGGTGTTTGTGCTCTACACGCATCTCTTCCCTCCCTACTTCATGTAACTCTATCAGAAAATCCTTCTATTTCTTTCTCCCTCATGTGTTTATCGAGCTTCCCCTTAAATGCTATTCACCTCACCTACTCCTTGTGGTATCGAGTTCCACATTCTAACCACTCTCTGGTTAAAGAAATTACTCCTGAATTGCCCATTGGATTTATTAGTGACTATCTTATATTTATGGCCCCTAGTTCTGGTCTCCCCCGCAAGTGGAAACATCTTCTCTACATCTACCCTATCAAACCCTTTCATAATCTTAAAGACCTCAATCAGGTCATCTTCTCTTTTCTAGAGAAAAGAGCCCCAGCCTGTTCAATCTTTCCTGATAGGTATAACCTCTCAGTTCTGGTATCATTCTAGTAAATCTTTTTTGCACCTTCTCCAGTTCCTCTATATTCTTTTTATAATATGGAGACCAGAACTGTTCACAATACTCCAAGTGTGGTCGAATCAAAATCTATACAAGTTTAACATAACTTCTCTGCATTTCAATTCTATCCCTCTAGAAATGAACCCCAGTGCTTGGTTTGCTTTTTTTATGGCCTTATTAACCTGTGTCACTACTTTTAGTGATTTGAGTATCTGTACCCCCAGATCCCTCTGCCCCTATTTAGACTCTTATTATCCAAGCAGTATGTGGCCCTCTTATTCTTCCTACCAAAATGTAATACTTCACACTTATCTATATTGAAATTCATTTGCCAATTACATGCCCATTCCTCAAGTTTATTAATGTCTTTCTGCATTTTGTTGCAGTCTATAACTATACCCCCCAATTTGGTGTCGTCAGCAAATTTTGACGTATTTAAAAGGGAGCTGCATCAACATTGATGAAAATGTGTTTGAGGGTTATAATGATATTGATAACATTTGTTGAACACTTGGGAACACTTGTTCCTTAAAGTAGAGATCAGAAGCTAATGATGTTAGGGTAGGGGGAGGGATGGAGTCCATTATAGAATACATGGGCCCAAATTTTAACCCCACGAACAAGTGGGTTGGGGGCGGTAAAAATTGTAAAAGCTAAAACCCGACCCCAACCCGCCCACTTCTAGTTTTAATGGAAGCGGGTCCAGGGGCAGGCGACCAACCTGCTCTTAGGAGGCGGATCGGTCAGTAAAAGCTTTTAAGGAGGCTGCAGGTCTCCATTTTGACAGCTTTTTTTTTAACTCCTGGGGGCTGGGATCCCTGGCCTTCTGCTTCATGCCACGTTAGAGGAGGCGAGAAGGCCTAGCTCAGCAGGTGCCTTTATTGCACTGCTTGTGGGCCCGAAGGAGCAGGAGTGTTTCCCCCAAGCCCACAAGCCTACATGCAGCGATCCCACATACGTAATCGACCAACACCCCCACCATCTCCAACCCCCCCCGTAAGCCCAACCCTCCACTCATCATCTCTGACCTCCCATGATCTCTGACCGTCCCCCCGGTGACCCCCGACCCCGATGACCAAATCCCCGGTGGCTGATCCACCCCCAATGACTTCCTCAAATGACCGACCCCCCTGATAACTCCCCCAGTGACTGACTCCACCAATCACTCCCCCTCGATGACTCCCCCCGATGACCCCCAAGCCCCTAATGACTGGCCCTCCCTTTGACTCCCCCCCAAATGACCGACCCCCCAGATGACCGACTCCCCTGATGACCCCGACCCCCCGATGACCAACACCTCCGATGACCAACACCCCCAATGACTCCCCCAGATGACCTACTCCTCTGATTACCAACCCCTCAATGACCTCAACTCAATGACCGACCCCCGATGACCCCCAACCCCCCCAATGACCGACCCCCCTGATGACCCCCAAACCCCTGATGACCGACCCGCCGATGACCCCAACCTCTCTGACTCCCTCCAATGACTGAACCCCTTGAAGATTCCCCCAGGTGACTGACTCCTCTGATTACTGACCCCCCTGATGACCCCAACCCCCAATGACCAACCCTCGATGACCCCCACTCCCCCGATGACTGACCCCCCCGATGAATCCCTCCAATGTCTGAACCCCCTGATGACTCCCTCCAATGACTGACACCCCTGATGACCCCCAACCCACCTGATGACCGACCCCCTATGACCCCCAACCCCGCCCCCCGATGACCGACCCTCCGATGAATCCCAATCCCCCGATGATCCCCAACCCCTCTGATGACTAGCCCCCCTGTTGACTCCCGCCCAATGACCAACCCCCCAGATGACCGGCCCCCCGATGACCCCAACCACTGATGACACCAACCCCTCCAATTAACAACACCCCCGATGACCGATCCTCCCCGATGACCTCGACACCGACCCCCCCATAGGACCGCTCCCCCCATCTAAGACTTAACTGCTGGCATCCGCTTCCTGTGTCCTCTGCCGTTCGAGTGATGGCCAGCCTGTCAATCTAGCTGGCCTGTTGGGCGGGAAACCAAGAAAAAAAATTAAATGACCCCCACATCCAGGTTTCCCGTCAGAAATTTCACCCCCCCTAGCCCCGCCCCCTTACCGGTTCCAGGTTTAAATTTACCCCATGGTCTCTGGATGGACCAAAGCTGATCTTGATTTGGTCTTTCTAATGTACTTAAGTGCTGAACAATGAACAATTTTCAGTGCTGAGTGCCATTTTCCTTCTTCTAGTTTGAACTGGCTGAGGGCAACTGATACAATAAAAGATTTTGTTCTATCAAATTTGAAAATTGTTTTAAGTGACTTTTTAACCAAACCCTTTCATATTAGATTATCCACGTAGATACATAGAGGTTTATCTTTTTTTTTATTCGTTCATGGGATGTGGGCGTCGCTGGCAAGGCCAGCATTTATTACTGGCCAGCATCTATTACATTGTGCTAGGCAAAAATGCCCAGTTTAAATATTTCTCTCCGGCCACATCCTACTGTGAACAGAAGTAACTAAATTAAACTATTATGTAGGTCAATAGAGTTTGTCGATTGCAATTCCAGCTTGAGAAATAAATGAAAAAGATGGGAAAATTGAGAGATCAACTTGAATGAGATAGCTCTCTTATGAATAACTACTTGTGGTGTGTCCTCATGAATATGTATTTATAAATTTAATTACAACGTACCTGCTGCAGTGGCTTTCCAAAGAAACAAGCAGCTTCTGAGTTTCCTTTATACAATTCTCTGAACATTTCAGCTTCTGGAATCATGCTCTATTTTAAATGATTTTTTTAAGAAGAAAGTGCAGGTTAACAATTCCAATTTATACAATTTATTCTTTCTATGAATCTACACAGATAACTGAATTTTATTTCATCATAAAATATAATTTGAATTTTATATTTTGTTTTCATTACAATCAGCTTTTCTGAAAAACATCAATACTCTTTGTGACTGTGAATACTATTTTCTGGTGAAGTGAACCCTGATCAGCAATGTTGGTAAAATGATGTGCATTGTGTAAGCTTCAACAACTTGAAGAGTTGAAATGACATATTGGCCCATAAATTGCTCTGAGCGGCGAATGAACGGCGCTTGCTGCTCCATAGATTAATACTCACCTACTAACTTACTGCGTTTTTACTGCGGGAACTTCCTCTAATAGGAAGCTGAGAAGAGCCCAGTGTTAACTTCAGCAAAGCTGGGTCCCATTGAAGAAGCGAGAGGATTGATCTCTCCCCTCGACCAATGATTGCAGCATCCTTGAAAAGCTGCAAAAGAGACAAAACCTTGAAGTACAAGCTGCAACGTAAAAACCAGGAAGTGAAAACCACAACAATAAAATCATTTGTGAAAACAATGAAAAAAGAGAGGGTAAGAAATATCGAATTAAATAAAAGAGACAGAAGGAAAAAGTAAAAAAAAATGTTTTTTAAATTTAAAAAACAATTTTTTAATGACTAAAAGCTAATAAAATAAGGAGTAATGAGACTCCACATTTTTAAAAGTTAATTTTTAATTGTGTGGCAGTCATTAAGACTCACCGCGCTGTTAAAACATAGTTTAGACCTGATGGGGGAAAAATTAGATCAGGGCCGTTTTCAGGCGGGGGTAGCGTGATGCGTTAGTACCCCGCGCCCGATGGCCCCTATGCAGGCAGCGCATGAACTTTGTGCTGCCTGCTACTTACCATGATATCTCCACCGCCACCCGCACTGCTGAGAGGCTGCACGGAGAGTGAGGAAGTTGGAAATGGGGTGTGCACAGCACACATCATCAGTAGCCTGCATCGCTTAAAGATGCAGGTGCACATTTCAAATAGCAGGTACACTGTTTACTAGGAGGAGGGAAAGATCGCCTCGAGGATAGCAGGATCAGCACGAGAGAGGGCTCCATGCTTCTCCGATGATGCACTGGAGGCCCTGGTGAAAGGGGTGGATGAAAGGAGGGCCAACATGTGCCCGCAGGGTGGCAGGAGACCCTCCAGACTGCAGCTTCACAGGCATTCGCAAGCTGTGGCTCAGGACGTCAATGCCAGGAGCACTGCACCACGCACGCGGGTGCAGTGCTGAAAGAAGTTCAATGATTTGACACGAGTGGTCAAGGTGAGTGAATGCAAGTGTCAAGTGGCATATCCTACCAACTGCACCACTGCTCCACGCATCACACACCCCATCACAGACCCACCAACAAACGCTGCCCATCCATACGCAATGCTGCACTCGGCATGATGCATCTCACCCGCACATTGTATCACACTTGCAGGCCACACAACTACCAATCACAAGTCACACAAACTGACAGCTATTCGACCACGATAGGCACATCACCCACACACCTTGCAGGATACTCACTGACACACTGTCCTCTGTCTTGCAGGAAAAGGTGGTGCATAACAGCTGGCATCCAGAGGAACCTGAGGGTGGATGAGCACGTTTACACGTCTTCACCCCGCTAGAGGAGAGAGTGCTTCGGATCATTGGGCAGGCCGTTGCTGTATCCGTGACAACATGCCACGATGGAGGTCCCGATGAAGGGGGTCTCTGCATAACTAATGCTCCTTCTCCTTTCCCACATCTCCCTCCCCCCATAATCTTTTCTGACTCACGTGCTGCAGATGCTGTCAGCACGCACATCTTACTTGATCCTCTCCCCACTCCACAACTCAACCTGTTTCCCTTTGTCATTGCAGATACCCAATGTGGCAGCACCGTCCGAGGAGGAGGAGGATGGGGACGCTGAAGCCACACTGTCACTTGGTCTGACACTTGCTTCCACCAGCTCAGAGATTGACACTGCGCATCCTTTAGGGGCTAGGTTAGAGGAGGGCTCTGCACATAGTGAGACACCGAGCACAAGTGCGCAGGAGCTGGGGCGGGGGGAACGGATACCACAGGTGCCAGCTCGCCGGAGGGCGAGGTCGCTCACTAGTTCTGCTGCAGAGGAGTCAGATGAGGACTTCGATGGGCCAGGCTACAGAAAACGGCTGATGGGTGTACACCACTGGAAAGCCTGCCAGAAAGCCTGCGTACAATGAGAAGGGGCATGGAGGAGTCCAGCTCCAACTTGGCACAGGGCTTTGTGCAGAGCTTGGAGCCCATCCTTTCCAACATGGAACGGGTGGTTACCTCCATCAGCACACCCGTGGAACCCACCATGGTGCAGCACCTGATGACTGATGTTACAGCTTCCATTGCAGCACGAACATCTGCCATCCAAGGTCTGACTGCTGCATTTGGAGCTCAGGCTGCTGCCTTGGAAGCTCAGACTGCTGCTAATGTGGATCTGGGGACCACTGTGGAACGGGGCTTCCTGGGCGTCACAGCACTCCAGCAATCCGTTCTCCAGCTGATCACCAGAATTTCTGAGGTGCCGCCCCGTGCGAGTTGCAGTGGTGCCGTGGCAGTTGGACCTGCTGTCCTCTCTCAGGACGACAGTATTCCTGCTCCCACCCCTGCCACTCCGCCAGTGCCCCTGTTGTTGCCTATCGGCCAGCCAGGCCAGACTGCTGCAGCCCATGCTGAGATGGTGCAGTCTGAAGCCCGGCTGGCCGATAGGCAACAAGGTCGTTCTCCAAGGCCATCTGCATGCTCCTCCATTGAAAGCTAGCAGCATCCCACCACCCACGCTCCAGCCACTGGGGAAGCATCTTATAGGAGCACTAAGATAGGTAAAGGCACACGAACAACAGGCACTAAGGGAATGCACAGGGGTGAATAGTTCTATTATGTTTGCATAATTTCATTTATTCATTGATAAATGAGACTTTGAATCTGCATTTGGTGGTGGTTTTTATTTATGCAATGAGCTGAGGGGGAAACCAATGTGTAATCAGATGATTGTCTTGTGGGAGCGGAAAGGTGGGGAGTGTAGGACTGTTGGTGAGTTGGGGGATGTGTTGACATTATTGATAGCGGGCATGGATCAGGCGAGCACGCAGAGGCCTCGAGTGTGGTTCCTGTTGCACCCTTGCGTCTTCCTCCACTTCCTCTTCTGGCTCCACCCCCTTCTCCTCATCCTCCTCCTCCTCAGCCTCTTCCTCCTCCTCCTCCATAATAAGACCATAAGAGATAGGAGCAGGAGTACGCCATTCGGCCCCCCGAGCCTGCTCCGCCATTCAATGAGAACATGGCTGATCTGATTTTTATCACAACTCCACTTTCCCGCCTTTTCCCCATATCTTTTGACTCCCTTGCCGATCCTCCTCAGCCTCCTCCTCCTCCACCTCTGGCTCAGGGTCTTCTCCAATCATTGGTGGCAAAGGCTCGTCCCTCATGATGGCGAGATTGTGCAGCATGCAGCATACCACCACAAATCTGTCCATCTGCTCAAGGGAGTATTGCAGGGCTCCTCCAGACCGGTCTAGGCAGCGGAAGCATTGTTTGAGGAGGCCTATGATGCGCTCCATGATGTTGTGTATGGCAGCATGCGTCTCATTATAGGCCTGCTGTGCACGTGTGCGTGGGTTCCTGACCGGTGTCATGAGCCACAGCGTGAGGGGATAGCCCTTGTCGCCCAGTAGCCAGCCTTTGACTTGCCGAGTCGGGTGAAAGATAGCTGGCACGTTGGACTGCCGCATGACAAAGGTGTCGTGACTGCTCCCAGGGTAGGGGGCATTGACCTCCATGATTCGATGTGTGTGATCGCACACCAGCTGCACGTTGAAGGAGTGCAAGCCCTTTCGGTTGACGAAGGTAGCCCAGTTGATATGCGGGGCATGCAGGGCAATATGCGTGCAGTCAATGGCACTCTGCATCATGGGGAAGCCAGTAATGCGAGCGAACCCCCGTGCTCGCTCGTTCTGCTTGTCTCTGTCGAGAGGGAAGGTGATGAACCTGTTCCGCATCTGGTACAGTGCGTCTGTGACCTCCCTTATGTAGCAGTGCACTGCATACGGCGAGATGTTGCACATGTCACCAGGAGAGGCCTGAAATGATTTTGAGCTGTAGAAATTCAGCGCCACGGTGACCTTCACAGCCACAGGCAATGCTGTCCTTGCCCTGCTCTGAGGCTGCAATTGTGGCCGCACCAGTTGATAACTATCCGTCATGGCTTCCTTGGTGAACCTCAGGTATTGGATGCAATCCTCTTGGTCATGTTGAGGAAAGAGAATTGGTCCCGGAAGGCCCTCATTGGGTAGGGCCTCCTGCTCAGTGCGTCTCCTTGTCCTCCGTCCTCTTGCAGCTTGACCTGCTCTGCGTGGCCTCTCTGCATGCTCCCAGTTGTGCTCAATGCCCAGCGGGAGCCCTAGCAGACCGCCCATGGTTGTCAGGAATGCTATTCAACCACAGTTGTAACTTAAGGCAGTACCTGCCAAACCACTCTCAAATGTACTCTAGGAACTCTCAGTAAGAATAGGGAGTTTCAAAAAACACTTCCTACTCTATCAGCAGCCAGAAGCAATAATCAAGCAACTAACCTGCCACACCTACATGGCCCCTTTAAATAGCGCTGGTGGGGGGTCCTCCAGGTACTCTAAGAAATGTTCAGATGGTCGGGGTTAAGGCTGTGCGTTGAGTTGTGCATTAAGGTCCAAAATGGTATCTATCGCTTTAAATCAGTGTTGTACACCGATTGCATGCATTTTCTCCCTACTTTACATGCTTCCAGCACTCAGTATTTGCACATGCGCTAACTCCTATACCAAGATGGTGTCCGGCGCACGTCATGCTGGAAACATGCGTGCGCATCCAAGACGCCATCTTGGGTGTCAGAAAGGCCATGTAGCGCCAAAACAACAGGCGCTACATGGCCCAATTTAGCACCCGATATATTTAAGTGTACCTCTTTTGTGGTGATATTACTTAGTTTCCAGCTGGGCAGAAGAGCAAGTTGGCGCTGGTCCATTCATTCTGTTGACTGTAGCCAGCAATATCCCTTTAACACAAACCTGTCAGATTGCCAGCGAACCAGGAAGAGCAAGTTCTGGATTTCCGCGATTGACTGCGCACGTGCAGACCCTGGAACTTGCTCTTTCATTTGGCCACTAACAACAGTGAGTGCTATTGAGCTCAACGTTCTTTTTAAAGCAATTTCCAGACCAATAAATCCTAAGAGTGAATCTCAAATGGTTTTATCAACATCATCTCAACCATCTGATATACAAATGTTTGGAACACTCTCAAGAATGCATTATTCTGTACAACATATGCAAAGAAGGGGGAAAATTCCTCTGGTCTCTAATTGTATTAATATCATAAATTAGTCTATGAAGATTTTTGGTGAAATTGTGCAGATGCTCCTTTAGAACATGTTTACGATTTCACCAGAAATTCCTAACTGAGGAAATGCTTTATGAGCACGTTGCAACCAGAGGAATCCTTACCATGTAGTGATTTCTCATCTTTTACCTTGTTTAGAGAATCATAGAATTTTACAGCATACAAGGAAGCCATTTGGCCCATCGCATCTGTGCTAATTCTCTAACAAAGCTATACACTTAATCCCATTTTCCTGTCCTTTTATCATACCCTTTTAAATTTTGCTTTTTTTTCGAATATTTATCCACTTTTCTTTTAAAAGTGATTGTGGATTATGCTTATATGTTACTTCTGTTAGGGCATTCCATATCCTAACCTCTCCCTTTGTTCTTTTGGTGATCACCTTAAATTAGTTACCGTCTAATGGAAATAGTTTTTATTGATTTACCTTATCAAACACCTCATAAAATGATATCTTCTTAAGCTTCTTTGTTCTAATGAAAAGAGTCACAGGCCTAGGAACTGGGCGGTGTAGTGCTAGTTTTTCGGGCCCTCCGCGGACATCTAAGGCCCCAGGTGGATCACATGGACGAGATGAACTCAGAAAGGATATGAGGCTGGAGTAAAAGGACTACTGATTCATACCTCATGGTTGAAACAAAAGATTGATCACCATGGAAACCTGCATAACCTGGCTGTCAACACTCCTGAACACGCTTCAAAAATTCTTCCCCCTCTTTGCCCCTTACTATCCCAGTCTATATTAGAATAGTTGAAGTCCCCCATTATCACTACTCTATGGCTTTTGCTCTTCTCTGTAATTTCCCTGCAAATTTGCTCCTCTATCTCTTTCCCACTAGTACAGTCATTGGAAGGGGCTGGCAGAGGAGGGAGGGTGGCAGTCAGAGGGCAAATGTGTCATTGTCCTGAGGGAAAGCACCATAATCGAAGGCCTATACGAGCAATGACTATGCTGCTGGATATTATTTCACCACAGCCATTGATCAGATGACAGCAGAACTAATGGCACCAATGAGATTAGACAACCTGCTTCATAGTTCTCTCTAGACGATCTTGTGAAGCAGGAAGAGATAGCTTGTTCTACCCTGGAACCTCAGGTGTGTAAGGCAGGGGTCTGAACATTCATCAGAGAATTACCAACTAGTCTTAGTACCTCTAGCATGGGGGCGCCGTTGAACAAATCTCTGCCTTGGTCATATGATGGTTTGTCCATCGTCATCAATGATGACAGCCTATGATTCCCTCCATGTGCTGCATGGTGCAGTGCAAGTTGTAAAACTGTCATGCAATTCTGCACACGTGGCATCTAGCTGACTCCTCCATATAAATGGATACTTGCAGCACAATGTTTTCCAAAGCCCTAGTGATTGCTACATAATGATTAGAAAGTATCCTTTTAAAAGCAGGTCCCATGAGGACCAGATGCCCAAGCTCATCAGCCAAGGAATGATATGAGCTGTTCTGCTGGAATAGTACGTTCATGTTCTTTCTTTCCCACCAGCAGGTGGTCTTGCTCACTTATGCTTTATGTGCACTGCACTCCCCTCTACATCATGATTTCAATCTTCCTGAGTGGATGTATCTGAGTTGCTGTTTAGAAGTAATAGGGGTATAAATTTGTTGGTGCCTGGATTCAGGCGCAAAGATTGCAATGTGGCCGCAACAAGGCCTGAAGTCGGCTCAGAATTGGGCATTGGGCCTCATCTAAATAATCTGGGCGGGCTGCTGGTGCCTGTTGCGCCTCCACAGGCAGCTTGCCTTGCCGATAATGGCCTCAGGAAAGTGCCAGGGGTGGTGGGGGAGCGAGACGGGGAAGAGGTGCGTGGGATCGTGGCTGGCAGCGGCTCCCAGGATTGCTGTGGAGCCGGAAGGAGCACTCCTGCTCCTCCTGGCTCCACAGGAAGGTTTTTTAAAATTTACCTTTAGCTGGTGGCTGCTCCTTAGGTCGCAGCGACTGCTGAAGAATCCTGAGCAGGGCAGGCCCTACGCCTGCTCCGCTCGTCACAGACCAGTTTCTGTGAGGGATCTAAAACAGGCCTTAGACCCTTCATTTACATATGTAAAAGACCTTGGGGGTAACTTCAACCCCAAGAATGGGTGGACAATATGGGCCAAGTGCAGGCAATTGGGACTAGCTTAGTGGTATAAACTGGGCGACATGGACATGTTGGGCCGAAGGGCCTGTTTCCATGTTGTAAACTTCTATGATTCTATGACTCGGGGCATGTGGGTCGTCAAAATTGTAGATTTTAGCAGCAGGACCGCAACCCGGCGCCAACACGCCTACTTTCAGGTTTAACCCGGGCGCATTTGGATGTGCACTCGCATCCGAAACCCAGAACTTGCGTCCCTACTTAATGTAGGCGGGTGCCTTATTAAAGGGGCATTTACCCATTGAAATAGTTGAGGTACTTAATTTTTTGTGGATTCTAAATGTGAAACTAATTTAACCTCACCTGCATGGATTCCCCATGGATTCTCAATCTCGCCAGTGAAACGGATACGAGATTCACGTAGAAGTTGATTTGACCCTTTAAACCTGAGATCGGCACATCTCGATAAAAGCTCAAGCATTGCAACTGGTCTCTCAGTTCTCTCAGGCAAACGTTTGGTTGAGAGTTCTTCTTATGTTGAGACTGAGAGTTCTTTGTTGAGACTGAGAGTTCTTTGTTGAGGCAGCTTTAGGAAGACTTTGGAGCCTCTCAAACTGACAAGATCAGGATGGGGGGGCGCAATGGATGTATTCAAGAGGACATCTGAGGAGAAGGAAAATGAACATCCACGTCAAGCTGTGTTGGGATATGCTGGTGCATAAGACAGAGGTGCGCAACAAGGACCTGGAGAACAGCAGAGAGGGGATCAACAGAGGGGCCGATGTTGCAGGTGGCACTACCCATGTGAGAGGGTATACAGATAGAGATTGAGCTTCCTGGACCTCTCTGAGGAGCAGTGCCATACGCAGGCTCAGATTGAGTTGGCAGGTGGTCGCAGACATCTGCAGGCTCCTTGAGGAAGAGCTGCTCCCTGCTGACCTGGGGGACATGCATTGCCCATCGCAGTAAAAATAATGACTGCCCTCAATTTTTTCGCCTCTGGGTCCTTCCATGGTGCAATCAGTGACATCTCCAAGGTGCACCGTCTGCACATAAGTATATAAGGCAGGTGATGGATGGGTTGTTTGTCAGGATGTCCGATTACGTGAACTTGCCCCGTGATAACATCAGCCAGAATGAGCGGGCAGTGAGTTTTGCCTCTCTGGCAATCCGAGGACCACCACATGAGCCAGGAATCTTCACAAACCGAAAGGGCTATCACTCCATCAATGCACAGCTGGTGTGTTACCACAGGAAGAGATTTATAAGAACATAAGAAATAGGAGCAGAAGTAGGCCACACAGCTCCTCAAGCCTGCTTCGCCATTCAATCAGTCATCTTCGACCTCAACTCCACTTTCCTGCCCGATCCCCATATCCCTTGATTCTCCTAGAGTCCAAAAATATATCTATCTCAGCCTTGAGTATATTCAATGATTCAGCATCCACAGCCCTCTGGGGTAGAGAATTCCAAAGATTCACAACCCTCTGAGTGAAGAAATTCCTCCTCATCTCAGTCTTAAATGGCTGGCCCCTTATCCTACGACTATGCCCCCTAGTTCTAGTTTCTGCAGGGTGTGTGCCAGATTCCCTGGCAGCTGTCATAATTCCTTCATTTTGCACGAGTCAAATATTCCATACCTCTTTCAGACAGAAGACAGATTTAATGGCTGGCTCATTGGAGACGAGGGATACCCCCTGCAAACTTGTCTCATGACACCTGTGAGAAACCCCACCAATGAGGCACAAGTACGAAACAATCAGAGCGACATGACCACCAAGTGTGTCAATGAGCAAGCCATAGGCATGTTGAAGGTGCGCTTCAGGTGCCTGGATAAGTCTGGAGGAGCCCTTCAGTACTCACCAGCGAGGGTGTCCAGAATAACTGTGGTGTGCTGCGACCTGCACAAGATAGTGCAGCAGAGAGGGTTACAGGTGGTGGAGGACGAAGGCACTCATCAAGCATCCACTGCTGGCGACAACATTAAAGAAGAGGAAGAGGATGAGGAGGGCTAGGGTGAGGAGGAGGAAAATAAAGATGGGACACCCCTCGCCGGACCACTCACGCACATTGCTGCCCGTGATGTCCTCATATCTCACAGATTCTCATGAGAGTTGCAAATAAAGAAATTGAGATACTCAAACTGCCTGTCACAACCACCACCAGCACCAAGAACCCCTCCCCCCAACTTTGCACAAAACAGCCCTTCAACCATGCATACACCCATTTTACTTTTGCCCAATGGGTATCGTCATGTGATGGCATTCATGATGAATTAAATGAAAGGGCGACTTGACACTCACGACGTAATAATGGGCAAGATGTGGAAGTGGTGACAATCAATAAATGTAATGTGTCAATATAAAAAAAGGAGACTTAACAACATAACATTTCTTCAAACACCCTTGTGGATACCCTTGGTGAACTACAATTGCTTTAACTTACGCTATCTACCGCATCTACGTGGTGCATCCCCTGTGGCTTCAGCAGAGATAGTGGCAGGCTGTTCAGATCCTTGCCCTGACTGCTGCGATGCTCTTGTCCTATGACCTCTGGGTTTTGGAGTCTATGAGGGCCCTGCCAAAAACTGCTGCACCTGCACCTCTGCAGGAGCAGACTCGGCCACCTGGAGAGGAGGCAGCATTTCGGGTACTGGTTGAGGGGGAGGCAATGGGTGAGACGTGGGAGCGCTTTGAGAGGAGTTTCCACTTCCATGATCCCTCTCGCCATCATCCCTTTCCCAGGCCAGTGCCACATCACTACCACCACTCTGCTAGAGAGCAGTTTGGTGCAGAACAGTGATGCCTTGTAACACCACGGATAAGGTATCAGTCATCCTGTTTAAGACTGCAGACATGTTGGCATCCAAAGTCTGCACGGCCATTGACATGGCCTGCATAGACTCATTTGAGAGCTGTGCTTGAGGCTCAATGGAGGTGGCTACTCTCTCCATTACAGACATTCTCGCACTTACCTGCAACAAAAATCCACTAGTGTTGGAGTTGGACTCCTCCATCCTCTCCGTTATTGTGGAGAGTATGCATGGCACTTTTTCCAGTACATTGCAAAGGTGAATCTGTACCTCAATCATTCTCCTCTCAATGATGGCACCTGGGGTTCAGCATCTGTGCCTAGCAGAGTTTGGAGAGGAGTGCGCCCCCCGACGCAGACTCTCCACAGCTGCCCCTGCCATCAGTGTCTGCTTGTGCTCGCTTGTGAGTGGTGAATCACGAGGTGACAACCCAACTATCTGGCTAATGTGACGCACTGAAGTGTGAGTATCTGTGCTGGTGCATGGCTGAATGTCCTGTGACGGTGCACCCTCAGAAGGAATGGTCCTCCGAGGTCCTCTGAGGAATCGATGTCTTCCATCTCACCACATTCTTCTTGATCTCGTGAAGGCCTTGGAAGTCAACAGAAAGTGATATTAAGTATTCATCGACAATCTTTTCAATCACCATACTCTGTCAGAGTTCAGTCGTGGATGAAATAAAGTTATCATGCGTGTGAGAGATGTTAAAGTTTTGTTACCAGGCATTTGCAGGTTCCCAGTCTCTGCATGGATAGGGATGCAGCATGCAATGGATAGGGATGCAGCAATCCTACTTATCTCCAGGGCCTCCTCCTCTGCATCTGTTAGCTGGACTATCTATGGTGGTCCACCTCCAGTCCTCACCCTCTCCCTTACATTTTGCGCTCTCTTCTCCTACAAGGGGAGAAAGAACTGACCTGTGAGTGATTTAAGGTGCTGTATTCACTCAATGAATGCATTGCTTTGAGTGAGGCTGACTATGAAACAAATACACAGAAGGCGACTATCAAATAGATGCATCACTTTGCATCAGTATTGGGTTGAGTGGCAGCGGTGGGTGCATAAATAGGCAGGTGAGGAAGTGCATAGAAAGTGAAGGATTGTTGATGCTGAAACTTAAGTGGGTGTGAGGAATGATGTGATGGAGTAGGCATGCCAACACAGAGTGGGGGGTGGGGGGGGAGCTTTGCATAACACAGGATATGAGTGAATCAGCAAATCTACTCATTTTTCCTGACTAGGTTAGGTCATTAAAACGCACTGCAGCCAAGACCAGGGCATCATTCTCCTTCTGCTGACGACTTCTGCCACCTTGAGCCATGCCTTCTTGGTGGCAGAACCAGGTTTCTTCCTCTGATCACTTAGGTAGATGACCTCCCTCCTGCTTCTCACAGCACCTATCAGTACTTCAAGTGAGGCATCCGAGAACCTGGGTACTGCCTTTCCTCTATGCGTTTCCATGTCTTCACTTCCTCCTTTCTCCTCCAAAATCCATTTTTGCATTGACCCTTTAAATAGTGGACTTCAGATCAAGTCATGCTGGTGCGCAATATGCCGGCTGTTCAGCTTGGAGACGCGAAACTCGGAAGTAAAGTTAAGTGCCTTCAATTTAGTTGCGATCACAAATTCCGAAGCGCTCAAATTAAATCCAGGGTTCCCACGCGATTATCTACCCACCCGCTGAGTTCCCGGCTCCACATAAAAGTCATGGCTCTAAAGTCTGTTTTAAACAGCCACCAGGGACGCCTGAAAAATGGCCCAAACATTGGAGTCCTTAAAACGGGTGCAACGAGGTGCAATTTCTACCCCACAGAGTGAGTGTTGGTATTCCATGTGAAGTGCTCACAGGCCTGGTGTCACTGGGACCTAGCTTGGCTTCCTCTGGTACACCTAAGGAACGAGAAATAACAATGGTTCCTTATGAGAAGCCTTCATAACTTCCAATGGAAGGAGTGAATGGTAAAATGCTTCAGTATATGGTTTCTAGCCAGTGAGTGAATGAGAGAACAGGATAACAAGAAAGAGAAGGGCAAAGTAGTTAATATGAACCCTAAGCTGGACCCAGTCCTCTTACCTCCCCATCTCCAGCTCGTCTATAGCCTATTCCCTAGGATTTGCAGGCTTTCCTCTTCATACAGCGTGAACTTGAAGGTTAGAGGGTTCTCCTCCTGTATATACTTGAGGATGTGAAAAGAAAACCTGGCCCATCAAGCCTATCTTATCAATAGATGGTGCAGCTATGCATACTCCCACTCTCACAATCCTTTAGGTAAATTTGGGAAAAACTCTTGGAAATTCCTCTCCAACTCCCTAAAGCAATCAAGCTCCATGAGACCGTGATAACTTCTGCATCTCACTCTATAAATGCAAGTTTGTATTCTTATCATAACATTTCTGAAAGGAGAGTTCATTCATTTATGCATTTTTTCCCATAGAATATTGTGACCTTGTGCTAATCCACATCAGTATGTCTAACAACACAAAGCATAGCAGCCTCTTGTGTTTGTGACTGGTAGCTATCCCTGATAATATAAAGTTGAAATGTTGCCGCTGAACCAAATTTGTTCAATACACCTGATAGGTGGCATTACAGTCCTGTGCTGTATTTTGAAGGTACAGCCTGCACCACTGGCCCATTAAGCACCCTAGCTATTTCGGGCAGCGGTGGATCTAATGGTGGTTATCACTGTTATGATATTGGAGTATGTGATCAGAGGCAAGATATAGGAGATGGAAGCTTTATCATGTTAAGGTTCACAAGTTGTCACCAGCCATCAGGATGATGCCATTAACTTTTGTAGTTCTCCAGTTTCATAGACCTGTACACTGCACCAAAGTGCAATAAACACAATGATTAATAGAACAATTTTAACAATATTATTACATTTTCTCTTTTGCTTTTGAATTGATTAGCTCAAAGTACTATAATAAAGTCACGCAACATTTACAAAGTCACGCAATATGTTCTCTCAAGATTTATCGTCCACTTCTTATAGCGGACAAATTGCATTAACTTCAACGCACCCACTATAAGCGGTGGGGGCTGTATATTTTGTAGACTATGGCATTCATCCTGCATGTCTCTTTAACTACTAAATTTAATTACTTTTATTGGTAGATCACGTAATTATACATCTCCTATTCATAGCGTTCTTGGGGGTTGATCTTTAGATATGGCCTTTAATTATAACATCCAAATGCTGCAACGTAAGCTAAACATAGGATAACACTATATTTTATAAATGTTTCTCAGTTAAAAATATTCACTGCACACAAACTGTTCACTATAATTATTTGCATAACAAAAAGTTGTTACCAGAAGATCACTGTGTTCAGAGCTATCCGAATGTGTATCCAGGTCTAAAACCACTTTTCTCTTTTTCTGCAGTACTTCACCACCAGGTGGCTTCATCATGCCCTTCAGAATCTTATTTTGAATGAAGGGAGGTGTTCTTATTGTATATGTCTGAAAAGATGCGAAGTATCGCAGGTTATGTTTTGCCTTAATCCTTTTAACCTAATCAAATATATATTATGTACAAAATATTTTTTTTCATTCATCCTTCTCAAGAACATACTTCACAACACATATCACAGTACACTGATTTTAAAAAGATTAAAGCAACTTTTAAAAACAAAATAAGTTAACCATGTATGTAATGAACAGCAATTTGCCATGCTAGAAGTTTGTATAAATGAAAGTTCATAAAACTGCCTTGTTTCTTGAATTCAACTGAAATCACTGGCTATACAGATTAGGCTGCACATTGTAAAAGTGTAAGAATAACACACAGAACTGTTTTTGGTTAGTTGAATGGCTGAGGTAGCATGGTTAAACTGGAGAAAAGTCAATTTCTATTAGTTGAAAGACATTGGCAGCCCTGCACCAGTGTTTTAGTGCTCCAGCATTCTGATACTAATCGAGTAATTTTCCAAGTTTGCATTGCATTAGAAGCCTCCCCCACCGTGCTTACATATCGAAGAATCAGGGGTGCACTGTGCACAATTTTCTATTCATTAAAATTAATGGATGCAAAACTGTGAGCAGCATGTGTATGTGAGAGCCCCCAATGGCTGCACATGCTTAGAGAATTAACCCTCTAAACCCACATGCTTAGCAAATTAAGCCTCTAAAATGGCACCTCTGCTTCAACCAAATTGTTGGCTTTTCATCCCCTACTTGGCCCTCCCTCCTGGCTTCAGTCCTGGGTCTCAATGCTCTCTGGTGTTGAAAACCAGAACTTTTGCAAAATATTCTGCTTTGACAGATTTAAATATTCTTAATTGCATGTTATATATCAACAGTGTAACACTTCTGTATCAATACTGGTGTAACTCTGTATCCACAGTTTAGTACAGAAAGTTCCTTGAGTGTTCCCTCTGATGTAGGAGGTGTCATATAATAGATAGCTGCATGATGTTTTAGGATAGGTATTGGATTGAAGGATTTGTCATTTATTTGAAGGTGGGGGAGAAAGAGTTATGGCAAGGGTGATGATGGTAGACTGTTAAACAGCTGAGAACATTTTATTGATCAGTAATGCTTTGATGCCACTTGCAGCAGTCATTGAAGAATCATCAGAGTGACAGTTAACCTCATGCTTTCCTCCATGTAGGTCTGCCTTCAAAGCAGTTAGAGCCACCTCCCCAGAAAGGTCCATGTTTAGGCCTTTTTGGATTGCAAAGTTGTGCAGAGCAAAGCAGGCTACAACTATGCAGTATACATGAGCTGGAGCATTTTGCAGAGCCACTCCTGACCAATAAAGGTAGTAAAAGTGTCTTTTTAAGACCGATTAGTCCTCTCTGACATTCTGGTAGAAACCTGTGCTTCATTGTAGCGTTCCTGTGCTGCTGTTCTTGCAACTCTTAGAGGGGTCATTATCGATGGAGTAACACTTCTGTATCAATATCGGTGTAACTCTGTATCCATAGTTTAGTACACCTTGCCGCCTACAAGCCATCCATTCACATCATTTTCTTCCTTGAAGAGCTCAGGAATGGCTGAATTCCAAAGGGCGAATGCATCATGGCAACTTCCACTAAATTATGTGTTGATATGGAGGATTCTTTGTAACGAACATAATCTGGACATTGAGCAAGGAAGCTGAAGTATTTGACAGGATTAACTGTGGGAGGTCACAAAGCACTGTCGGTGCCATGGATTGCGCCCTGCCCTTGGCAAAGCCAGCAACATTACAAAACTGTATGGCCTATTTCACTGCTGCCTTGCTGTGATGCCAAACTGGATAAATCACCCAGCTTTCTGGGAATACGTGTCAGTCACCTGATGAATAAATACAGGAAGAGTACTCTGGCTGATAGTGCACAAATCTGCTGTGGCAGCCTGAAATAACCTGGTAGCATGAAAACTGAGTACAGCCATGATCTTCATAGCCACAGATTGAGCTGTGTGGGCAGATGACTGGCTGCAGGTTTTGATGTTGTAACTGGCACAGCACCTCTATAGCCTTTTTGGTGTAACACATTCTTCTAACATAGAGCTCCTCTCTAAGGTCTTCTGTTGTCTGTATATTCTTCCGGAGAGGGATATCTTGGAGTGTATCTTCCTCAAGTACTGATTCACTCTCCTTTCCTCCATCCTCTCCTGCTTCTGCTCCTCCTCCTCCTCCATTATATTGTCACTCAAAGGAATGCCATTTACGAATCCGATACCTGGTCTGGAGAACCTCTCGCTGTGACTGGGGAAAAAATGTCCTAGGGATCTCATAGTCCTACAGGCAATCAGAGGCAAGTCCAGTGCTGTCTAGGAGCAAAGCAAAAAAAAGGATGCTCCAAAAAATCTTTCCCAACTCCAGTAATCCATTGTCAACTTTTCTGCAATATTTAAGCTTAAAAATTCCTAATTTCCTCCACTGATCCTGGCAACAAGTATGGTCTATAAAGCATGTTCTAAGTTACCATTAATGCATTACAGGCATAATTTCTGGAATTTTGGCCACCAGTGCCACTAGCCCTCATTTGAATTTAATGAGCTCAGTGGGGACTTAGTGGGCAGATCATAGGAACAGCCAAACTGCAATCACAAACTCGGACACTTTGGGCTCAATTTTTAAACAGAGCCGGGAAGGGGGCGGGGTTCAATTTGAGGTTGGGAAACCCATTCGTACGGGTTTCCCGGACGTCCTTACAATTTTAACGTAAGGACGTCTTTTTTTTTGTGGGTTTCCCGTCCGACTGACCGGCTGATTGACAGGCTGGTCTGATGGGAGACCAGCCAGGGAGAGAACACCTGCAGGTAAGTCTTTGTTTGCATGGAGGGCATAGGTGGGCAAAGGGCATAGGTGGGCGCGGGGATCACGAGTAATGGGGGATGGGATCGGGGGTCAGTCACGGGGTGGCGGGATCGGGGGTCTATGATCATAGAGGGGGAGGGTCTGGGGATCGGGGGTCGGGGTCGGAGGATCGGGGTTAGGGTCGGAGGATCAGGGTCGGGGTTGGAGGATCGAGTCGGATGATCGGGGTCGGAGGTCGCGATCGGGGGGGTGGTGCACAATTGGGGGGGGGGGGGGATGTGGGGGGTCGGTGCAGGTACGTTTGTTGGGCCTGGGGGAAGCACTCCTGCTCCTCCAGGACCTCAAGCCGTGCCTTTCTAGGCACTTACCTGCCGTCTCGGGCCTTCTCGTCTCCTTTCACAAGGCGTAAAACAGAAGGCCCGAGAATCCTGACCCCCCCGGGGTTGAAATCGGGAATTAGTTAAAAGTGGAGGCCTGAAGCCTCGTTGAAAGGTTTTAAGGCCCTCCTGGGAGTGGGTTGGTCGCCCGCCCCTTGTCCCGCCCTGGTGAAAACCGGAAATGGGCGGGTTGGGGGTAGGTCTGAAATGGTGGCAATTTTCGATGCCCTCCAGCCCCCAACCCACACGTTTTTTACTTTTAAAATCGAGCCCCATAAAAATGTTGCGTCAATTATAAGCCCCAGATATGCTGAAAAAGGCAAGTAAGTTTGGGACCCAGGTGTTGAAGCTCTGAAGTTCTTTCTGGTTCATTACCGACTGAACTTAATAACAGTCAGTAGGCAATTCAGGAATTTAAATCTGTATGTTATAAATAGTGTTTTGTTCCAATAGGGTACTTGTTGAACGTGGTTGACATTTGAACATTAAAATGTATTTGAAAACTGTCACTAGTTTAAACACTTCAAGATATTGTTTACTGTAACAAAAATTTATTTAGAACAACAAAAGTAATCATCTAAAGGCAATCATTAATATTGGATTAACTACTTAAAACACAAGCAAACCTGATGATTTGGAACAATTCTAGCTTTTTCTGCAGGAGTCCAGGTATGAGTTCGTTGAATAATTGAAGCTTTTCCTGACTGTTTAGACAGTTCTGCTGATTTGGAGGCAGTGAATAAACTGTTCTTTCTAACAGGCGTTGAGGGTACTTCACAATTTGATGCACTATCACTGAGGTTGTTCACCATGGAATTTGGCTCCACTTTCTAAAATGGAAAGCATTTACAAAAAATTGTAACTTTGATTTTGATCCTCAAATTTTTCATATAGAGAATATTGGATATCTGTGAGTAATTCAACAACTTGCATTGATACAGCACCTTTAATATACAAAATGTCAAAGGCAGTTTACAGACTGGGGAAAAATTAAGGCAGTAATCTCATAGATTTTTATTAGATGAGTATCAAGAGATATGGATTAAAGGGCTTGAAGGGATGAGTAGCCAAATGGAGTTGAGGTACAGATCAGCCACGCTCTACTTAATGGCAGAACAAGCTCGAAGGGCCGAGTAGCCTACTCCTGTTCCTATATAATCAATAAGAACATAGGAAAGTATAAAAAGAAAAAGGCCAGGTAGCCCATCAAACCATTTCATATACAGTCCATGTACAATGTGCCCAATGTGGGGAAATGTGAGGTTATTCACTTTGATAGGAAGAATAGAAAAACTAAATATTTTTTAAATGGTGAGAAACTATTAAATGTTGTTGTTCAGAGGGATTTGGGTGTCCTTATACACAAAACACAGGAAGTTAACATGGAGGTACAGCAAGCAATCAGGAAGGCAAATGGTATGTTGGCCTTTATTGCAAGGGGGTTGGAGTACAAGAGTAAGGAAGTTTTGCTGCAATTATACAGGGCGTTGGTGAGACCACATCTGGAGTATGGCGATCCCCATAAAATTAGTGTCTGTTAACAGCGTAAATAATTATGGGTTGTCATTTAGCTTCATTTTAACTTTTTTAAGTCCTTTGCTTGTTTACTTGAGTTATAGTGATGTTCAAAATAAAAACTTGTTTTTACTGATTTTCTACGAACATACCTGACATTTTTGGGGTCCAATTTTTCCCATAGATTTTCATTTAATAAAAACGTTAATTGCTTGAGGTTTTTGAATTGACAATAAAAACTGACTTTAATAATGCTTAAGTATACTGCCTCAACTGTGAAAATTATTTTATTTTGATGAAAGGATTAGATTAATGGGTTAGTGCTGATGGTCATAGCTAATGGACAGATAGTCTAGTTAAAATTCAAATTTTGTGCCTAAATTCAATCATTTTTTTTGTTTTGCCTACTTTTATGGTTCGCTGTGGCCCTTAACAAGGCATGAGATTGGACAAACCTGAAAAGAGTACTGCTTACCAGCTGAGCCTGCAAACAGCTAATTTAGTCTGGTTGATTTTATGGGTGGCAGCTGATAACCCCTTGAAAAAATAACTCTTCTCAAAGGATGGGGGAAGCAGCATATTTCCTTCAAGTGACTGGGTTGACCCTAACCCTCTTTGATTCCCCAATGCACTGGTGGGAAGCCATCAAGGCGAACATCAAGAGGTTCTTCATCCTCAAAGGTGTTCAGAAGGCGAGAGAGAGGCAGAGGGAAACATCCCGACTCCAGAAAAGCATGCAGAATTTTCTCCGGCTGCAGTCGATAGGGATCGATGTCGGGGAGGAACTCAGAGAGGTGAAGGACCAGCAAGCCTCGCTCTTTGCCTCCGAGATCATCTTCCGGTCCAGAGTCAGCTCCGTGGAGCAGGACGAGACTTGCTCGCGTTTCTTCTTCCAAAAGGTGCACAGAGAAAGCTCTATGATCAGCAGCCTAAAGGAAGAAGATGGCTCGGTCACGTCCTCGCAGCCCGACATAATGAGGATCTGCAAATCCTTTTATGCCGGACTGTACGACGCGAAGCCCACAGACAGCGCGGCCTCCCAGTCCTTCTTGTCGTCTATCACGGGGGTTCTTGACGACAGCAAGTGGGAGAGTCTGGATCACCCGCTAACTCTGGACGAACTGACAAAGGCCGTCCATTCCTTTGAGAAGAGTAGGACTCCCGGAAGCAACGGCTTACCGGTGGAGTTGTACTCGGCTCTGTGGGACTGGATAGGCCCAGACCTGCTGGAATTGTACGGAGGTATGCTTCTGGCAGGTAGCATGTCAGACTCCATGCGGAAAGGCATCATCACCCTCATCTACAAACGGAAGGGGAAGAGGGAAGAAATCAAAAATTGGCGACCCATCTCACTACTTAACGTGGACTACAAAATTCTGTCCAAGGTCATCGCCAATCGGGTCAAGTCAGCCCTGGAGTTGGTGATTCACCCCGATCAGATCTGCGCTGTACCCGGCAGGAAGAACTCTGATAGCCTGGCGCTACTCAGGGATACGATCGCCTACATACAGGACAGGGGGGTGAACACCTGCCTGATCAGCCTGGACCAGAAGGCCTTTGACAGAATATCCCTCACGTACATGATGGACGTGCTCTCCAAAATGGGGTTTGGGGAGGGAATCCGCTATTGGATCCAAATGCTCTACACAAACATCAGTAGCGCCGTTTCAATCAACGGGTGGGAATCAGAAAGCTTCCCGATCAAATCTGGAGTCAGGCAGGGCTGTCCTCTCTCCTCCGTCTTGTTCGTGTGCTGCATCGAACCCTTTGCCGAGTCCATCAGGAGGGATGCGGGCATAAGAGGGGTGACGATCCCAGGCAGCGGAGGCACTCAGGTCAAGGCCTCCCTGTACATGAACGACGTCGCCGTCTTTTGCTCGGATCAGCTGTCGGTTCCAGATTGATGAGCATCTGCGATCAGTTCGAACTGGCCTCAGGGGCCAGGGTAATTCGTATCAAGAGCGAGGCCATGTTCTTCGGGAACTGGACCGACCGATCCTTTGTCCCCTTCACCGTCAGGTCGGATTACCTGAAGGTGCTGGGGATCTGGTTCGGGGGGGCCGGGGCATGCACCAAAAACTGGAAGGAGCGTATTTCCAAGGTGAAGCAGAAACTGGGACTGTGGGATCGACAATCCCTCTCGATCGTGGGCAAAAACCTGGTCATCAGATGTGAGGTGCTCTCGGTGTTGCTGTACTTGGCACAGGTCTGGCCCATACCTCGCTCCTGCGCTGTGACAGTCACCCGAGCCATCTTCCGCTTTACCTGGAGATCAAAAATGAATCGTGTCCGCAGGGACACGATATACAAATCTCTGGAGAAAGGGGGGAAAGGCGTGCCCAACGTGGCCCTCATCCTGATGGCCACTTTCGTGTGCAGCTGCATCAAACTTTGCATGGACCCTTGGTATGAAAACACAAAATGTCACTACGTGCTGAGGTTCTACCTATCCCCGGTGTTGCAAAGGATGGGCCTGGCCACACTGCCACGGAACACTCCGTCCAGTTGGACCGTTCCGCCCCACCTGTCCTTCATCGAAAAGTTTATGCAAAAGAACACTTCCGACCACAAGGCGATCAGTAAGTGGTCCGCACATAACGTCCTCGAGACCCTGCGGGAAAAGGAGAGATGATAGATCCTGTCATTTGGTTCCCTGAGCAGACTGTCAATGTCATTTGGCAGAATGCTTCATCACCAGAACTTTCAAACAAGCACCAAGACATAGCTTGGCTGGTGGTGAGAAGGGCCCTTCCTGTCAGATCCTTCATGCACTCACGGACTCTCAGCGCCACCGCACGCTGTCCCCGAGGAGGCTGCGGTGCAGTCGAAACCATCACCCATCTCCTTCTGGAATGCGCCTTTGCAAGGAAGGTCTGGAGAGAGATGCAGTGGTATTTGTCCAGGTTCATCCCGAGCAGTTCCGTAACACACGACTCTGTGCTCTACGGGCTGTTCCTGGGGGCACACACCAAAACAGACATCAACTGCTGCTGGAAGACCATCAACTCGGTAAAAGACGCCCCTTGGTCTGCCCGAAACCTGCTGGTCTTCCAGTGCACGGAGCTGTCCTCGACCGAGTGTTGCAGACTGGCACATTCCAAGGTCCAGGACTATGTGCTCAGGGACGCACTGAAGCTGGGTGCTGCCGCCGCAAAGGCTCTGTGGGGAAAGGCAACCATTTAGAGACTTTCCGCCCTTGTATACCAAGGGGCTGCAATCAGGAAAAATTCCCCCCCGGGCAGAATGTAAAATTCAAATTGATGTAATGTACCTGTAATTAATCTGTAATGTACCTGTAATGAATCTGTAATCAATAATCTGTATTGAGCATAATGCAATGAGACACCCAAGAGTGTCATGAACTGTAATTATGTACAATGTGTTCATTGAACTGTACTTGATGTAACCTGCAAATTGTATAATCTGAATTGTGTACGTTTGGAATGTGATATGACAACTGTATTGTATGTTTTGCTGCAAATTTTATGAATAAAGTATATTTTATGAAAAAAAAGACTGGGTTGAAACAGTGTCACCAACAGAAAGCTACATGCTTAAAATTTCCCACAGGAATTGCAAGCATTATAAAACTTCTGAAAATTGTGGGACTTGTGTGTTGATCATGAATGTTAACTATGAGCTTCCTTGCCTTGGATAATGCTGAAATGACCTTGTGAACTATGGAGCCAATAATGTGATCTGTATGTCTGTGTGCAAAATTAAAGCACATGGGATTGGTGGTAATATACTGGCATGGATTAAAAATTGGTTAACAGACAGGAAACAGAGAGTAGGAATAAATGGGTCTTTTTCGGGGTGGCAGGCAGTGACTAGTGGGGTGTCACAGAGATCAGTGCTTGGGCCCCAGCTATTCACAATATATATCAATGATTTGGGATGAGGGAACCAAATGTAATATTTCCAAGTTTGCTGATGACACAAAACTAGATCGGATCATGAGTTGTGAGGATGATGCAAAGAGGCTTCAAGGCAATTTAGACAAGTTGAATGACTGGGCAAATACTTGGCAGATGCAGTATAATGTGGATGATTGTGAAGTTATCCATTTCGGAAGGAAAAACAGAAAGGCAGAGTATTACTTAAATGGTGATAGATTGGGAAATGTTGATGTACAAAGGGACCTGGGTGTCCTTGTACACCAATCACTGAAAGCAAACATGCAGTTGCAGCAAGCAGTTAGGAAGGCAAATGGTATGTTGGCCTTCATTGCAAGAGGATTTGAGTACAGGAGCAAGGATGTCTTACTGCAGTTATACAGGGCCTTGGTGAGACCATACTTGGAGTATTGTGTGCAGTTTTTGTCTCCTTACCTAAGAAAGGGTATACTTGCCATAGAGGGAGTGCAGCGAAGGTTCGCCAGACTGATTCCTGGGATGGCAGGACTGTTGTATGAGGAGAGATTGGGTCGACTTGACCTGTATTCACTTGAGTTTCAAAGAATGAGGGGATTTCATTGAAATATATAAAATTCTGACAGGGCTAGACAGACTGGATGCAGGGAGGATGTTTCTCCTGGCTGGGGGGGGGGGGGTCCAGAACGAGGGGTCACAGTCTCAGGATACGGGGTAGGGCATTTAGGACGGAGATGAGGAGAAATTTCTTCACTCAGAGGGTGGTGAACCTGTGGAATTCTCTACCACATAAGGCTGTGCAGGCCAAGTCACTGAATATATTTCAGAAGGAGCTAGATAGATTTCTAGACACAAAAGGCACCAAGGGGTATGGGGAGAGAGCGGGAATATGGTATTGAGATAGAGGATCAGCCATGATAGTATTGAATAGCGGAGCAGGCTTGAAGGGCCGAATGGCCTACTCCTGCTCCTATTTTCCGTTTTTCTGTAGCACCTGAAATGCTGCGATACATCAGTAGGGTTGCCAACCCTCCCGGATTGCACGGGAATCTCTCAGAATAGGGCATGGATCACCAGAGCGCTGCTGCTCGCAGCCCGGGAGATCTTCGCGCTTAAAATTTCCTGCCACAACAGCCCCACCCCTGCCGCTGCAGAAAGACGGGACAGGCTGGTGTGTCGCGAACAATCAGGAGGCAGTAGGGGCCTTGGGAGTCGCAGGGGCGTGGTGGTGGGGGGGGTTGGTGCTCGGGAACCGGACGGGGATTCGGCAGTTGTGTTAGGGGGTTTGGGAGTTGGAAGGGGTGCTCAGGTGTCGGGGGAAGAGACGGAGACGGTTTCAGGGAGAGAGGAAGACTAGGGCCGGGAGAGGGAGGCTCAGAGTTGGGAGTTGGGGGAGGGAGTCTGGGGCTTGGGCGGGGGTAGAGAAGGGGTCTGGGAACTGGGAGATTGGGGCGCAAGTGGGGAAGGAGGGAGACTGAGGATTGGGGTGGATTTGGGGCCTAACATTTCTTGCAGAGCTGGGAGCTGCAGCAATAGGGTGAGTAGGGGCGGCACTGGGAGGAGGAGCCAGTAAAGGGCTGAGTGTAACCTGGGGACTCTACTGTGGGTAAATAGTGAAACATTGGCCCCGATAGTAGCGGGGAGGCGGGATGGCAGCGGGGGGGTGGGGGGGCGCGAATGGGAGCGTGGCAAACCCACATGAACCAAACTTACCGTTCCGACGTGATCGCACATTGATTGATAGCCCGGCAGCTAACCTGATTGGCAGGCTGGCTGCCATCAGGAGCTGCAATGTGAGAGTGGGGGAAAGAGAGAGAGCCAGATGTCATCCGGCGCTGGACTGGAAGACCGGGGGGGTGGGGGAGAGGGGAAGATCGGGGGGCGGGGGGCGAAGAGGGGAAGATCGGGTGGGAGAGGGGAAGATCGGTGGGGGAGAGGGGAGGATCGGAAGGGTGAGATCGGGGGGGACATCGCGGGGGGGAGATCAGGGGAAGATCGGGAGGGTGAGATCGGGGGGATACCGGGGGGAGATTGGGGGTTTCCCTTCTTTGCCTGCTCATGGGTGGCCTCCTGGTTCTCAGACCAGACGTGAATCAGAAGCGGTGGGCAAGCCGCCCAGATAAGTTAAAAATCTTTCTAATCCCTTCATCTGTCACAGGTAAAGTGCCTTAAGAACCTCAATGAGGTACATTTGGCTCTTTAACTGTCAAAAGCCAGCAGGACTTCCAGTTTTGGGTCACCCGCGCGCACACAGGTGGGTCCCTGGGAAACTCGGAAGCCAGTGGGTTGGAGCCAGTTTCCGAACCCGAACGGGATTTGCCCGATTTTCGGAGCCCCTGTATTTGCCTCCTAAAATCACCCCCATTGTTTCCACTGGTGAACGAATAGGGTACAAGAGGTCAGAGACTGAGGATTCACACTGGAAGAACCAAGGATGAAGGCAGAAAAAAGGTTCTTGAACTGAGGGCTATTATACCATGGGATACTTCACCACAAGTGGCTATTGAGGTAGTGACTAGAACATCATTTAAAAGGGAATGGGATTCATATTTTAAAAGGAAGAATATAAAAAGATCGGGGGGGGGGGTGCGGAGAATGGGGTTAAATGAGAGAGCGCCACAGGCACCAGGAGCTGAATGGTCTTTTCCTGTGATGTCAATCATTCTATGAAAGCTCTCCTTTATTGAGTCTAAGCTCAAGGAATGATTTAGAAATGTTGGTGCTGAGCTGAGTTTAGGACAAAGTGCCCCAAATACCGAGCCCGCTGCCTTTTGTGCGATCTCTCAGTTTGGTTCAGGTCAGGCTGTCACCTTCAGAATTGTCACCTTCACACAGAATCCAAACCAGAGTCCAAGGAAATAGGGAGAGAGATGGGGCCTAATTAAAGTAGCATCAACTGGGGGGCCTGGCCATACCTTGTGCACTGCAGAGGGATTCTGGTTGTAGGTTTCAGGGTGAATATCAGTGGGTTAAAGAATAATACTAATTGGGGCATTAGACCTATTACTGCCAGTTACATATAGACTATCAGTGAGTTATTGTATTACTGTTGGTTATCAGGGGAATCTGAGTTTTACCAGTATTACCAAAGTTATTGGTGCAATTTCACTATTAGTTACCGGTGAAATCAAAGATCTTCCCACCTCTGGTTTCCCCATTGCAAATCACTCCCCCACCTCCAGATTCCTCTTTTCCCCATCTTCAGTTTCACCTCTTCCCCGCCCTCGGTTTCCCTTCTTTGTCTGCTCAAGGGTGGCCTCCTGGTTCTCCGACCATCATGCACAACAGCTGCTGGTGCAAAATCAGAAGCAAAGATACACAACTACAAGGAATCCAACATTTATAAGGCAAATGTAATAACATTTGCAGAAGTCACATGATGAGATATCATGCGTTCAGAAATCACGTGGTCAGACGTTGTGGTCAGAATGTCACATGATCAAATCTTCAGGAATACCTCCAACCAGAGGTGGCAACCCTATGCATCAGGCACGTACCTCACATTATCGGGCACTGAGGTCTGAGGCCTACTCAGAGGCCAATGTGCACAATGCCACATTTTGTGGTCAACAAGTGCTGCCAGTGCAAAGAGCCAGCACGGACATTGGCCCTGATATTTCTCTCCCTTCTGCATCGGGCACTAGCGAGCCTGGATTTGTGGGTTCCGATCATTTGTTTGGTTCCAATATGTCCCCGGCACAGGCTGCTCTCTGGCAGGGGCTTGTGCCCAGATTTGGAACAAAAAGCCAGCCATTACTGCAGGTTGAATAGGGCAGTAACGGTTCCCACTTGTGGTCTTTTCAATGCTGTCCATAAACAGTAGCCAGAAGGCCAAGGATCCAAAGGGTTTTTATGGGAGGAAAAAAGGTTACTTACTTTTTCATACATGCCAATCTAGAAAACTAGCAAAAGCTGACACAGCCCCTTAAAAGCTGATAGATCAAAAAAGGGCCTGAATATAGGCCTTATGACAAGTGGTGATATTGAAAGTACATTGGGAGATGGGTAGATAATAAATTAAATTGAAGGTATACCCAGGGGGAAAAAATCTTAAATTACTCAAAAGCACAGTTTGCAGCAGTGGTACTGAAGGGACTGTGCAAGTGCTGAAGGTGGGTGATTTTTTTTCTAGGGGAATCTGGAAGCATGCCCCTCAGAAGGGCTTGATTTTTAAGTTTATTTTATGCATCTTTGGCAATTTCAAATAAAAAATGTTTTTTCCTAGAAGGGTTAGGGATATTTAAAATATGAAAATAAAAATAGTTGCATTGTCTTCAATACACAAAATTTACAGGGTAAAGTTAAAATAAATGGGTTAATTCTTTCCTGTTAAAATTACAGATAAAGGAATCATATGTACATGTTAAGTTTTCATCCGCTATTATTATCAACAGTAATTTCTGGCCCATATTGCTCTTTAGAACCTGTCAAAAAGGTTCATTTTCTTCCACTAGAAATAAAATGCCTTGCACGCTGGAATTATTAAAAAAACGATAAATTGCACAAAATGTGGTTTCCAGAAACAGGCATAGGGGAGCTGATATTTGTGCTTACAGGTGGATTGCCTCCAGTCCGGGGTTTGCAATCTATTATGCTGCTGTTGATTATTAATGTCACTGCTCATATTTCCCCATGAGTGTTGACTGCATAGGTGCTGTGGGTTCTCTCCCTAGTTACTCCAAGATAATAAAGACGTCTCAACTATGTGTGCATAAACAAACTGAAAATAGCTAAGTTACAAAATGTAACTAGGCACTGTGACACAGACACAAACAAGCATCATATACCATAACAGTAGACTCTGATAAAATCCTAAATATGGAAATCGTAGTGTAATTTGTTTAAATTACTTCTACTCCCCTCTTTGAATTAAGCTCACAGGCAACCTTGTACCCTCTATGGTAGATCTCAGGTCTTGTTCCCGTGGACTTGATATGAGAGCCCATTTCATGTTATGGTCCACCTGTTACAGCTTGTAAGATATGTAGGTAGGCTGTTCTCCACAAGGTTATGATGGAAGCAGTGCTACAAAAGTTGCAGGCCTTAAGCAGGCCTCCATGTTTACACGAGGCACACAAAGACAAGAGATGATTTGTGTTGCATTTATACAACTGTAGTGTTGGTACAAAGCAGTTTCAGTTCATATCAATGTTAAAATTGCAGAGGATGATTTTCTGATTAAGCACCAGTGACTCCAGTGCATTTGGAGAGTTGGGCATGCATCCCTCAATTTTCTGATATGTAGTGGTGGCAGCTGAGACTCCATGGGCTCGAATTTAGCAGGCCTGCGGGTTCACAGCGTGTGGTCCTCCGGGAGCGTGGTCAACACGCTCGGCGAAATTAGTGGGTTGCCCGCGCGATCGTAGCAGGCAACACACTAATAGGAATCAATTACATGCTCCTCCGGGGTCCACGCTGCTGGTCTGCGCGTCGGGCGGGCTGCGCATGCGCAGTACGATCTGTCAGCTGGAGGCTCTCTAGTTAAAGGGGCAGTCCTCCACTGACAGATGCTGCAACCAATGGAACAAATTGCAGCATGGAGCAGCCCAGGGGGAAGGCTGCTCCCAGTTTAATGATGCCTCACCCCAGGTATCATCAGATGGGGTGAGGAGGAGGGGGAGGACACAGATCTTCCCCCCGGCGGGCGGGAGGAAGCGGCCTGCCTCTGCCACCAAGAAGGCCTGGCTCGAGGTGGCAGAGGGGGTCACCTGCGCCACCAACATATCGCCCACCTGCATACAGTGCAGGAGGCGCTGCAATGACCGCAGTAGGTCAGCCACAGTGAGAACACGAAGTCTTTCCCCTACACTCCGTCTGCCACAACACTGCCCCCACCCCATATCTCCTTCGGCACCGCCAACACTACTCTGTCACATCACCCTTCATACCCACTCAAACCCCATCCTCATCTTACCTCCACCTACTCACCTCGCCAGTACTCATCCTGCCACTAACACGCAACCCAATCCTCATACAATCTCATTGCTCCATCCCATACTCACCCTCTCATGCATCTCCCTCACGGCCAGCCTCACTCAACCTGCCACCACCTGTGCTGCAGCCACAGGGCATGCATCACATATGTGCAGTAGGCAGCGTAAGGCAAACGTGTCGTGAGCATGAAGGGGGTGCACAAGGGTGTCTGAGGGTTTGTCCTGGGTGTTACCTATATTGAATTTCAGAGCAACAAACAGCACACATTATATTGACACCACCACTGCCATGTCTCCGCGAATCCTGTCCGTTGTGTCCAATAATGCCCGCTCCTGGGTATCACTATGAGGACCCACCACTGATGCCACCCATCGTGTTACTGCAGAGTAGGTGCAGGTGTATTTGCAGGGCTCTTCCGCGCAGACCACTGAGAGACATCGGCGGTGTAGTCGGCTGCACCCTGGAAGGATGCGGAGGAGAAGTTGTGGAGGGCAGTGGTGACTTTGACAGCGACAGGTAAGCAGTTGGTGCTGGGGCCAGCCAGGAGCAGCTCGGCATGAAAGAGCCTGCAGATCTCCACGACTACATGTCGAGCGAATCTGCGCCTCCCTGTGCACTGCTGCTCGGAGAGGTCCGGGGAGCTGCGCCTCGGTCTGTGGACCCTGCGGCGAGGGTAGTGCCCTCTGCGATGCGTCTCTCCCTGCGGTAGCCCTCCCTCCTGCTGTGCAGATGGGCGTGCAACAACACCGTGTTGGGGGGCTCCATGTCTCTGCGGCGGACGGCGTGGACTGCGAGGCTGCTGGGGCTGGTCATGGTGTTCGTCCTCCGAGGGTGTCCACGCACCACCCATCTGGCAGGTGTTGGTCTGAGGGGTTGTGCAGGGTAGGTGGGTGGTTCCTCGCACTAGGGCTGCGGTTTAGTGTCGGTCTGTCCTCTGGCTTGGCGGGGGGTGGTGGAGGGCAGGGGTTGCCCTATGTGACGCGGTGGCCTCCTGCGTGGGTGAGGGCTCTCCCCCGTGGAGTGCACCTTGGCACCTGCCACAGGCTGCTGGCTGCAACACGCCTGGTTGGAGAGAGACTGTTTCCCCCAGTGTGGGAAACTCACTGCCTTGAACCTAAAATCCCACACTTCCTCTTTTGACAGCTGCTTCAGCTCATTAACTGACCTCAACAAGCAAGGTAAGTACTCTCAAGTGGAACCCCGCTGGCTTTAATTGCCTGCGGGATTCCCACCAGCGGGGCTTGTGCGCGCAGCCCCGCACGTCAGCGCGGTACCCGGAAGTGGGCGGGATTTCGGCGCGATCCGGTCACGTGACCGGATATCGGGATTTCCGGGGCCCCCCCGCTGGAAACCCACAGGTAACCCGACGCGAAAATCGAGCCCCTTGTCACTAGCATGTACTTGGAAAATTTAGGCTGCAATCTAAATCCAGAGTGAAGCACTCATGCCCTGACTCCAGATTTATACCACTGCTTAGCGTTGGTCCAAAGCAAACAATCTTGCGCCAATGCTGCAGTTATAGTGTAAATACAGTCTTATCTGTATCTCAACATTAATTATGTACATCCAAAATGAAACTTTACACGTTAGGGCCAATTTTCCTCTGCATGTCTGAGCATTAGTCAGTCAGACTACACCTGAAGTGTGCTCCGCCTGATCTGACCTGAATCTGCCCATATTTGTAGATTCAGATCATTACCAGCATGGCAGACTGGTCAAAGGTAAAAGCCCATGGGATACAGGGAAATGTGGCGAATTTGATCCAAAATTGGCTCAGTAACAGGAAACAAAGGATAAAAGTCGATGGATGTCTTTGCAAATGGAAATCCATTTCCAGTGGTGTGCCACAGGGCTCAGTGTTGGGTCCTTTGCTGTTTGTGGTATATATTAATGATTTGGACTTGAATGTAGGGGGCATGATTGGCAAATTTGCAGACAACACAAAAATTGGCCGTGTAGTTGATAGTGAAGAGGATAGCTGTAGACTCCAAGAAGATATCAATGGGTTGGTGGAGTGGGCGGAAAAGTGGCAAATGGAGTTCAACCCGGAGAAGTGTGAGGTAATGCACTTAGGGAGGGCAAACAGGAAAAGGGAATATGCAGTAAACGGGAATATATTGAGAGGGGTAGAGGAAGTGAGAGACCTTGGAGTGCATGTGCACAGTTCCCTGAAGGTGGCAGTACAGGTAGATAAGGTTATGAAGAAGGCATACGGAATGCTTTCCGTTATTAGCCGAGGTGCAGAATACAAAAGCAGGGATGTAATGATGGAACTATATAAAACGCAGGTAAGGCCACAGCTGGAGTATTGTGCACAGTTCTGGTCACCACATTACAGGAAGGACGTAATTGCTCTGGAGAGTGTGCAGAGAAGATTTACAAGGATGTTGCCAGGGCTTGAAAACTGCAGTTATGAGGAGAGATTGGATAGGCTGGGGTTGTTTTCCTTGGAGCAGAGGAGGCTGAGGGGTGACTTGATTGAGATGTACAAAATTATGAGGGGCCCAGATAGAGTAGACAGGAAGTACCTGTTTCCCCTAGCAGAGAGTTCAAGAACTAGAGGACATAGATTTAAGCTGATTGGCGGAAGGATTAGAGGGGACATGAGGAAAAACTTTTTTACCCAGAGGGTGGTGGGTGTATGGAATTCGCTGCCCGAATTGGTGGTAGTGACAGGGACCCTCAACTCTTTTAAAAAGTACCTGGACCTGCACCTAAAGTGTTGTAAGCTGCAGGGCTACGGACCTGGTGCTGGAAGGTGGGATAAAATGGGCATCTGGTTGTTCTTTGAGCCAGCGCGGACATGATGGGCCGAATGGCCCTCTTCAGTGCTGTATCTTTTCTATGGTTCTACCCTAGATCCAAGCATTCCAGGTAGAGGCCCACACATTGGCAAGGTTTTGCACCTGGAAATGGGTGTGAAAATGTAACAGCTGCTGCAAGCTTGAGGGGTCTGCGGTAATAGTAATGGCCATCATTTTCAGAGACTTTGGCTGCTGGCCAAAAGCAGCAACCAGAAGGCCTCCACTTCCAATCCCAACATGGCTGTCTCTGAAAGAAAAAAGGACTTAACTTTTTTTTCATTCGTTCATGGGATGTGGGCGTCACTGGCAAGGCCAGCATTTATTGCCCATCCCTAATTGCCCTTGAGAAGGTGGTGGTGAGCCGCCTTCTTGAACTGCTGCAGTCCGTGTGGTGATGATTCTCCCACAGTGCTGTTAGGTAGGGAATTCCAGAATTTTGTCTCAGTGACGATGAAGGATCGGCGATATATTTCCAAGTTGGGATGGTGTGTGACTTGGAGGGGAACATGCAGGTGGTGTTGTTTCCATGTGCCTGCTGCCCTTGTTTTTCTAGGTGGTAGAGGTCGTGGGTTTGGGAGGTGTTGTCGAAGAAGCCTTGGCGAGTTGCTACAGTGCGTCCTGTAGCTGGTACACACTGCAGCCACGGTGCGCTGGTGGTGAAGGGAGTGAATATTTAGGGTGGTGGATGGGGTACCAATCAAGCGGGCTGCTTTGTCCTGGATGGTGTCGAGCTTCTTGAGTATTGTTGGAGCTGCTCTCATCCAGGCAAGTGGAGACTATTCCATCACACTCCTGACTTGTGCCTTGTAGATGGTGGAAAGGCGTTGGGGAGTCAGGAGGTGAGTCACTTGCCACAGAATACCCTGACCTGCTCTTGTAGTCACAGTATTTATGTGGCTGGTCCAGTTATGTTTTTGGTCAATGGTGACCTCCAGGATGTTGATGGTGGGGGATTCGGCGATGGTAATGCCGTTGAATGTCAAGAGGAGGTGGTTTGACTCTCTCTTGTTGGAGATGGTCATTGCCTGGCACTTGTTTGGCGCGAATGTTGCTTGCCACTTATCAGCCCAAGCCTGGATGTTGTCCAGGTCTTGCTGCATGCGGGCACAGACTGCTTCATTATCTGAGAGGTTGCGAATGGAACTGAACACTGTGCAATCATCAGTGAACATCATCATTTCTGACCTTATGATGGAGGGAAGGTCATTGATGAAGCAGCTGAAGATAGTTGGGCCCAGGACACTGTCCTGAGGAACTGCTGCAGCAATGTCCTGAGATGATTGGCCTCCAACAACCATTAACATATTCCTTTGTGCTAGGTATGACTCCTGCCACTGGAGTGTTGCCCCTCTGATTCCCATTAACTTCAATATTACTAGGGCTTCTTGGTGCCACACTCGGTCAAATGCTGCCTTGATGTCAAGGGCAGTCACTCTCACCTCATCTCTGGAATTCAGCTCTTTTGTTCATGTTTGGACCAAGGCTGTAATGATGTCTGGAGCCGAGTGGTCCTGGTGGAACCCAAACTGAGCAGCAGTGAGCAGGTTATTGGTGAGTAAGTGTCACTTGATAGCACTGTCGACGACACCTTCCATCACTTTGCTGATGATTGAGAGTAGACTGATGGGGCGGTAATTGGCCGGATTGGATTTGTCCTGCTTTTTGTGGACAGGACATACATGGGCAATTTTCACATTGTTTAACTGTTTTTCTACATCCAGGATTTTCCTGTCTGTCCTTCTGTGATAAGCCAATTGAAGAGAAGCTGGACATAAGACCTAAGGTGCACTTCTTCTGGGTGCTCTTCAAAATGAGTGCCCTTGTGTTGGGGGACCAAAATGAGGCAGAAGACAAATGTGAGAATTCCCCAGACAATGTAAAGGGAGTGGAGACCCAGCATCACAGGTATCCTATCTCTTCAGCACTCCTTTGCACCTGGGAACTGAGCATTCTCCCGGCACATATCAGAGTAAAGTTGGCTTTATTGTTTCTTCTATATTCTGTGGAAATCTCTCCCAGACAATATTACTTGTAACTTTGTCTCCTGTATTTAGAGATTCAAATGCAGAGTTAACCAGAATTGCTGAAGCATTCATTAGACAGTGGGAAATTTATGACTTTCCTATTTGTAGCCCAGTACAATTTCTCAAAGTCTTGCTGTGCTCCCAGCAACCACCATGGTCCTCTTTCCATCTATAGTGAATTAATCCATTTGTATTCCTATATTTATCGTCAAATTATGTGATTGATAGTTGCCCATACACCAAAATGTAATTAATCAAAATCAATCTCTCCATAATAATAAGAACATAAGAAATAGGAGCAGGAGTAGGCCAATCGGCCCCTCGAGCCTGCTCCGCCATTCAATAAGATCATGGCTGATCTGATCCTAACCTCAAATTTAAATTCATGTCCAATTTACTGCCCGCTCCCCGTAACCCCTAATTCCCTTTACTTCTAGGAAATTGTCTATTTCTGTTTTAAATTTATTTAATGATGTAGCTTCCACAGCTTCCTGGGGCAGCAAATTCCACAGACCTACTACCCTCTGAGTGAAGAAGTTTCTCCTCATCTCAGTTTTGAAAGAGCAGCCCCTTATTCTAAGATTATGCCCCCTAGTTCTAGTTTCACCCATCCTTGGGAACATCCTTACCGCATCCACCCGATCAAGCCCCTTCACAATCTTATATGTTTCAATAAGATCGCCTCTCATTCTTCTGAACTCCAATGAGTAGAGTCCCAATCTACTCAACCTCTCCTCATATGTCCGCCCCCTCATCCCCGGGATTAGCCGAGTGAACCTTCTTTGTACTGCCTCGAGAGCAAGTATGTCTTTTCTTAAGTATGGAGACCAAAACTGTATGCAGTATTCCAGGTGCGGTCTCACCAATACCTTATATAACTGCAGCAATACCTCCCTGTTTTTATATTCTATCCCCCTAGCAATAAAAGCCAACATTCCGTTGGCCTTCTTGATCACCTGCTGCACCTGCATACTAACTTTTTGATTTTCTTGCACTAGGACCCCCAGATCCCTTTGTACTGCAGTACTTTCCAGTTTCTCGCCATTAAGATAATAACTTGCTCTCTGATTTTTCCTGCCAAAGTGCATAACCTCACATTTTCCAATATTGTATTGCATCTGCCAAATCTCCGCCCACTCACCCAGCCTGTCTATATCCCCTTGTAGGTTTTTTATGTCCTCCTCACTCTCTACTTTCCCTCCCATCATAATGAAACATGAAAACTTCAGAGTCCTTTGCGTTATAACATTTTGAATTTACCCCCACAGTTTTCAATAAAAATTACATTGGTTACATTGTGCACTTCTAAGTCTTAAAAGCAAGGTTGCTATGCATGACATTTTTACATTGAAAATCATAAACTAAATAGATAGCATTGAAGTCTATGAAAGATGTGTTGAAATTTTTCTTCTATTTGCAATGTTCTCTTAGTTTTTTCTCAGAGGGGAGTTCAGCATTATCAGTTAATTATTTTGTTTTATAATACCACTACATTGCATCTACTTTAAAGTGACAGCCGCTACTACAAAAGCCACTTCTTCCGTTTTAAATCAGTTTACCTTCGTTAATTTGTCTTTCAAAGATTTGACTGTGTCCTTCATTGTTTTAGTTTGCTTTGCAAAAGCTTCCTGGAAAATGCAAAATACTTTGCATCAGACAAAAATATAAACATAAATACTTATTTTGTTGTGAATTTAAGTAGTTTGCACTTTGAACCGGAAACTAGTAATTTTTAGCAGCAATCATATGGAAAAACTTTATTGATAGAGCAATTGTTACATGCAGTCACGGTCCTATTGTGACGAAGTCCAAAATGAAATAGATTACAATGTTTTATTAAAGACAAACCACAAAATTAGATTCATGACCAAACTGATTTTGTGCAGAGAACTATAATTTTTGATCAAACAAATCTGAAGCTTTTTAGCTGAAAAGTTCCAAGATACAGCTAAAACATCAACATCTGAAACTCATTCCAGCATTACCTAACAAAAAGGATTCCCTGAATCATGACATTATTGGATAAACCCAGTCACCGGACTAATATCATGTTATATGCCCTTTATTTGAAAGCATATATTATGCAGATAATCTTCCGAGTGTCACAAATATTAATGATGATCTGCCGACATATAGCAGATGCATGCTATGTATTAAATCCCCATCAGTTGTGTGGAGACTGATTCTCATTTTCTGACATGGATTTTAAAGCATTGGTTTTCAGACTGGAATCCATTGCCTCCAGACTGTGACAGCCTACACCAACAGAAAGATGAACTGAGCCACACTTTGTTCAGATCCTTATACCTGTACTTACTGTTGCCTCTATGCTTAGTGAAATTGTACATGTAACAGAGATGTGAACAAAGATTGCTGTTTGTTGATTTACTGCATTTATATGAGTATTAAATGTGTCTAACGTATGTACTTTATGTTCTTCACACGTGAATTTCTCACACTCTGCCATTGTAACTGTGGAGGTGGCCTCTATGCTATCCATCTGATAGCATTCCACTGGAGGAAAGTGACTGGTCCAATTGGAGACTTACAGGGAGAAAAATTGGATAGGGGATAGGGGCCATTTTTGGGCGTAGATAGCGTGATGTGTTATTACCCCGTGCCCAATGGCCCCTGCGCAGGCAGGACGCAAGTTTCAGCCCACCCGAGGACTTACCTGCAATTAGCGTTCCATTCCAGGCCTTGCAAGTTGAATCATTGCAATTTGCACTTTCCATCACCAGAGGGAGCTCAATCTCTTAAAGGGAGGATGTTTCTTAGAAATCTCTTAAAGGTAGCTGGTACCTGTTATTTGCTGAAAATAACAGTCTACTGTCTGCACAGACTCTGAACAGAGATCAGACATCGCACATGTAAAACAGAGATGCAGGTCCCATCCCTATGTTTACACAGATGAGTTATGTTAAAACATTGAATAAAGGTTGCGCACTACTAAATTCCACATCCTCCAATCTGCATGTCAGACCTCACCAATCTGCCGATCTGAATTTGTACCAGGCCTGCAAGAGTGCATGCACCGAGGTTCTCTGCTGATGCACTAAAGACCTTGATGCAAGAGGTGGACAGAAGGAGGGACATCCTATATCCGCGGGGGGGTGGGGGTGGGGGAGGCAAGAGGCCCTCCAGACATATATCCAAAAGGCAGTAGGAGGCAGCGGGGGACTAAGTCAATGCCAGGCACACAGCATCATGAACATGGATGCAGTGCAGGAAGAAGTTCAATGCTTTGACATGAGTGGTTAAGGTGAGTGAGGTCAACTGTCATGTGGCATCTCATACCAACAAACTCTTTCCATCAGTACTCAACTCTTCCAACCAGATGCTTCCTCTCACCCTTACACATTACCACTGTTTCAAGCACCCACCCACAACTCACAGGTCACATACACTGGCAGCTATTCAAACATGACAGGCACATCACTCAGACACACGTCCCGCTTTCTTGCAGAAGGTGGCACATATCAAGAGGCAGCAAGTGGCAGTGGCATTTAGCCCCTCGAGCCTGTTCTGCCATTCAATGAGATCATGGTGGACCTGTGACCTAACTCCATATACCCACCTTAGCACCATATCCCTTAATATCCTTAGTTCACAGAAATCTATCAATCTCAGATTTAACTTTCACAAGTGAGCTAGCATCAACTGCCGTCTGCAGAAGAGAGTTCCAAACGTCTTCCACTCTTTGCGTGTAGGAGCATTTCCTAACTTCACTCCTGCACGTCCTGGCTCTAAATGTCCCCGCGTCCTAGTATTCAAGTGTAGGAGATCTCCAAAAACAGTTACAAATGTTTTGGCAGCCAGAAGCAATAATCCAGCCACTAACCTGTAAATCCTGCATGGTCCCTTTAAATAGCACCGGTGAGGGGGTCCTCCAAGCACTCTAAGACACGTTCAGATGATTGGGGTTATGACTATATGTTGAGTTGAGTGTTAAGTCCCAAAATGGTGTCTATCACTTTAAATCAGTTGCACGCTGATTGAAGCCATTTTCTCCCTACTTTACATGATTCCAGCGTTCATTATCTGCGCCTGCGCTAACTCCTATACCAAGATGGCACGTCACGCTGGAAACGTGCGTGCGCATCCAAGACGCCATCTTGGATGTCGGAGAGGCCGTGTAGCGCCGAAACAACGGGCGCTACACAGCCCAATTTAGCGCCCACAGTTGGTGTGAGGGAGCGGTGAGGGATCAGCATCAGTCCTTGATGCTGGATGATCAAGGCATGGAATGCATCTAAGAGTTGCTGATAACAGTAGCATTTTGAGATGGGCAGATGGAGATATATAGCTGGGTGTCAAATTTCTGGATTTTTGACCAGTTTTCCCACAGAAAATGTTTGGGAAAAGTTATTTTTAATGGTTGCATTTCAAAACAAAGTGGCCTAGAAATGCGATCACACCACGCAGAGCAGTCTGGCCCAGCTGGCTGGGTGGCATTAGCAAGGGTACTGGTGGAGTGGGTGGCAGGGTAGCAGACATGCTGTTATCCTAAGGGAGGACAATAGTTGTCTCTCCTATGGAGTCGAGGCCACTCTCCTGCAACTGAGCCTCAGCACTTCTCCGGCTCTGCACGAGAACAAAGTGCAGGACTGATGTCACGTTCTGGAAACCACTGCCAACACTGGCTCCAACAGCCAAGCTGGCAGCCGTCTGAGCTTTCATGGAAGCTGTGAGAGCTATCAGGAGAGGCTCCATGATGGTGGATGCCACTGTCCATTGATGGGGCTAACTGCTCAGTCCATGTTGGACAGAACGTTCTCCATGCTCTGTGCAAAGCCTTGACACAAGTTGGAACTGGTTTCCTCCATTCTCCATGTCAGTGTGCGCAAGCTCACGGGCAGGCTGCCCAGTGCATCTAACATTTCCTGGTGTATGACCATCAGTCTTCTTCGCTAGCACTGACCCTCGAAATCAGCATCTGAGCCTCTGCAGCAGAGCTGGTATGCGATCTCACCCACCGGCGAACTGGCACCTCTGGTGTCCTATCCCCCTGCCCTAGCTCCTTAATACTTGTGCCCAGTGATTCACCACATGAAGACCCCTCTTCTAGCCTGGCCTCTAAAGTATGCGTTGTGCCAGTATCTGAGCTGGTGCTTGCGGGGATGATATCAAGTGACGCTGCTTCGCCAGGAAGGCTGGCCTCCTCTTCCTCACGTGGCAGAGGTATGTCAGCACCTGAAATGAAAGAGAGAGACAAGGGTTAACTTTTAGTGCAGAAGGAGAGCAGAGAGAGAAGTGGCTGGTGAAAGCTTCTGCAGTTTGTCATACAGAGTGTGTAGGATGAGATAGAAGTAATAAAGGAAAAAGTGGATAAGGTGTGAAGAAACCATGCGTGACGTCTCCTCCAGTCTTGCCAGTCACCCCTGATTCTGCCCCTGCCCGTGATGGCCAGCATGCTTTCTTTGAGGGGGGAGAGGGTGTGCAGGTGGGCTCGGCCTCCTCCGCTGACTACCTCCTGTCTCAAGTTCTGCGCAACCTTGTCCTGTGAGAAAGAAGGGAGTGTGTTAGTGACAGTCTTGTGAGGTGTTTAGAGAATGTCCCTGTCATGGTAGACTAGCTGGTATGCAGTGTGCCAGGTGTGATGTGTGGGGAAGTGAGGGTTGCAATAGTGGTAAGTGTATGAGTCTGAGGACAAGGAGGTGTAGTGTAGTGTGCTACAATGATTGTAGGAGAGTGAAGGGAAGCAGGGGAGGGGGGCATTGTGAGTAATGAGGCTAGAAGTGGTGGAGGTGTGAGCAGAGAGTAAGAGAGCAGTAATGTTACCTTGACAACTCTGATGAGGTCATTGAACTTCTTTTGGCATTGCAGCCATGTCCTGGGAGCTAAGCTCCTGGCATTGATCTCCTCTACGATGTCTTCCTGTTGGCTGTAGAGGTGTTGCCTGAAGGGCTTTCTGTCCCCTGGGGAGAAGATGATCTCCCTCCTCCCATCCATTGCCTGCACCAGGGCCTCTAAGGCAGCATTGGAAACGCTTGGTGCCCTCTCAGTACTTGCTGCAGCCATTTCCGTGTAGAGAACTGCCTCCCTGTTGTCTGCAGCCTGAGTGCAGTTCCCCTTCAAGAGGTGCTGGCTGTCTTTAAGTGGCATGAGAGATGCCCAATATCTGTGCAACCAATGAATAGCGTGGGTAGTGCTGGCTGCATGCATGACTCATGATAATGAGCAGGGGGCACGCATATTACTTACTGCTTGGAACAACACCAACAGGCATGTGCAGTTGGCCCCTGTACATTGGTTTTTGGGCATGATCAAATTTCTAGGCCAGATATTCACACAAGCTTACGAAAAGGTATTGCAAGCTAGGTGGTTAGAATGCTAATGAATTAAACTTTAATGCTGTTTCTCCATAGACTGTAAGTCATAAATAATTTAATAGCCTGTCTTGACAATCAATAAACACCTCAAATTCATTGGGCTCAATTTTGAAATGGTGGTGGGTTGATAGTGGGGTGGAGGTGCGCGTGACAAACCTGAATAAAAAAAAATTATCTTTTCCGACGCGATTGCGATGTAATTGATGGTGATTAAAGTTCTTTCCGGGATTGACAGGCTGGCTGCTGACAAGGGCTGCAACGCCGAAGCGGGGGGGGGTGGGGGGAAGTAAAAGATAGAGAGCGAGACATCATCCGGCGCTGGAACAGAGTGGATGATGCTGAAGATCAGGGTGTGGGGGGGTGGGGGAAAATTGAAGATCCAGGGTTGGGGGGGAAAGTGGAAGATCGGGGTGGGGGGGGGAGAGTGGAAGATCGGGGGGGGGAGAGTGAAAGATCCGGGGCGGGGGGAAGAGGAAGATCGGCGGGGGGGGGGGGTGGAGAGTGGAAGATTGGGGGGAGAGGGGGAGGTTGGGGGGGGAGGTTGGAGAGGGACATCGCGGGGAGGGGGATTGCAGAGGGACATTGGGGGCTCAGAGGGACATCGGAGAGGGATACATCGGGGGGAGAGAGGGACATCAGAGAGACATCGGATGTCAGAGCAGGATGGAAAGGTAGGTTTATTTTGTTTTTTAACTTTGTGCAATGGTTTTTTATTTAATTTATTTAGTTTATTTTTGCCTAATCCAGCCCTTCACGCCTGGTTTCACCTGGCTTGAATCGGAAGCCATGGGAAAGCCGCTCAGGTAAGTTAAAAATAATTTCAACTATCTACTACATCAGAAATAAAGTACCGTAAGTACCTCAATGAGATCCATTTGGTTCTTTAACTATCATCCCGCCGGCTTTAACTGCCGGGGGGACTTCTGTATTCATGAAGTGCGCGCGCACACTGGGAACTCGGAAGTCGGCGGGTTGGAGCCGGCTTCTGAACCCGCTCGGGATTTTCGACATTTTCGCAGTCCCCCCGCCCCCAACGCACCCGCAATTTGATTTTAAAATTGAGCCCATTGTGTTGGAAAGTTTCTGATGTTTTTGGCTGTGAAGAGGGAGTTAAAAAAAGACAAAGCTTTGTCTTTCGTAGCATGTATGCTGGGAAATATATTGTGGACACTGACTGTGGTGTGACAAAAATGGATTTTTGTCTGTAATTTTTAACTTATATTCTTTATTGCTAGAAACAGCATGGGAAGGGTAAAACCCCTCAGTCATACAGTATTTCTCAAAGGAAAGGCCGTGAGCTCAAAAATCAGATAGGCTTCACAATGTGCAACTTGTTAGGGAAAACACAATAGGTGCTACTTGAGTTAAATAGCTCCAGATTTTACATTGCATCACAAGCATCATATGCCATTGTCAAAAATTGGCCTCACATTTAATATTAATAAGGGAAATTGCAGCCTTTTGTTTTAGTATATCTTCAAAGGATGTTGAATTATATATCTGGACTGACTTAATGTCAATAAAGAAGCAGTTTCCAGGACACTGCAAAAGTTATTTGTTTAAGATTGTGTGGGCCTGCAGAGAAGGTAGGTTAGTTTGAAACTGCAGCACGTTTCACACCATAAGAGAAGTTAGCTTCTGTTTTAAAATCCATAGGGGGGCAATTTTCATCTCTTTACTGCCCTATTTGCACTCAAAAAAGGGGCAGCAGCTGGCAGAAAATAATTATCAGTCCTTTTTGCCCACTTAATACTGCTTTTACAAGTGGCCTGATTTTCTGGGGAACGTAATTCTTGGCAGCCAGAGGTCTCGTTTGAAACAGGCAGTAACCTTTTGAACATATTCAAATCGGGGTCAGGTTACGTCATCACAACGCCAATGACAATTTTCTGCTTTGTTGCCTGACTGACGCCACTTCTACTCCTGCCCATCAACCATGAGCAGTACAAGTTCTGAGGATTCCATTTCAAATGCTATTTAAAGGGATCCCCAATTGTTCTCAGGTATTGAGCTTTGGGAAACATTTCTTGTGGGTTTTTTGACCTTAAAAGATTTGAAAATGCTTATAATTGCTATTTTAGGTTCTGAACTGTGAAGAAGCTTCTGGCATTGCACTTGTTTCTTGTTGGGGGTCATTCTATGAATCTCAGCCAGGAGGAGGTCGTGAAGGAGCAGGATGAAGGAGCAAACAAAGCTGCAACTGGACGGAGAAGGAGGTGTGCTTGGAGCAATTCCTACCCTCCCAGCAGAGTTTATCGGCCCAGAATAACATACCTGCAGTTCCCTGAGGAACAGTACATAAGAAGTCTTTGATTCTCTAGGGAGGCAGTGACAGAGTTGTGTCACATCCTGCAAGTAGATCTGCGGCCAACTGCTGCAGCTAGAACAGCATTGCCTGTTGCAATCAAGGTCAGTGCAGCCCTGAACTTCTTTGCGCCTGGCTCTTTCTAGGCTACCACAGGGGATATCAGCAACATCAGTCAGTCCGCAGTCCATTCTTGTATTAAACAGGTGACTGATACCTCGTTTGCAAGAGCAAACAATATCATCACTTCCTCCATGGACATCCAGAAGCAGCAGCATGGGGCTCTGAGGTTCACCAAGATTGCAGGATTCCCCCTAGTCCTGGGTGTCATTGTCTGCATCCATGTTGCCCTCTGAGTTCATTCGTACGATGTGATTGCCTTCATGAATCACAAGGGTTTCCATTCTATTATTTGCAATCAATGTATAATCAGCAGAAATGGATCATGACATGATGCTTTTATATTGCATCAATCATTCATCCCCTCGCTCTTTGCCCCTACACAGCAAGTTAAAGGTTGGCTGCTTTGAGATAAGTGCTATCCCCTGCAACTTGGCTTATGACTCTTCTTAGGGACCCATGCTCAGCTGCGGATTTCCACTAAAATCAGATGCATGGATCTATTACAGCCCTCACTGAGCAGACGATTAGAGTCCTCAAACAACAATTTAGATGCCTGGATAGGTCTCGTGGTTTCTTGGAATTCAGGCCTGAAAGAGTGCTGTACGATTGTGGTTTGCTGTATGCTGCATAACTTTGCTCTGCAATGAGGACAAGATATGGAGTTAACAATGGAAGAGGGCCTTCAGCATGATGAGGGAGAGGACACTGATGACAGAGAGTATGGTAAAGAAGTTGAAGGGGTCCAACAGTTGCCTGCAGCAAGAGATCCTCGGCAGCAGCTCACTGAAGAGAACTTCAGCTGAACAATCTGTGCTCTCTTGCATTAACAGTCATGTTCAACATACGTCTCCAACTCTTCCACCCTACAATCAACAGCATCTGATCAAAAACCAAAATTGATATTCATGTCAACTAACATTTAACTAGCAAGACCGCCAGCTACTACAGGAACACTCTGAGCACAAAAAGATTTCATTGTGGTTTTACTAGCTAACAGAAAGGCCTACAAACTATTTCTCAGCCCAGCATGAGTCTCTAGTGCCTGTCTGGTGCTTGTTAATCTACTCTAGTGCTTCTATGAGGAGCTTTACCAATGGCTATAATATGGGAAGAAGAAGGCTGCTGAGGCTTATTCAAGGGCTCATGAGATGCTCGTGGTTGGTAACCTCTAGGAGCTCAGGTCTGAGAGGGCCCAGACGCAGATTATAATTAACTCAGCATCTGCCAGAGCAATCTGGTCCAGTTTGCTTCCTAGCACCAGGGTGGGCATTGGTTCAGGGGGCTACAAGGGTATCATCATGAGTGATGGTTTCATGCCATTCCCATGAGCATCCCTGAGAGATACTATTATTGATGTCACAGATTACTGTAGAGGAGCACACACTCCATGATTGGTTGCAGAGTGTTGATGTTATGTGCGAAAACCTCACAGAAGTGGGTAACAGACTCGACCATACTATCAGACATATTTTGAAAGCTCCCTGGCAGGCAGTCCAATACACTCAGCAATTGTTGGTTCACAGAAATAATCTTTCTTTTAAATGCTGCACATCTGAAGTCTGCATCTCTGTCCTCTTCAGCAGAGCTAGGATGTGAGCTGGTCCTTCAGTTAGCTGATCCTTTGGCCTTCCTTGCCACCTCCACCTGCTCCTGCTTGCTTGTGCTTGATGAATATCTCAGTGAAGTCCCCTCTAACTCACTACCTAAGTCACAGTGGGTGCTGATTTCTGTGCTGGTGCGCAGCATGATAAGAGAGAGTGACAGTGCATTGCGATCAGGGTTTTCATCATCAGTCTGTCTGGCACTAGTGACTGAGCCTTCTGATTGACCTGTAAAAAGGAAAGAGGGACAGGGATTAAGATGTAATTGTGAGGGTAAGCATCAGCAGATCAGTGGAATGCAACACTAGGTTTTCAAACTCAGTGTGTGGCTACGTGAGTGTGTGACTGAAAGAGTTAAGCAACAAACCCTGCTGTACAAGGCCTCCAGCCTCACCATCTCTGTTGCTGATGGCTGTGTGTCTTCTATGATTTTGATAGTGGCCTCTTACATAGGGGTGAGCGCAGTGTGATGGTACCTCCTCCCGTGCTGGTTGTCCCCTATCTTTTATGAACCAGTTTCTCCTGCGAGTGCATTTAGGTTTATATGAGCATTGGGAAAGGGCTTTCAACCCTTGCCATATATGAACAAGTTTACATAGAATGCATGATGACAGGAAGAAGCAGCAAGTTAGGCCAAGAGGGTAAGTAGTTTCAGCTTTTAAGGGTGTGAGTGCAAGCAGAAAGGAAGTGCAGTGAAGTGTTCCCTGAATTATGGACAGCTATGGAAAGCAGGGAAGGGACAGATTGATAATGCTGAGGCAAAAGTAAGGCCTTTCTGGACTGTGCAGAAAGTATAGAAAGATGTGAAGGGGCGTCTTACCTTGGCACTCCTGGTGAGATAATTAAATTTATTTCTGCACTGCAGCCAGGTCCTGGAGATAATACTGATTGAATTCACATGTTGTGCCATCTCTCGCTATGCCTGTTCACCAATTTTCCTTGGTACATGTTGACCATCCATGGGGAAGAAGACCTCCTCTCTATTCTGAACTTACTCCATCAGCATTGCCATGGCTGTATTTGAAAACCTTGGGTCCTACTTGAATTCTTTTTACACTAGACATCTTCCTGCAGCTTTCATGTTGCTTTCCTGTTTTGGCCCATTGGGTCAGACAACTGAGCATAGTGCTGTATCCAGATCTCACAAATTACCTCACAGGTTTGTTGGAGAGTACTGGACTCATTCATCATTAGCACTAGTCCAGAGGAATATTTTGATCATGATTTGTGATAGATTTTAGCTGTCAGAAAAGCAATTTGATATAATTTTTGTGTAATTGTGCACTGATTCTGCTTTCATCTCCCTTATGATTCTCCTGACCACAAAACATGTTATACCATAATCCATCTTTGCAACAGCTCTTGATTGCTGTGAAGCATTTTCATCTAATGCTTTAAAGGCTTTTTGTGTTCGCCTAACAGCTTCCCTTTCCTTTGCAGTTGCTCTAGCAGGGTGTTGCTTAGTAGATGAGCAGCAGTAGACTCTAACTTCAGTTTATTTCTGACTTCAGGTGCAGAGGCAAGGAAGTTATTGGTCCCATTAATGAACAAATAAACAAATTACTTCAATGCCTAAACCTGTGCTTCCAGTGCAGCCATGCTTAAAAACAAATGTATCAATGCATTCCTGTGAAAGCACTGTGTAATCAAAATGTGCAACGTCTTCACAAGTAAACCCTCATTTTAAAAAATAATATTATAACAATCAAGGCAACTAAATTAAAAAAAAAACAATAAAATGTCCTTGTGCAAAGTGACTGAGTGAGAATTAAAAGTCCAATTGCTTAGAGAAAGAGAGCGAGGGAAAGAGATACATGAAGAGGGATAAAAGCAGTCAGCACAAGTCAACTATTCTATTATACTCTCCTAGCAGCCTTGTGACCAATCTTTGTCACTTAAAGTGAATGAGACAGAAAAAAACTGACCATGATTCTTTCCTTTTTTTATGGCAACTAATGCCCCATTTTGCTAAAGCAGTTTAGCCAGCAAAATGCTTCAACATCTGAAATAAGTTGTTATTCTTCAGTGTATTGATAGCTATGCTATTGTACACTAAGGTTTTAGCAACCACAGACCAACTCGTTTGCATGAGGGTTTACTGCACAGGCTGGATTTTCCTTTGCTATAATCACACAGTAAGATGTGGAGATAGCACACTCACTCACCTGACGAAGGAGAAAGCCTCCGAAAGCTTGTGATTTTCAAATAAAACAGTTGGACTATAACCTGGTGTTGTAAGATTCCTTACACACAGTAAGAGGTAGAGGAGCAGGGAAAATGGGACAGATAGGCCTAATGCCAGATCCCCATCCCTAAAAACTCTAGTGGACATTTTTCTTTCCCCCAGCAGGGATCTCACAGTTGCCAACCCCTTGATGGCCCTGATACATTTAAATGATGGTGGGTATGATGAAACTAGGGAAAACCAACTAATTCCCTTGCCTGCCCACTGCAATAAGGCTGACCCCATCCAAGACCAGAAGAGTGGTGGTGATATTTGCTGGGGCAATGGTGGGAAGATTAGCAAAGGCAGAAAATGAGGGAGAAGGCCTGTTACTGGGCATCTCTTCTCTCCTGTATGCTCCTCAAGGAAGATTCCTCTATGTTAGTTCTTCCTGAGCCACTTGATGCAATTATTTATTTCATTTTCAGGGGGCTTCTGCCCCTTTTATTACTGGCTCTTCTCCCTTCTACTGCCGCTGCATCAAGTGGCCCACTGCAGTAAGTGTACCAGTCCAGCACTGCCCATTATCTCTCAATAGCAGTGGTGGTTCCCTCCGCAGAGCACAGTTACCGCCAGGAACCTGCGCCATACATGTTTAATGATCCCTGACCCGGGAAAATTGGTCAGGTTCGAGACAACGGCCAGAAGTCCCGCTCTAACCCGCCTCTTAGCCTAAACCGCCCTAGAGAAAAATCCAGCCATGCTGCGCGGTGTATAAGCCAGTGTGTTTTAAGTGGAAATCTTGCTACAATCCTGGGTATTCACCTGAAAAGAATGAACTACTTTTAATCTAACCAAGACAAGATTAAAATAAAGTTATAGTGCAAAAAGACAAACCTTTTCCTCAGTCACTTTTTTAAGTTGTTGCATTACACCTGAGAGCTCATCTTTGACAGATAATAGCTCAACTTCCTGGAAAAAGAAAAAAAAAATTATTAATAATAATGTCAAATTATAATTTTAGCCATAAAAATTATCCAATTATTCCAAACAGACAAAAAAAATCCAAATTATCAGTACATTTTAAAGATTATATTATAAAACTATAGGATTTTTATAATAAATATTAAATATAAATTTCAAATCCTTTTGATCTGAGGGGGTTAAGATGCAAAGCCCAATACCAGGTTCTTTCGAGCACCCCTGCATTAAGGGAAGCATTCTGGTGAACCTTGAGGAGAATGAGGTGGGATGACTGGGTTCAATAATCCTGTCCCATTTAAATGATTATGTTTCACCTGCACCTGATGTAGGTGCAGGCACTCTGCCACCCCCCCACCCCACTCTCCCGGAAGAAACCCCGGAAATCGTATGGCAACACAAAGAGCAGGGAGATCTAGCCTCCAGAGTCTCTACCTATATTTCCAATGGCTTGCAACCAGGGTGTTTTGTGGATACAACTCACATGAAAATTGGCCCATAGTATTTAGGTGATGGTATTATTAACACCCACTGAATAGAATCATTCAGAAACTTACCAAAGGCTTTTTACATAAGATGATATTTTGTTCTTTTTCCTTCCAGCATTTCAATTCAGCATCTTTTTCATCGACCATTTTATCATACTGGTGCTGTGTAAAATAAGTTAAATCAGCTTTTCTTTCAAGGTGATATTTTTTATTAATTTACATTATCAGTGTTTAAAATAGATCTCGCACAGTGTTTTCTGTTTTATACTATGTAGCATACAATATATTATCAGGGTTACTTAAGTGAAATTGGGCCCAGAAATCTACAGGCCGCAATTCCAGTAGTTACACTGGGATTTTGCCTGCTGGTGCCCTTCAGTGCTGACCCAGTTGAAGTATGCAACATCAATGGGTAAACACCTAATTTGAACTGGGCCAGTGGGCACCCATGCCACTACAGGCACATTTAGGACAATTGCCAGCCCCATGCTGCCAGACTCTCTGGCACCTTATTGCTTATGTGACTTGTGACCGTGGTAAACTATCTCTCTTCATCCTTCTCGATCTGTCTGCAACCTTTGACACGGTTGACCACACCATCCTCCTCCAACGCCTCTCCTCCCTGGTCCAGCTGGATGGGACTGCCCTCGCCTCGTTCCATCCCTATCTAACCAGTCGTAGCCAGAGAATCACCTGGAATGGCTTCTCTTCCCATTTCCGCACGGTTACCTCTGGAGTCCCCCACAGATCTATCCTTGGCCCCCTCCTATTTCTCATTTACAAGCTGCCATTCAGAGACATTATCCGAAAACACAACGTTAGGTTCGACACGTACGCTGACAACACTCAGCTCTACCTCACCACCATCTCCCTCGACCTCTCCCTGCCTCTGATTTGTCACGCTGCTTATCCGACATCCAGTATTGGATAAGCAGAAATTTCCTCCAACTAAACATTGGAAGACTAAAGCCATTGTCTTCGGTCTCTGCCACAAACTCCGTTTCCTAGCCATCGACTCCATCCCTCTCTCTATCCACTGTCTGAGGCTGATCCAGACTGTTCGCAACCTTGACCATGAGCTGAGCATCCAACCCCATATTCTCGCCATCACCGAGACCGCCTACTTCCACCTCTGTAACATCGCTCGTCTCCGCCCCTCCCTCAGCTCATCTGCTGCTGAAACCCTCATCCATGACTTTATTCCCTCTAGACTCAGTTATTCTAATACTCTCCTGGCCGGCCTCCCACCTTGTACCCTCCATAAGCTTGAGCTCATCCAAAACTCTGCTGCCCGTATCCTAACTCGCACCAAGTCCCGTTTACCCATCACCTCAGTGCTCGCTGACCTACACTGGCTCCAAGTCTGGGAACGCCTCGATTTTTAAAATTCTCATCCTTATTTTCAAATCAATCCATGGCCATGCCCTTCCCTATCTCTCCAACCTCTTCCAGCACTACAATCCTCTGAGATCTCTGCGCACCTCCAATTCTGGCCTCTTGTGCATCCCCAATTCTCGGCCCCAAGCTCTGGATCCTGAATTCCCTCCCTAAACCTCTCTGCCTCTCTACCTCTCTCTCCTCTGATCAAGCTTTTGGTCACCTGTCCTAATGTCTGCTTATGTGGCTCGTGTCAAATATTGTTTGATAATCACTCGTGTGCGTTGGGATGTTTTCCAACATTAAAGGCGCTATATAAATGCAAGTTGCTGTTGTTGCTATATATCGGAGGTATCCAGGCCGTCACACCCGGCCCCCTTCCTCAGAGGAACCTATCCGTGTCCCCTTTGCGGTTGAAGCGAGGGTAATTGGAAATTTCAAAACTGAGATTGATAGACTTTTGTTTGGCAAGGCGGATAGATGGGGTTAAGATACAGATCAGCCATGATCTAAGTGAATGGGGGAACAGGCTCGAGGGGCTGAATAGCCCACTCCTGATCCAATGTTTTTTGGCCACTTATCAAGGGATCCGATAGAAACATTTGTTTTTTTAAAACTGTCCTCTTTTTCAGGGTTTCAGTGAGGAGGACTTAGCAGGGTCAACTGGGCTTGGTTTGCCTTTGTTGTGTTCCTTCCCTCATGTTGGTTCGCTCACCTCCTGCCGCAGGCCCAGTCTGGCAGCTATGTCCTTCAGGACTCGGCCAGCTCGGTCAGTAGTGGTGTTACCAAGCTATTCTTGGTGATGTACATTGAGGTCCCCACCCAGAGTACATTCTGTGCCCTTGCTACCCTCAGTGCTTCTCAACATGGAGGAGGACTGATTCATCAGCTGAGGGAGGGCGGTAGGTGGTAATCAGGAGGAGGTTTCCTTGCCCATGTTTGACCTGATACCATGAGATTTCATGGGGTCCAGAGTCAATGTTGAGGACTCCCAGGGCCACTCCCTCCTGACTGTGTATCACTGTACCACCACCTCTGGTGGGTCTGTCCTGCCGGTGGGACAGGTCATACCCAGGGATGGTAATGGAAGAGTCTGGGACGGTGGCTGAAAGGTATGATTCTGTGAGTATGGCTATGTCAGGCTGTTGCTTGACTAGTCTGTGGGACAGCTCTCCCAATTTTGGCACAAGTCCCCATATGTCAGTGAGGAGGACTTAGCAGGGTCAACTGGGCTTGGTTTGCCTTTGTTGTGTTCGGTACCTAGTGCTCCGTCCGGTTCTATTCTTATTGTGACTTTTTGTAGCGAGATTGTACAACTGAGTGGCTTGCTGGGCCATTTCAGAGAGTGATTAAGAATCAACCACATTGCTGTGGGTTTGGAGTCACATATAGGCTAATCCGGTAGTGGCTATTACTGATACTAGTTTTTTTTTATTCCAGATTTTATTTAATTAATTGAATTTAAATTCCCCAGCTGCTGTGACATGATTCAAACTCATGACTCTCAGATTATTAGTCCAGGCCTCTGGATTACTAGTCCAGTAACATAACCACTATGCTACCATACCCTAAGGGTTTTTTGCCTCCAGAAGGACGCAAATGATCCCCACCGGGGGAGAGGCAGGTGAAAGGTCCACGCCAGGGAGCTGGCCTGAAACCCTGAAAAAGAGGACAGTTTTAAAAAAACAAATGTTTCTATCGGATCCCTTGATAAGTGGCCAAAAAACATTGGGGGGGAGGAGCTAAATACGATTAAAATCACTCAGGAGATGGTACTCAGTAAAATAATGGGACTCAAGGCGGATAAATCCCCTGGACCTGATGGCTTCCATCCTAGGGTCTTGAGGGAAGTGGCAGTAGGGATTGTGGATGCTTTGGTGATAGTTTTCCAAAATTCCCTGGACTCAGGAGAGGTCCCGGCAGATTGGAAAACTGCTAATGTAACACCGTTATTTAAAAAGGGTAGTAGGCAGAAGGCTGGAAATTATAGGCCAGTTAGCTTAACATCTGTGGTGGGTAAAATTTTGGAGTCTATTATTAAGGAGACAGTAACGGAACATTTAGATAAGCATAATTTAATAGGACAAAGTCAGCATGGCTTTATGAAGGGGAAGTCATGTCTGACAAATTTGCTTGAGTTCTTCGAGGATATAACGTATAGGGTGGATAAAGGGGAACCAGTGGACATAGTGTATTTAGACTTCCAGAAGGCATTCGACAAGGTGCCACATAAAAGATTATTACTTAAGATAAAAAATCACGGGATTGGGGGTAATATTCTGGCATGGGTGGAGGATTGGTTATCGAACAGGAAGCAGAGAGTTGGGATAAATGGTTCATTTTCGGACTGGCAACCAGTAACCAGTGATGTTCCACAGGGGTCGGTGCTGGGTCCCCAACTCTTTACAATCTATATTAACGATTTGGAGGAGGGGACCGAGTGCAACATATCAAAATTTGCAGATGATACAAAGATGGGAGGGAAAGTAGAGAGTGAGGAGGACATAAAAAACCTGCAAGGGGATATAGACAGGCTGGGTGAGTGGGCGGAGATTTGGCAGATGCAATATAATATTGGAAAATGTGAGGTTATGCACTTTGGCAGGAAAAATCAGAGAGCAAGTTATTTTCTTAATGGCGAGAGACTGGAAAGTACTGCAGTACAAAGGGATCTGGGGGTCCTAGTGCAAGAAAATCAAAAAGTTGGTATGCAGGTGCAGCAGGTGATCAAGAAAGCCAACGGAATGTTGGCTTTTATTGCTAGGGGGATAGAATATAAAAACAAGGAGGTATTGCTGCAGTTATATAAGGTATTGGTGAGACCGCACCTGGAATACTGCATACAGTTTTGGTCTCCATACTTAAGAAAAGACATACTTGCTCTCGAGGCAGTACAAAGAAGGTTCACTCGGTTAATCCCGGGGATGAGGGGGCGGACATATGAGGAGAGGTTGAGTAGATTGGGACTCTACTCATTGGAGTTCAGAAGAATGAGAGGCGATCTTATTGAAACATATAAGATTGTGAAGGGTCTTGATCGGGTGGATGCAGTAAGGATGTTCCCAAAGATGGGTGAAACTAGAACTAGGGGGCATAATCTTAGAATAAGGGGCTGCTCTTTCAAAACTGAGATGAGGAGAAACTTCTTCACTCAGAGGGTGGTCGGTCTGTGGAATTTGCTGCCCCAGGAAGCTGTGGAAGCTACATCATTAGATAAATTTAAAACAGAAATAGACAGTTTCCTAGAAGTAAAGGGAATTAGGGGTTATGGGGAGCGGGCAGGAAATTGGACATGAAGCTGAGTTCGGATCGGTCAATGCCCTGTGGGTGGCGGAGAGGGCCCAGGGGCTATGTGGCCGGGTCCTGCTCCGACTTCTTGTGTTCTTTAGATTTGTGGTTGGGATCAGATCAGCCATGATCTTATTGAATGGCGGAGCAGGCTCGAGGGGCCGATTGGCCTACTCCTGCTCCAATTTCTTATGTTCTTACTTGAGCTCGTCCTCACCAATCTACCTGTCGCAGATGCATCTGTCCATGACAGTATTGGTAGGAGAGACCACCGCACAGTCCTTGTGGAGATGAAGTCCTGTCTTCGCACTCAGGACACCATCCAATGTGTTGTGCGGTACTATCACCGTGCTAAATGGGATAGATTCAGAACAGACCGAGCAGCAGCAGAATTGTATTCCAGCATAATTTGTAACCTGGTGAAGATACAACACAGGACTACATGCATGCTAAACAGTGGAAGCAACATGCTATAGACAGAGCTAAGGGATTCCACAACCAACGGATCAGATCAAAGCTCTGCAGCCCTGCCACATCCAGTCGTGAATGGTGGTGGACAATTAAACAACTAATGGGAGGAGGAGGCTCGGTAAACATCCCCATCCTCAATGATGGCAGAGTCCAGCATGTGAGTGCAAAAGACAAGGCTGAAGCGTTTGCAACCATCTTCAGCCAGAAGTGCCAAGTGGATGATCCATCTCAGCTTCCTCCTGATATCCCCACCTGACTTCAGCCAATTCGATTCATTCCACGTGATATCAAGAAACGACTGAGTGCACTGGATACAACAAAGGCTATGGGCCCCGACAACATCCCGACTGTAGTGCTGAAGACTTCTGCTCCGGAACTAGCCATGCCTCTAGCCAAACTGTTCCAGTACAGCTACAACACTGGCATCTACCCAACAATGTGGAAAATTGCCCAGGTATGTCCTGTTCACAAAAAGCAGGACAAATCCAATCCGGCCAATTACCGTCCATCAGTCTACTCTCAATCATCAGCAAAGTGATGGAAGGTGTCGTTGACAGTGCTATCATGCGGCACTTACTCACCAATAACCTGCTCACCGATGCTCAGTTTGGGTTCCACCAGGACCACTCAGCCCCAGACCTCATTACGGCCTTGGTCCAAACATGGACAAAAGAGCTGAATTCCAGAGGTGAGGTGAGAGTGACTGCCCTTGACATCAAGGCAACATTTGACCGAGTGTGGCATCAAGGAGCCCTTGTAAAATTCAAGTCAATGGGAATCAGGGGGAAAACTCTCCAGTGGCTAGAAGTATACCTAGCACAAAGGAAGATGGTAGTGGTTGTTGGAGGCCAATCATTTTAGCCCCAGGACATTGCTGCAGCAGTTCCTCAGGGTAGTGTTCTCGGCCCAACCAACATCAGCTGCTTCATCAATGACCTTCCCTCCAACATAAGGTCAGAAGTGGGGATGTTCGCTGATGATTGCACAGTGTTCAGTTCCATTCACAACCCCTCAGATAATGAAGCACTCCGTGCCCTCATGCAGCAAGACCTGGACAACATCCAGGCTTGGGCTCATAAGTGGCAAGTAACTTTCGCGCCACACAAGTGCCAGGCAATGACCATCTTCAACAAGAGAGAGTCTAACCACCTCCCCATGACATTCAACAGCATTATCATCGCCGAATCCCCCACCATCAACATCCTGGAGGTCACCATTGACCAGAAACTTAACTGGACCAGCTACATAAATACTGTGGCTAGAAGAGCAGGTCAGAGTCTGGGTATTCTGCGGCGAGTGACTCACCTCCTGACTCCCCAAAGCCTTTCCACCATCTACAAGGCACAAGTCAGGAGTGTGATGGAATACTCTCCACTTGCCTGGATGAGTGCAGCTCCAACAACACTCAAGAAGCTCGACACCATCCAGAGAAAAGCAGCCCGCTTGATTGGCACTCCATCCACCACCCTAAAGATTCACTCCCTTCACCACCGGCTCACTGTGGCTGTAGTGTGTGCCATCCACAGGATGCACTGCAGTTTCTTCGACAGCACCTCCCAAACGCGCAACCTCTACCACCTAGAAGGACAAGGGCAGCAGGCACATGGGAACATCACCACCTGCACGTTTCCCTCCTAGTCACACACCATCCGACTTGGAAATATATCGTCGTTCCTTCATCGTCGCTGGGTCAAAACCCTGAAACTCCTTACCAAACAGCACTGTGGGAGAACCTTCATCACATGGACTGTAGCGGTTCAAGAAGGCGGCTCACCACCACCTTCTCAAGGGCAATTAGGGATGGGCAATAAATGCTGGCCTTGCCAGTGATGCCCACATCCCATGAACGAATAAAAAAAAACACCTCACCTGACTCGGTGTACTGGCCTGCAGACTTACACCAAGTCCCACGTGGATCAGGAAAGCCGGAATTCCCAGCGTAGGAAGTCCTCATAACCGATTGCACCACCTCCACATCAGTGGCTTTGTAAGAGGCATCAGAGGCCCTGCTGCTTAGAAGGTCCAGCAGGAAATCCCAGATTAGGCCAGGACCAGGCGTATCTGGGTCCCAGTTTATTTCCCAGCCATTTCACCAGACTCCTGCAGGAGGTACAGCAGGAGTCCACCAGAATGGATGAGGAAATTAAGCCCCATTGTTACAGAGTGTAAGCAACATTTTTGGGTTTAAGTGACAGACTTGAAAACCCTTCTCGATGAAATAAAGCATAGGAGAGACACCCATTTTTAATAGGGTTACTTCAGCTGTCCCATGCCACCTGACGTACACTCCTCAGTTGCTCACCTTCACTTAATTCACCCAGGACAAACTGGTGCACAATGCCCGTGAGAGGCAGGCCACCAGAGGGGGCACCCCTGACTTTAAGGATCAACCCCTACAAGGGGCAGGTCATGCACCTGATTGGGAGAGACTGTGCTCTTTCTCTGGGAGATGGTGTGGTCAGTGGGGGGGTAAAGTGCCAATGCCAGGTAAGTGGCTGAATACGTACTCAGTACCCATGGCATCTCTGTGAAATATCACAAACAGCCACAAACTTCCACCCCCTTCTAAGTCTCTTTAATCTCCATGGGGTGATGCTCCACCATTCTTAGTTCCCTGCAAATCCACTACAGCAACTGGGGCAGATGATGAGGAACAGGTGGAAAATGATGATGATAATGTGGAAGAGGAAGCCAGATGGAGTTTCTTCTTCGTAGATTATGAGGATGTGGAAGTTGCGGATGATGATGATGAATAAGGAGAGGAAGTCAGTAACAAGCCGAAAAAAGTGTTCCTGCAAAGATCTTTTGCTTATTGTTTTTCTGCCACAAGCCCCTCATTCTCACCCCCTTTATTACTGCTTTTTCACCCTTACCACTGCAGGCTGCTCACAAAAACAAGTTCCTGTTTTGTTAATTAATGCCCCACCCGGCCCCACAAAAATCTTCGCACCCACGTGACAATTACCGAGATCTCAAGGCAAAAATTGGTACCCATCTGGAATTTATGCAGGGGTTCTCCAGTTGCAGAGCAATGGAACCGTAGAAGAATCAACATAAATGGCTAAAAATGGCCATTTACAGCATTTCTCCAGGAATTAGGAACATAGGAATTGCTAGATGAAAAAAAACGAGGTTGATCTAGTTCGCCTTCTACCGTCCTGGTGGTCACATGACACAATGATAATGGAGTTGTTGAATAATCATAGCAATCAATCTCTATAAATTAGTTCCGCTGATACCCTGACAAAGTAACAGCAAGCAATCGAAAGAACCCTGCGGACATTCAGGGCTACTCTTGAAGGTGAGGAGATGGAACTTACCCATGAGAGTGATCTTAAGAACCAAAATAATCTACAGTTAAAAAGGTTAGAAGAGACCCAAAGTTGTAACAGAAACATAAAATGTGCATTTCAAAATACACTTTACCTTGTGCTTTTCCATAAGTGTTACCATTTCAGCAATCTTGTTCTGGCACATTATCTCAGTTTCTTTCTGTGTCTGAAGTGCTGTTTCTGCTGTGAATTTCAATGTTTTTACCTTAAATACAAGCAGAAAATCAGTTTTTCAGAAATCTTTACAATGCATTATGTTACCATGCTTGCCTGTAGGTCAAAAGGTTGTGGGTTTGAGCTGCACTTAAGAGGTGACTTCCTTTGCATGCAACATTAAAGCAAGGTGACATCTATTTGAAAAATAGCAAGGAGTTCTCCCAGTATCTTGCCAATATTCCTCCCTCAACCAATACCACCTAAAAAGCAAACTGGTCAATCATTTAATTGCTGTTTGTGGGGCAATGCTGGTTCAGAATGGTTGCCACATTTAACTATGTAACAACAATCATTGCACTCCATAAAATAACTTTGGGACATTTTGGCATGTTAAAGTATTATTTATATTTTATACTAGTTAACCTCCTGTGGTCTCGCACATGGGAAATCAAGACCAAGTGTAATAAGAGCAAGTGTAGTCTTCAGGTGAAGCAGGGCTAGAGGGCAAGGGATAATTGGACCAGAAAATGTAGACATAATTCAGTCCCATTTTAAAATAATAGCTTCTGTTCTTATTTTTATACAATAATAATCAATGTTTTGTGACATTGTACGTCAGGAGTCAAAAACCATGGGCACTATTTGGGTCAAGCAGGTTTAGATGGTGAGGGGATAATTGGACCATAGTGGGGAAGGGAAAGGGTGGAGGCAAATGGTAAGGGGAGGAGGTGGGAGAGCAAGAGGAGGGGAGAGAGGGGAAGAGGAGGAAGATGGGGAAAGGGATGCAGTTGGAGGGGGAACACGGGACAGGGAGGGTAGAGGGAAAGGGGAAGGGGTAGAAAGGAAGAGGAGGGGAACAGGAAGAGGAGGAAGAAGATGGGGACACGAAGAGGAGGAAGAGGATGGGGAGGAGGAAGAGAGATGGGAAGAGAAGTGGGAGCAAAGGAAGAGATCTATCTTGGTGGGGGATGGACTAGTAAAGCATGCTTGCATTTGGATCTGGAGGTTGTGATCTTTACACCAGGATTTCAGCACATAATCTAAACTAATACTCTAGTGCAGTACTGAGGCAGAGTTGAATTGTGAGAGGAGAAATCCTTCAGATGAGATATTAGATTGAGATCCTGTCTACTCGCTTGAGTGGTTCAGATGGATCTTAAAGATTCTATGGAACTATTCAAACTGTCTCCAGTGGTTCTAGTTCCCTTCAGGAGTCTTACACATTCCTGGCCAACATTCCTTCCTCAACCTAATACAGCTAAAATCAGATTGATTGATCATTCATTGCAAAGTATGTAATTTGATAACTCATTGCGCAGAAACCATTTTCAGCGACAGGCAAAAATAATTAATACATGCACAATTAGGCCGACATATTCCACTCACCGATGCACCGATGGAAGTGCAGGCTGATAGTGCTTCCATCTGCCCCACATATACTCCGCTGACCCAGGTACATTTTTTGGGGGTCTGCCAATTTACATAATTGTGGATGGGCTCTACCTGGACTCTGCCTTGGAACACAGGAACATGAATAGGCACTGTTCCACTGGGGGAAGGGAGAACCTTGTGCTGCTGCAGAATTTAAAGGCCAGGCGTGTCAAAAGAAGAAACAATAGCAGCAAAGACCTCTTCAGTAAACTACTACAAATTTTAGGAAAGAGTCCAAAATGTTTGGTAGAGGATGCCGGGCATTGAAAGACACCGCTGGAAACAAAAGGAAACTGTCTTCAGTGGTTCTAGTTGCCTTCGGGAGTCCAGGCCACAATCCTCGCTGGGACCCCCAAGTGAGTCCCACTTCTGCTGGTGGTAGGTATGGCACACCTCATGACATCAGGTATATCTCTGCTGACCCGATACTGGGTCCCTCTAGGGCCAACGAAATGGGAACTCCTGAGGTAGGGAGTCCCCACTCCAGCTGCCCCCTCCTATGCCGATGGCCTTGCTTGGGACAGACGAACTATACCGGAAGGGCTGCGGATTTTCAGATCCACTGTTAATTTTTTATTGTTGCTTTAATGATTATCTGCTAAAATTAGTATTTATTAGGTCAGATTTTTGTGGCATTGACAGTTATGGGTAATGTAATATGAATTACTTCTTCATTTAACTTTTCTTTTTCAAGCTTCTGCTCTTCAATTTCCTTATGAAGGCTCTGAATGGTTTCTTCATATTGCTTGTTGAGACTTGTCAGTTCCAAATTCAATTGCTTTATCTTTTTAAAAAGAAAAGCAATATTAAATAAATCAACATTGAATTCTGATTAATTCATTATATTATTTATACAATCATACACATTCTGCAGAAACTGTAGTGAAGATACATATGAATATCTGATATTAAAATAAATTCTTTTAACTATCAATTAATCTATTTGTAGTAATTACTAGTCTTTAAACATCGCATCTCACCCTATCTCTGCAACCTATATCACACTATTCCTTTGGCTCTGACCTCTTGTGCACCATTGGTGGCAGTGCCTTAAGTTGCCTAGGTCTTACTTTCTGGAATTCCTGACCTAAACTTTTTACCATCTCTTCCTTTAAAAGCCTTCTCAAAACCCATCTCTTGAACTATGCTTTTGGTCATGCCCCATAACCTCTTCTTTCTTGGCTCAGCATCTGTTTTCTAAAAGCTTATTCTGTGAAGTGCTTAGGGGTGTTTTTTACGTTAAAGGTATTATGTAAATGGAAGTTGTTGTAATGCATGCAACCATCTGTGTTTTACATAGACATTCAGCGTTTGGATCCAATGTCCCCTTTGTTTGCATTCAGGTGTCAAAATCAATGCTGCACATCTTGTTTCTTACATTCTGCAGTTCAACTTTAAATATGTACATCATGTGGTCCTGCCCTCAATGAAGCACGAAGTGGTCTATTTTCTTCCACCCTAGCATTCCCAAATTCTGGTGATTAGTGTGTTGTGGACAAGTGCTGGGAGAGCCCACATCTGAGAGTGGGAGCTCACTCAATATGGAGAGGGAATGTATGTGCTGCAGCAGTGCTCAAATATCTGCAGCAGCTTAAAGGGGAAATCGCTGTTTCGAACATTGGCAGAACTAAGTTGAGCAGTTGAGGACATTTCTGGCAACATTCTGACAAGGACCAGAGCACCTTACTTTGAGGAGGAGCTCATGGAAGTCTTGCTGCAGCAATTGGGACCTCCTCTTTCTACGAGATGGCCAACAGGTAAGCAAGACTTGGCAAAAGAGCTTGGCAAACAGTAGAAGATTCAATCAATAAAAGCAGCACTGTACAGAGGACATGGGTCCAGTGTTGTAAGAAATTCCGTTACCTCACCAGGAGGGCAAAGGTATTTGACCAGTGTCTCCTCATAGTTATGCAATGTACCAATGATTACTACAATGAACTTTTCCTTTCTACCCATACATCCTTTCACATTTTCTCTTGCCCAGCACCACCTCCTTCAGTAGAAGCTTACACAGGATAATCCCTTCCTAACTCTTTCCAATATCCAAGAACTGCATGTAGCATATTTCTGCCTTTACAATATCTACAGACTGCAACCTGACACATGGGTGTGGTGAAATTATGTGCCACTAATGTCAGCTAATCAGTGCATGCTTCTGATTTTATAATGGAATGCAGCATATAACAAGAGCTAGAGAATGATTACTGGAGGAGGCATGGGCTTGCTGCATCTTCTGTCTCCTGTTGAGGAACAGGCCCTCCAAATCTAAGAATGGGACTTAGATGGGGAAGCAGGATGCATGGCCCCAGCTTAGAGTGTGTATAACACTTATCCATCCTTCATTCTTCATCTCAATTGGTTACACAATCAATTACCTGAAAGTTTGCATTGACCAGAGCTCCATGCCAGCTGATTGGCAACAAGCTGTAATGAGGACACTTAGCTGGCATTTTTCCTCTTTCTGTGTCTGAAGGTATAACACAAGAAGCTAATTTGGGGTCATCTGAACTGGAGTCACCAAGCACCACACACATCATGTAGCACCTGACACTCAATCTTACTATTGCAAGCAACAGCAGCATAAGTACATCCAAACTGACAGATTTAGATAGTCAGTTTGAGGAGGGTACACCAGGTGAACTAATGAGCACCAGTGAGCAGGTGAAGGTGATGCAGGAGGAACAGAAAGCACCTGGTTGAAGGGTCATCTTGTATCCATCTCTAGCTGATGGCAGCAGTGATCTGGATCTCTGGAGCCCAGTTTTTAACAGAAGGATGTATTTGGAGCAAAAGAGATTGCTGGAGTAATTAGGGGGCATGTCAAGGACTTTTCAACATATGGCAGCTAATCTGGAGGATTCCATAACCTTCATTTGGTGCTCATATATGACATAGAAAGTATGTGGACAGCCCCTCAAGACAGGTACCGTTATATCAATCTTTTCATCTACCATAAATGTTCAGGTTGCTGCCAGACAGGCCTTCGGCTGCAATGGAGAAACTGGCACACAATCAGAGTGAAACCTCAAAAGCAGGAGGAGGTCCAGCCATGCTGCAAACCCCAATGGAGGATGCTTTCATCAACATCATCGGCAGCGGAAATACAATACAGCATTGGAGATGGTGAGGCTGGGGCCATGCACAGCAGGGTGTTTGGACATTGTCCCTTCCTTTTCTCTTTCTACTTAAATTGCTAGCTTACACACTCAGCATGACAACCTGGAGCTGTACTGTGCTGCCACTCATCTTCTACTGCTTATCCTTGCCATCACATACTAACCCTTGCCTCTCTGCCCACTTTCTAGGCTCTTCAGACACTCGGGCCCTGCAGCCAAACAGATGGAGGGGGACAAGCCTTCTGAAGATGCACAATCTCTCACTGTTACCCTTCCAAGCACCGGCATAGAAATCGGCATCCCGACTTGTGATAATGAGTTAGAGGAGTCTAGCACAGAGGGAGTCACAGAGCACAGGTGAGCTACAGCAGTACAAGTGGAAAGAACAGCCCAGGAAATTGCTCACCGGAAGTTAAGCTAGGATCTTAGCTCCACTGAAGAGGATAGAGATACAGGCTTCAGGAACCCAGCCTTTAAAAGAAAAATGTTTTCTGTGCACCAATGATGCTGAATGTATTGGACTGCTTTTGAGGCAGCTACCACAACATGTCAGAGATTGTGGAGGAGTCCACTGCCAACTTGTGTGGGGTACTATTACAGGGTATTGACACTCTGCAGTCAATCATGGAGTATGTGGTTATCCCAATGGACACTGCAGCTGGGCCCTTTTTGCAGGAGTCTTTGGTACTGGAAATAGCATCTCTCAAGGATGCTCATACTAGGGACATGCAGCCTCTAGCCTACTCCATTACCTCCACCTTGGAGAGATTGGGAGATCATACGGATAAGGGCTTCAATCATATTACAGATCTCCTACATTCTGCTATCCCGCAGATCAATGAAAGTGCTGAGCTGCATCCCGATATTAAGGGCAACTGTGCAATGGGAGAAGAAAATGTTGCTGTCTCTTAGGATGAAAGCATGTCTGCACCTTCACTACCCCCTCAAGCATTGCCTACCCTAATGCCGGAAAGCCGGTTGGACCAGACTGTCCTGGAAGCCACTGAGTTGCTGCAGTCTGCAGCTGGGCTCTCTCAGACTCAAGCCCCTAGAGGTCACCAACTACGAGCATCTCAAGAACCTTCATCTGAGTCAGAGCAGCTTTCCATCTTCCATGCTGAAGCCATGGAGGGAGCACCTCATAGGAGCACTAGAGTAGGAAAGAGGTCACTTAAAGACAGGCACTATGGACTCACACCTGGTTGATAATTAATGTCTAGGCATTTGTGTAATCCAGTGAAATTATAAACCGTTTTGAAACGTTTATGTGCAGAGTGTTCCTGTAGTAGCTGATGACCCTGCAATGTCATGTGATATGATCAATGCTGGTCTTTGGGCAGATGTAGTTTATTGGTGGGTGGAAGGACTGGAACAAATGTTGGACATGACTGTTAGTAAAGGGGAGCGGGGACTGTTTAGCTAAGTACTCTTCAATGAGATTCTGCAGAAGGGCTCTGGCTGCAGGTTGGTGATGGAACCCTCCTGCTTCTTCATCATGTCCAATGGTGGCTCCATGTGTCGTCTCCATGGCAGAGCAAAGTTATGCAGCACACAGCAAACCAACATCCTTTGGGATACTCTTTCTGGGCTGTACTAGAGGAGGCCACCAGACCTGTGCAAGCAGAATCGTTGCTTGAGGACTCCAACAGTCCATTTGATGAGGGCATTAGTTGACCTATGGATCTGATTGTAGTACACTTCGGCCGTTGAGTGTGGGTTCCAGAGAGGAGTCATGATCCAAGTGCACAAGGGATAGCCCTATTCCCCAAGTAGTCAGCTTCTCACTTACTGTGCAAGGGCAAAGAGCAAGGGGATGAAGGATTGTCACAATATAAATGCATCATGGCATCTGCTCAGAAAGCGGGCACAGACAGTTGCACATTAATGGAGTGGAAGCCTTTATGATTCATGAATGCAGGTTTGTTGGAGGCAACCTGCAAGGTGACATAGGTACAGTCAATGACACCCTGGATTTGGGGAAGCCGCCAATCTGCGTGAACCCCAGAAGCCGATCCTGCAGTTTCCAGTTGTCCATGGGAAACATGATGAAAATGTCTGCTTTAGCAACCATTACCTCAGTCACCTGCAGACTGAATGATGTTACTGATATCCCCTGCTGCAGCTTGGAAGAAGCCAAAGCAAATTAGCTTAGGGCTGTAATGATTCTGGCAGGTGAAATTCAACTTCGGCGGGGGTATAAAGCGGACAGTGCTGGATTGACTGCCCGTTACACACCCCAACTGATTTTTCTTTCCATTGAAGGTGCCAGCTGTGGCAGTGCATTGCAGATCTTGTTGGAGGAGGTGACACAACTCTGTGACAGCCTTCCTTGAGAAATGCAGCCTCCTGGGCCTATAGAATCTGTTTGAATAACAAGGATTCCTGTGAGCTTGCCTCCTTCTAGCTCGTCTCCCTGCAGCTGCTGGTTCATGTGCTCCATTCACCTGTTGCTGTGGTAAATATCCATGTTCTGGCCTGAAAACCTGGTGCCTTGCTACCCTTTCATTTCTGAAAGACATGTCTTGCAATTTGCCATTTATAGCTCCTCTAGACCGACCTTTTGTTTATTAACTTGTCCCATTACCACCCTCCTTGTATTGCACCATCATTCCTTTTGTCATTTAATCACTCTTACCCTCTACCCTATCACAGACCTTCCCTTTTGTTCTTTCCTCCCCTCCCTCCCCCCCCTTTCCCAGGCTCTGTACTTGCTTAAAAACTGTTAACTCTTTAACATCCTCCAATTCTGACAAAAGGTCTTAGACCTGAAACGTTAACACTGTTTCTTTCTGCACAGATACTGCCTCACTTGCTGAGCTTTTCCAGCATTTTCTGTTTTTATGTCTTGAACTTTGTTCTCCCCCCTTTGGCCAGTAGGCATGAAAAATCCTGCAAATACTATAGGATGGGATCTTTGAGAAATTTAAATCAATGGCATGGACCAACATTCAAGCCGCCATTCTATTGTTCAATACATCAAAAGGTTTGGCTTCCTGGTTGAACAAGTGATCCTAGGGTAGATCTTCATCCTCCTCCTCTTTTTCAGCAGCCAGAAGACCTGGGAGCTGGTGGGAATTTGTGGTACACAAGTTTCCTCCCCCAATTTGAGATGTTTGCCCATTCTCAGGGCCATTTTCTCACCAGGGCAAGTAAATGAGCTGAACCCAGAAACTCACCCAGTTCAGCTGTACTCCAGTTGGACAGATCAGAAATGAGTACCACCTGACAACCGTGGGGGTGAGGGAGGAGGAAAACCAACCTTCACAAGTGTTGACGGTCTTTGACTGTGCAGTTGGATGTCAGTCCATGATGACTGGAATTTTATTTTTAAATTTATCAAACATCTTAAAATAAATAAACAATGAAATGAGTAACACTAACAAGAACAAGAAAATTCTCAACAATAGACACAGCAGCAAAGAACATAGTACCTTCGTGGAAAAAAGTAAAGTGCTACTCCAACATTGCTCAGGCCTTTTATATAACATGGGAGCGGGATGCAGCAGATCAGTTGGTACTGGCTGATATCTGATGGTGTCACCCATTACATGGTTTCCGCAGAATGTCACGCAGTTGACCCAACCCCAGTGGTATGTGGAGGATGCTGAATGAAAAGGAACTCACATTTTTCCAATGTAAACCATTTTTAACACATTTTTGTGAGTGGTTGTGCTTATTCGGGTGAAGAGTTCAGTGCTGGAGAATGGAACACTTCCATTTCAGGTACCTTGGTATCAGCATCACGTACTCCCAGATCAGGTATAATACTGTTAGATGCTGAATAAAACATCCTCTATCCTGCCCCTAAAATGTGCCTTAGCCCTAACCTCAGAAGCACATCTCCTGCTGCATGTGTCTTTTTTTATTTACCACACCAGCCATCTTAATGACCATGTCAAATTATGTGCAACTTTGTGCTGTAGGTCCATGTCCCCTAGCAACTGGAGAGTGCCTAAGCTTATTTCACATAGGATTCTTACAGCTAACAAAGAGGAGACTCATCCCTTCAGCCTGGGCTGAATTCAAACTCAGGTGTAAGAGGTGAAAAGTTTGTGTCTAATTACCCACTGCGCCACTCAGTCCTGCAACTTTTAAAACCTTTTTTACTTTCTGTATTTTATAGCAAATAAAGTTAATTGAACTGCTATAGACATTTGCTATGGACTTTGTATTTTTACATACCTCAGTTTTATAAATACTGCACTGCTTAGTTTCTTCCATAAACTTCTTTTTCAAGCTCTTATTCTATCAAGAGGAATGATAGTAAAATTACATATATCATTGAGGAGCATGATAAAATATCTTATACCTAAACAAATACTTAGGGCTGATTCCCTGGTTGGGCACTCCTAGCAAGGTAAACCCATTGCAGGGAACACTGGTTATGAAATCGTTCATCTGCAGTGTCTGATTTTCCAAACCATAAATTGCGTGCTGGGAATATCTAACTGGGAATCAGATCTAATATATATCACATAACAAAAAAGGATTTACAGCCTCATTATATCTGAGTTGTGATGAAAGAATTTACCTTGGTATATGCGTTATCAGGATACGATTAAATGTAAATTTCTGAGCACATAAAACTCTTATATTTAGAAATGCATTAAATTCATTTTACTTTTTAAATGCATAGATACAATAAGGCTTATCTTTAAATCTTTAGGAAAGATTTTCTGAAAAATACCATTAGAATATCACAGTCTATATTCCACTTTTGCATAAGAGATTATAAAGTTAGGCACAACTATCAGACTTAGGAAATGAATTCTGTTGTGATTCAATTTCCTTCATACAAAGAAGAACCAGTCTTGCATGTCTGTCAATCATCTGGGAACCAAGAGACTTTATTCATGTTTGTCCAAAACAAACTGCCGACAATCATCATTTACTGCAGAGGTTTGTAGTTGATAAGAAATCTGAACTCCTGGAGTATGAGGAGGACATGCGTCTCAAAATGGATCACTTAGTAATTATAATGACAGATATGCAAATCATGAAAACTCAGATGGCTGAAAAGGAACACCTGCTCTGGTAGCTGCGACCCTGAAAGTTGAACCTCAAACTTTCTATTGCTGGGCCAAAAAATATGAAAGCATTCGCCCTTAAGAATTCCTGAAGCCAGCAACTTGCCTTGACACACTATTACAGATAGTTCTAGGATTTCCTGAGGACCATGAAATATTGTGAATAATACGCACTCCTTTCTTGATCCACAGGAATCTGCTAGATTGCAGTAGTGGCCAAAAGCCTACCTAATGCAAGGATCATCATCAGAATCCTCCAGGTGATGTGACCATGGCAGAAAGAAGTGCTAACTCAAAATGGAGAGGGTGATCTTTGCTAATGGTTTTCCTGTATCAATCACCTCCCACTTTATCATGAATTACATCAAGTGGCTTTTAATTGGCTTCCTGGAAGAGATGGAAGAGTAGATACACAGTGGAGAAATAGGTTGGGATGAGATCAGATTGGGTGGAATAGGGGGCCTGCAGTGAAATCCACATTGTGTCTGTCCTGGGGCTAATGCCGAACCTGATATGGTGCTTCGACAGCATGCGGGAAGTCACAAGAGAGCAATCAACCATAATTAGACCCGTAGCCAGGGTCACTTGAACAGTTGATACTTTTTTTGTACACCAAAAGAGTTTGAGCACCAAAGAGTCTCTTGCCATTGAAAGGTATCTGAAATATCGTGACCTGCAGCTCCCAAGAGAAGCCTTGAATGTGAAGCAAGGCATAATGATGCAACAAGTTTACTCGTACAATAGGCCTCATTATCTAGGAACAGACCCCTAAAGGTAAATATTACTTAGATATTGGGCTGGAAAAAGCACAAGCCTAAAGCTGAGTGGGTGAAAACCAATGCAGATGTGTTGATACGCTATCCTCATTAAACAGACAATGCAGAACTGTGATCTAGTAGAACAAGATTCACATGGTGGACTGTGGTCTTGCCATGCAGGACTTCATTTGGTAAACTACTGCTGGATTAGCAGCAAGAGATAAGTGCAAAGGTTTGACTGATGCATAGTGGACCCTATATATTCTGTATACTCTAACATGTGGTGAAGGTTGCTTATGCATATCTTCTCACTGCACATACTTTCTTGGTTGCTGTACAAACAAACAGTTGCAAGACCAAATCTGCAAATCGTTATATTTGACTTTTCCTGCAATAGTCAGTGCTTCACTGAAGTTTGGCTATCCTGTTAATACTATTGCCCTTCGCCCCTCCTACCCCAAGCCCTGCTAATATTCGATGCCAGGGAATCTGCAATAACCAGTACTGATGGCTCTATACTGAATCTACAGCCTGCAGCCTGTGGGCAGTTCTGCAGTGCTGAAGTATATGAAGTGGTTGTCCGGGGAGGGTGTCACTCAGCACCAAAAACACCAGTGGGGTGCCCACTAGTACATATTCCATGATATCAGCCAATATTAAGCTGGTCTTTGCAAAACATTAGTGATTAAGGTCAACAACAACGACAACGACAATTTGCCTTTAACATACTGAAACATCCCAATGCACTTCACAGGAGCGATTATCAAACAAACTTTGACACGAGCCACATAAGGAGATATTAGGATAGGTGAACAAAAGCTTGATCAAAGAGGTAGGTTTTAAGGAGCTCTTAAAGGAGGAGAGAGAGGCAGAGATGTTTAGGGAAGGAATTCCAGAGCTTAGGACCTAGGCAGCTGAAGGCAACGCCGCCAATGGTGGAGTGATTAAAATCGGGGATGCGCAAGAGGCAAGAACAAGAGGAGCGCAGAGATCTCGGAGGGTTGTAGGGCTGGAGGAGGTTACAGAGATAGGGAGGGGCGAGGCCATGGAGGGATTTGAAAACACGGATGAGAATTTTAAAATCGAGGTGTTGCCGGACTGGGAACCAATGTAGGTCAGCGAGCGCAGGGGTGATGGATGAATGGGACTTGGTGTGAGTTAGGATACGGGCAGCAGAGCTTTGGATGAGCTCAAGTTTATGGAAGGTGGAAGATCATCCAGGAGAGCATTGGAATAGTCAAGTCTAGCGGTAACAAAGACATGGATGAGGGTTTCAGTAGCAGATGAGCTAAGGCAGGGGTGGAGACGGGCGATGTTACGGAGGTGGAAGTAGGCGGTCTTGGTGATGGAGCAGATATGTGGTCGGAAGCTCATCGCAGGGTCAAATAGGACACCAAGGTTGCGAACGGTCTGGTTCAACCTCAGACAGTGGCCAAGGAGAGCAATGCAGTCGGTGCTAGGGAATGGAATTTGTGTCGGGGACTGAAGACAATGGTTTCAGTCTTCCCAACATTTAGTTGGAGGAAATTTCTGCTCATCCAGTACCGAATGTCAGACAAATCAAAGACAGTGGAGAGGTGGTAGTGAGGAAGAGCTGGGCATCGTCAGCATACATGTGGAACCTGATGTGTTTTCGGATGGGGCAGCATGTTGATGAGAAATAGGAGGGGGCAAGGATAGATCCGTGGGGGACTCCAAAGGTAACGGTGTGGGAGCTGGAAGAGAAGCCATTGGAGGTGATTCTCTGGCTACGACTAGACAGATAAGAATGGAACCAGGCAAGGGCAGTCCCACCCAGCTGGATGACGAAGAAGAGGCATTCAAGGAGGATGATGTGGTCGACCGTGTCAAAGGCTGCAGACAGGTCGAGAAGAATGAGGAGTGATAGTTTACTATGGTCACAGTCACATAGGATGTCATTTGTGACATGAATAAGGGCTGTTTCAGTACTGTGGCAGGGGCACAAACCTGATTGGAGGGATTCAAACATGGAGTTGCAGGAAAGATGGGCACGGATTTGGGAGGCGACATGTTCAGAGACTTTGGAGAAGAAAGGGAGGTTGGAGATGGGGCGGTAGTTTGCAAGGACTGAGAGATCAAGGGTGGGTTTTTTGAGGAGGGGGTGATGATGGCAGATTTGAAGGGGAGAGGCACAATACCTGAGGAGAGGGTATGGTTAACAACATCAGTTAACATGGGGGCCAGCAAGGGAAATTGGTCAACAGTTCGTTGGGAATAGGGTTGAGGGAGGAGGAGGTGGGTCTCTTGGACAAGATGAGCTCGGAGAGGGCATGAGGGGAGATTGGAGAGAAACTAGAGAAAGATGCGAGTTCAGGGCTAGGGCAGAGGGGAACCTTAGGGAAAATTTGGCTTTGAGAGATAGGGGAAGGGAGGGAAGCAGCAGAGGCAGCTGAAACTTAATAACAAAGAAGTCCATGAACTCCTTGTACTGTTTTTTAATATTCATTCTTGGGATGTGGGCATCCCAGGCAAGGCCAGCATTTATTGCTCATCCCTAATTGCCCTTGAGAAGGTGGTGGTCAGTCACCTTCTTGAACCGCTGCAGTCCGTGTGATGAAGGTACTCCCACAGTGCTGTTTAGGTAGGGAGTTCCAGGATTTTGACCCATCGACAGTGAAGGAACAGCAATATATTTCCAAGTCAGGATGGTGTGTGACTTAGAGGGGAATGTGCAGGTGGTGGTTTTGCCAGGCGCCTGCTGCCCTTGTCCTTCTAGGTGGTAGAGGGCGCGGGTTTGGGAGGTGCTGTCGAAGAAGCCTTGGCAGGTTGCTGCAGTGCATCTTGTAGATGGTACTCACTGTAGTCACTGTGTGCCGGTGGTGGAGGGAGTGAACATTTAAGGTGGCAGATGGGGTGCCAATCAAGTGGGCTGCTTTGTCTTGGATGGTGTTGAGCTTCTTGAGTGTTGTTGGAGCTGCACTCATCCAGGGAAGTGGAGAGTATTCTATCACACTCCTGACTTGTGCCTTGTAGATGGTGCAAAGGCCTTGGGGAGTCAGGAGGTAAGTCACTCGTCACAGAATACCTAGCCTCTGACCTGCTCTCGTAGCCACAGTATTTATGTGGCTGGTCCAGTTAAGTTTCTGGTCAATGGTGGCCCCCAGGATGTTGATGGTGGGGGATTCAGCGATGGTAATGCTGTTGAATGTCAAGGGGAGGTCGTTAGACTCTCTCTTGTTGGAGATGGTCATTGCCTGGCACTTGTCTGGCGCAAATGTTACTTGTCACTTTTCAGCCCAAGCCTGGATGTTGTCCAGGTCTTGCTGCATGCGGGCATGGACTGCTTCATTATTTGAGGGGTTGCAAATGAAACTGAACACTGTGCAATCATCAACGAACTTCTGACCTTATGATGGAGGGAAGGTGTCATTGATGAAGCAGCTGAAGGTGGTTGGGTCCAGGACACTGCCCCGAGGAACTCCTGCAGCGATGTCCTGGGGCTGAGATGATTGGCCTCCGACAACCACTACCATCTTCCTTTGTGCTAGGTATGAGTCCAGCCACTGAGGAGTTTTCCCCCTGATTCCCATTGACTTCAATTTTATTAGGGCTCCTTGATGCCACACTCGGTCAAATGCTGCCTTGATGTCAAGGGCAGTCACTCTCACCTCACCTCTGGAATTCTGCCCTTTTGTCCATGTCTGGACCAAGGCTATAATGAGGTCTGGAGTCGAGTGGTCCTGACGGAACCCAAACTGAGCATCAGTGAGTAGGTTATTGTTAAGTGCCGCCTGATGGCACTGTCGTCGACACCTTCCATCACTTTGCTGATGATTGAGAGAAGGTTGATGGGGCGGTAACTGGCCGGATTAGATTTTTATGGATAGGACATACCTGGGCAATTTTCCACTTTGTCGGGTAGATGCCATACTGGTTCTAGCTATACTGGAACAGCTGAATTGGAACTGCTTGGCTACTTCTGGAGCACAAGTCTTCAGCACTACAGCTGGGATGTTGTCGGGGCCCATAGCCTTTGCTGTATCCAGTGCACTCAGCTGTTTCTTGATATCACATGGAGAGAATCGAATTGGCTGAAGTCTGGCTTCTGTGATGGTGGGGATCTCGAGAGGAGGCCGAGATGGCTCATTCACTTGGCACTTCTGGCTGAAGGAGGATGCAAACGCGTCAGCTTTGACTTTTGCACTCACATGCTGGGCTTTGCCATCAATTGAGGTTGGGGATGTTCACGGAGCTACCTCCTCCCGCCTCCACCACCATTCACGACTGGTTGTGGCAGGACTGCAGAGCTTTGATCTGATCCGTTGGTTGTGGAATCGCTTAGCTATAGCATGCTGCTTAGCATGTATGTAGTCCTGTGTTGTAGCTTCGCCAGGTTAGTATCTCATTTTTAGGTATGTCTGGTGTTGCTCCTGGCATGCTCTTCTACACTCCTCGTTGAGCAAGGGTTGATTCCCTGGCTTGATGGTGATGGTAGACTGAGGGATAAGCCGGGCCACGAGATTACAGATTGTGGTGGAATACAATTTTGCTGCTGCTGAGGGCCCACAGCACCTCATGGATGCCCAGTTTTGAGCTGCTACATCTGTTCTGAATCTATCCCATTTAGCACAGTGGTAGTGCCACACAACACAATGGATGGTGACCTCAGTGTGAAGACGGAACTTCATCTCCACAAGGAATGTGCTGTGGTCACTCCTACCAATACTATCATGGACAGGTGCATCTGTGATGGGTAGATTGGTGACAACGAGGTCATGTAAGTTTTTCCCTCGTGTTGATTCTCTCACCACCCGGCGCAGGCCCAGTCTGGCAGCTATGTCCTTCAGGACTCGGCCAGCTTGGTCAGTAGTGGTGCTACCAAGCCACTCTTGGTGATGGACATTGAAGTCCCCCACCCAGAGTACATTCTGCGCCTTGCTACCCTCACTGCTTCCTCCAAGTGGTGCTCAACATGGAGGAGTACTGATTCATCAGCTAAGGGAGGGCGGTAGGTGGTAATCAGCAGGTTTCCTTGCCCATGTTTAACCTGATGCCATGAGACTTCATGGGGTCCGAAGTCAATGTTAAGCACTCCCAGGACCACATCCTCCTGACTGGATACCACTGTACCGCCACCTCTGGTGGGTCTGTTCTGCCAGTGGGACAGGACATACCCAGGGATGGTGATGGAGGAGTCTGGGATGTTGGCTGAAAGGTATGCTTCTGTGAGTACGGCTATGTCAGGCTGTTGCTTGACTAGTCTTGGCACAGCTCTCCCAATTTTGGCACAAGTCCCCATATGTTAGTGAGGAGGACTTAGCAGGGTCAACTGGGCTTGGTTTGCCTTTGTCGTGTCCGGTGCCTCTTGGTCCTGCCACATCCGGTCGTGAATGGTGGTGGACAATTAAACAACTAACGGGAGGAGGACGCTCTGTAAACATCCCCAAACTCAATGATGGCGGAGTCCAGCACGTGAGTGTAAAAGGCGAGGCTAAAGCGTTTGCAACCATCTTCAGCCAGAAGTGCTGAGTGGATGATCTATCTCGGCCTCCTCCCGATATCCCCACCATCACAGAAGCCAGTCTTCAGCCAATTCGATTCACTCCACGTGATATCAAGAAATGGCTAAGTGCACTGGATACAGCAAAGGCAATGGGCCCCCACAGCATCCCGGCTGTAGTGCTGAAGTATTGTGCTCCGGAACTAGCTGCGCCTCTAGCCAAGCTTTTCCAGTACAGCTACAACATTGGCATCTACCCGACAATGTGGAAAATTGCCCAGGTATGGCCTGTCCACAAAAAGCAGGACAAATCCAATCCGGCCAATTACCGTCCCATCAGCAAAGTGATGGAGGTGTCATTGACAGTGCTATCAAGCGACACTTACTCACCAATATCCTGCTCACCGATGCTCAGTTTGGGTTCCGCCAGGACCACTCGGCTCCAGACCTCATTACAACCTTGGTCCAAACATGGACAAAAGAGTTGAATTCCAGAGGTGAGGTGAGAGTGACTGCCCTTGACATCAAGGCAGCATTTGACCGAGTGTGGCACCAAGGAGCCCTTGTAAAATTGAAGTCAATGGGAATCAGGGGGAAAACCCTCCAGTGGCTGGAGTCATACCTAGCACAAAGGAAGATGGTAGTGATTGTTGGAGGCCAATCATCTCAGCCCCAGGGCATTGTTGCAGGAGTTCCGTAGGGCAGTGTCCTTGGCCCAACCATCTTCAGCTGCTTCATCAATGACCATCCCTCCATCATAAGGTCAGAAATGGGGATGTTCGCTGATGATTGCACAGTGTTATGTTCCATTCGCAACCCCTCAAATAATGAAGCAGTCCGAGCCCGCATGCAGCAAGACCTGGACAACATCCAGGCTTGGGTTGATAAGCGGCAAGTAACATTTACGCCACACAAGTGCCAGGCAATGACCATCTCCAACAAGAGAGAGTCCAACCACCTCCCCTTGACATTCAACGGCATTACCATCGCCGAATCCCCCACCATCAACATCCTGGGGGTCACCATTGACCAGGAACTTAACTGGACCAGCCATATAAATACTGTAGCTACAAGAGCAGGTCAGAGGCTGGGTATTCTGCGGCGAGTGACTCACCTCCTGACTCCCCAAAGCCTTTCCACGATCTATAAGGCACAAGTCAGGAGTGTGATGGAATACTCTTCACTTGCCTGGATGAGTGCAGCTTCAACAACACTCAATAAGCTTGACACCATCCAGGACAAAGCAGCCCCTTGATTGGCACCCCATCCACCACCCTAAACATTCACTCCCTTCACCACCGGCGCACTGTGGCTGCAGTGTGTACCATCCACAGGATGCACTGCAGCAACTCGCCAAGACTTCTTCAACAGCACCTCCCAAACCCGCGACCTCTACCACCTAGATGGACAAGAGCAGCAGGTACATGGGAACAACACCACCTGCACGTTCCCCTCCAAGGCACACACCATCCCGACTTGGAAATATATCGACGTTCCTTCATGATCGCTGGGTCAAAATCCTGGAACTCCCTTCCTAACAGCACTGTGGGAGATCCTTCACCACACGGACTGCAGCGGTTCAGGAAGGCGGCTCACCACTTCCTTCTCAAGGGCAATTAGGGATGGGCAATAAATGCCAGCCTCGCCAGCAACGCCCACATCCTATGAACGAATAAAAAAAAGGCTGCTTCCCCTGGCTGGAGAGTCTGGAACTAGGGGTCCTCGTCTCAGCAGAAGGGGTCGGTCATTTAGGGCTGAGATGAGGAGAAATTTCTTCACGCAGAGTGTTGTGAATCTTTGGTATTCTCTACTTCAGAGGGCTGTGGATGCTCAGTCATTGAGTATATTCAAGGCTGAGATCAAGGCTGAGTGCAGCAGGCACAGAATGGAACTGCTTGAGAGTTTGCTAAGTTGGGAGTTTAAGGGTTAATCTCTTTTAAAATCTAGTGTAAATTGCTATCAACTGTTCTCAGTACTCCAGTGTAAACTGTTTAAGTCCAATTTTAAACTTTAAATTTTTAAGTTTCTGTCAGACTGAAGCAAAGACAAACAAGCAAGCTCTCCTCCTGGAGAGCTGCAGTAGTTAGTTAATTGGTTAGCTAGATTAAACTGGTCACTGAAATGATTCTAGATTCAGGAACTGTCCCTCTCGATTGGAAAATTGCACATGTCACTCCGCTTTTTAAGAAAGGAGAGAGAGGGAAACTGGGGAATTATAGACCAGTTAGCCTAACATCTGTTGTGGGGAAATTGCTGGAGTCTATAATTAAGGATAGGGTGACTGAACACCTCGAGAATTTTCAGTTAATCAGGGAGAGCCAGCATGGATTTGTGAAAGGTTGGTCGTGCCTGACAAACCTGATTGAATTTTTTGAAGAGATGACTAAAGTAGTGGTCAGGGGAATGTCAATGGATGTTATTATATGGACTTCCAGAAGGCATTTGGTAAGGTCCCACATAAGAGACTGTTAGCTAAGTTAGAAGCCCATGGAATCGAGGGAAAAGTACGGACTTGGTTTGGAAGTTGGCTGAGCAAAAGGCGACAGAGAGTAGGGATAATGGGAAGGTACTCACATTGGCAGGATGTGACTAGTGGAGTCCCGCAGGGATCTGTCTTGGGGCCTCAATTATTCACAATATTTATTAACGACTTAGATGAAGGCATAGAAAGTCTCATGTCTAAGTTTGTCGATAACACAAAGATTGGTGGCATTGTAGATGAAAACATAAAATTACAAAGCGAAATTGATAGATTAGGTGAATGGGCAAAATTGTGGCAAATGGAATTCAATGTAGGCAAATGTGAGGTCATCCACTTTGGATCAAGAAAGGATAGAACAGGGTACTTTCTTAATGGTAAAAAGTTAAAAACTGTGGATGTCCAAAGGGACCAAGGGGTACAGGTACATAGATCATTGAAGTGTCATGAACAGGTGCAGAAAATAATCAAGAAGGCTAATGGAATGCTGGCCTTTATATCTAGAGGACTAGAGTACAAGGGGGCAGAAGTTATGCTGCAGCTATACAAAACCCTGGTTAGACCGCACCTGGAGTACTGTGAGCAGTTCTGGGCACCGCACCTTCGGAAGAACATATTGTCCTTGGAGGGAGTGCAGCATAGGTTTACTGGAATGATACCCAGACTTCAAGGGTTAAGTTACGAGGAGAGATTACACAAATTGGGGTTGTATTCTCTCGAGTTTAGAAAGTTAAGGGGTGATCTGATCGAAGTTTATAAGATATTAAGGGGAACGGATAGGGTGGATAGAGAGAAACTATTTCTGCTGGTTGGGGATTCTTGGAGTCGGGGGCACAGTCTAAAAATTAGAGCCAGATCTTTCAGGAGCGAGATTAGAAAACATTTCTACACACAAAGGGTGGCAGAAGTTTGGAACTCTCTTGCACAAACGACAATTGATACTAGCTCAATTGCTAAATTTAAATCTGAGATAGATAGCTTTTTGTCAACCAAAGGTATTAAGGGATATGGGCCAAAGGCAGGTATATGGAGCTAGATCACAGATCAGCCATGATCTTATCAAATGGCAGAGCAGGCATGAGGGGCTGAATGGCCTACTCCTGTTCCTATGTTCCTATGAAACAGTAGCAGAGCAGGGCTGACTCATTTGAGTCACAAACAGTAGAAATACAGGGGCCTGTGAGTGCAGTGGGCACAGAGTGGTACAGCTTGACAGTTTGGTGAGCGTGGGAGTTCGGTGAAGTGGGGAAAGGAGCTGCTGCTTTGCCTGCTTTTCCAAACATTTTCCACAGAGCAGCGGCGGACCTGAGCAGCAGAAGACTGAGAACCGGGATAAAAGCAGCAGCAGACCTGCAACAAGAGAAAACTGCAGTGTGACGTTACAGCTGAGGCAGGTAAGTGATTGGTAGTGACTGTGGGCTAAGTTTTACGTTAACAATATGCGGGAGCTTGTGGACATTTTTGTCCAGGGCGACTACATCCGCAGTAAGTGTTCGCAACTCGAGGAACTTCGGCTCCGAGTTGAGGAGCTGGAATCCGAGCTGCGGACATTGCGAGACATCAGGGAGGGAGAAAACTACCTGGACCTTTTGCTCCAGGAGGCAGCCACACCCCTTAGATTAAATTCCTTAGAATTGACACATGGTCAGGGACAGGAGGGTGTGACTGTGAGTGAGGCAGGTATGGGGATCCAGGAAGTAGTATTGCAGGAGCCTCAGTCCCTGCGCTTGTCCAATAGATTTGAGGTTCTTGCAACCCTTGTGGACAAGTGCGGGGACTGCGGGGAGGACGAGCAAACTGACCATGGCACCATGGTACAGGAAACCGTTCAAGTGGGGGGAGTGAAAAGGAAGGTGGTTGTAGTAGGCAATAGTGTAGTTAGGGGGATAGACACGGTTCTCTGCAGCCAGGAGCATGAGTCCCGAAGGCTATGTAGCCTACCCGGTGACAGGGTTAAGGACATCTCCTCCAGGCTGGAGAAGATCTTGGAGTGGGAGGGGGAGGATCCAGTTGTCGTGGTCCACGTAGGTACCAATGACATAGGTAGAACTAAGAAAAAGGTTCTGCTGAGAGAGTTTGAGCAGCTAGGGACTAAATTAAAAAGCAGAACCACAAAGGTAATAATCTCTGGATTATTACCTGAGCCATGAGCAAATTGGCATAGGGTCATTAGGATCAGGGAGATGAATGTGTGGCTCAAAGATTGGTGTGGGAGAAGTGGGTTTCAATTCGTGGGGCACTGGCACCAGTACTGGGGAAAGAGAGAGCTGTTCCGTTGGGACAGACTATACCTGAACCATGCTGGGACTAGAGTTCTGGCAAATCGAATAAACTAGGGAGGTAGATAAGGCTTTAAATTAAATAAGGTGGGGGGAGGGTCCCGATGGAGAGAAATCCAGAATGCTAAAGAGAAAAGACAAAGAAGCAGTGCGGGGAAGTGATTGGGATAAGGATAACCAGATTGTGTCAGGAAGGGACAGAGCGTACAAACAAAAGACAACAAATAGGGTCCGGGTAAGAAAAAATGGTAATAAGACAAATAAGGCCATAGTACAAAAAAATGTTCAGGTGTCTAAAAATGTTAAAAAGACAAATCTAAAGGCACTGTATCTGAATGTACGAAGCATTCGTAATAAAGTAGACGAATTAACAGTGCAAATAGGTGTAAACCGATATGATATAATAGCAATTTCAGAGACATGGCTGCAGGGTGACCAAGGCTGGGAGCTGAATATCCAAGGGTATTCGATATTTAGGAAGGACAGGCAAAAAGGTAAAGGAGGTGGGGTGGCGTTGTTAGCAAAGGATGAAATCAGAGCAATAGTGAGAAAGGATATTGGCTCAGAAAATCAAGATGTAGAATCAGTCTGGGTGGAGTTAAAAAGCGCCAAGGGGCAGAAAACACTGGTGGGAGTTGTCTATAGGCCTCCAAACAGTAGTGGTAATGCAGGGGATGGGATCAAACAGGAAATTAGAGATGCACGTAACAAGGGTACTACAGTAATCATGGGTGACTTTAATCTGCATATAGACTGGCCAAACCAAATTTGCCATAATACTGTGGAGGATGAATTCCTGGAGTGTGTACGAGATGGTTTTTTAGACCAGTATGTTGAGGAGCCAACCAGGGAACAGGCTATCCTAGATTGGATATTGTGCAATGAGAACGGATTAATTAATAATCTCGTTGTGTGGGGTCCTTTAGGGAAGAGTGAACATAACATGATAGAATTCTTCATTAAGATGGAAAGTGAAGTAGTCCAATCTGAAACGAGGGTCCTAAATCTAAACAAAGGAAACTACGAAGGTATGAGGAGTGAGTTGGCTATGATAGATTGGGAAGCTTCATTAAAAGGCATGACGGTGGATAGGCAATGGCTAACATTTAAGGAACGAATGCATGAATTGCAACAATTATACATTCCTTTCTGGCGCAAAAACACAAAAGGAAATGCAGCCCAACCATGGCTAACAAAAGAAATTAAGGACAGCATTAGATCCAAAGAGGAGTCATATAAAGTTGCCAGAAAAAGTAGCAAGCCTGAGGATTGGGAAAAGTTTAGAATTCAGCAAAAAAGGACCAAGAGATTGATTAAGAGTGGAAAAATAGAGTATGAGAGTAAACTTGCAAGGAACATAAAAGTGGACTGTAAAAGCTTCTACAAGTATGTAAAAAGAAAAAGATTAGTGAAGACAAATGTAGGACCCTTACAGTCAGAAACGGGAGAATTTATAATGGGGAACAGGGAAATGGCAGAGCAATTAAACAAATACTTTGGTTCTGTCTTCACGGAAGAGGACACAAATAACTTCCCAGAAATGCTATGGAACCAAGGGACTAGTGAGAAGAAGGAATTAAAGGAAATTAGTATTAGTAAAAAAAAAGTGCTGGAGAAATTAATGGGACTGAAAGCCAATAAATCCCGAGGGCCTGATAATCTGCATCCCAGAGTACTAAAAGAGGTAGCCATGGAAATAGTGTATGCATTAGTTGTCATCTTTCAAAATTCTATAGATTATGGAACAGTTCCTGCAGATTGGAGGGTGGCAAATGTAACCCCACTATTTAAAAAAGGACGGAGAGAGAAAACAGGGAACTACAGACCGGTTAGCCTAACGTCAGTAGTAGGGAAAATGCTAGAGTATATTATAAAGGATGTGATAACAGGACATTTAGAAAATATCAATGGGAATAGACAAAGTCAACATGGATTTATGAAAGGGAAATCATGTTTGACAAACCTACTGGAGTTTTTTGAGGATGTAACTGGTAGAATAGATAAGGGAGAATCAGTGGATATGGTTTATTTGGATTTTCAGAAGGCCTTTGATAAAGTCCCACATAAGAGGTTAGTGTGCAAAATTAAAGCACATGGGATTGGGGGTAATATACTAGCATGGATTGAAAATTGGTTAACAGACAGGAAACAGAGCGTAGGAAAAAATGGGTCATTTTCGGAGTGGCAGGCAGTGACTAGTGGGGTACCCAGGGATCAGTGCTTGGGCCCCAGCTAGTTGCAATATATATCAATGATTTGGATGAGGGAACCAAATGTAATATTTCCAAGTTTGCTGACGACACAAAACTAGGTGGGATCATGAGTTGTGAGGAGGATGCAAAGAGGTTTCAAGGCGATTTAGACAAGCTGAGTGAGTGGGCAAATGCATGGCATATGCAGTATAAATGTGAAGTTATCCACTTCGGAAGGAAAAACAGAAAGGCAGAGTATTATTTAAATGGTGATAGATTGGGGACTGTTGATGTTAAAGGGACCTGGGTGTCCTTGTACACCAGTCACTGAAAGCAAACATGCAGGTGCAGCAAGCAGTTAGGAAGGCGAATGGTATGTTGGCCTTCATTGCAAGAGGATTTGAGTATTGGAGCAAGGATGTCTTACTGCAGTTATACAGGGTCTTGGTGAGACCACACCTGGAGTATTGTATGCAGTTTTGGTCTCCTTACCTAAGAAAGGATATACTTACCATAGAGGGAGTGCAGCGAAGGTGCACCAGACTGATCCCTGGGATGGCAGGACTGTCGTATGAGGAGAAATTGGGTCGACTCAGCTTGTATTCACTCGAGTTTAGAAGAATAAGAGGGGATCTCATTGAAGCTTATAAAATTCTGACAGGGCTAGACAGACTGGATGCAGGGAGGATGTTTCCCCTGGCTGGGGGGTCCAGAACGAGGGGTCACAGTCTCAGGATACGGGGTAGGACTTTTAGACTGAGATGAGGAGAAATTTCTTCACTCAGAGGATGGTGAACCTGTGGAATTCTCTGCCACAGAAGGCTGTGGAAGCCAAGTCACTGAATATATTTAAGAAGGAGCTGGATAGATTTCTAGACACAAAAGGCATCAAGGGGTATGGGGAGAGAGCGGGAATATGGTATTGAGATAGAGGATCAGCAATGATCATATTGAATGGTGGAGCAGGCTCGAAGGGCCGAATGGCCTGCTCCTGCTCCTATTTTCTATCTGTTTCTATGATAGATTTTTGGACCCTAAGGGAATCAAGGGATATGGGGATCGGGCAGGAAAGTGGAGTTGAGGTCGAAGATCGGCCATGATCCTATTGAATGGCGGAGTAGGCTCGAGGGGCCATATGGCCTATTCCTGCTCCTATTTCTTATGTTCTCTCAGGTGGACATGAAAGATCCCATGGTACTATTTCAAAGAAGTGCAGGCAAGTTCTCCCTGGTGTTCTGACCAATATTTATCCCTCAACTAAAAAACAGATGATTTGGTTATTATCACATTGCTGTTTGTGGGACTTGCTGAGCGCAAATTGGCTGTCGCGTTTCCTACATTACAACAGTGACTACACTTCAAAAATACTTAATTGGCTGTAAAGCTCCTGAGACATTCTGAGGTCCAGAAAGGACCCATAGAAGTGCAAGTCTTTCTTTTTCTAAGTCTTTGAGTTTATTTTGAACTCAGAACATTAGTAAAAAAATAAATTGGTTACATTTGCTTCAACATAGTTCCACATGCACTCTTGAGAAGGCACGTATGAAAGGGTTGATGGATATGTATGGTAGTTGAAGTAGAGATCATTGCAATAGATAGAATGATGTAGTCAGTAGGATAGACCTTATATGCGTGGGCCGAATTGCTCCTGCGAATCAACGATTAGTACACCAGTCTCCCTGGGTGCACATTGCCTTCAACCATTCCTTCCTCCTCCTCTGCCAAGGTTTGATACTGTGTCGCCTGTTCCTCTGGCTCCATGGATACTCCTTTTTTGATGACAAAATTGTGCAGTAAGCAGCAGATCCAGATGATTTTGAGACCTTCTTAGGGCAATAGAGCAGGATCCCCCCAACCTGATCTGTCCAAACTGCAGAACTTCTTCCTCATCATGCCAATGGTACATTCCACCAGCATTTATATAAAACCTCCCAGAGACCAATGCACCAAACTGCAGTAGTGCCCATTTTAAATGGACAAGCAGCACTAATTGAGCAAATGTAAACAATTGTTGACTTTAATGCGGGGACAATTTGTACAGGATTGCATAAAATTATGAGGTATAAAGAGGCAATGACATGCTCTTTGCAAGGCCTCTTAAAAAGCTGAAAAAAATTTGCGTCATTGAATTCACGCTCAACAATTTCAGCACTCAGGTCTACTTCCCCGATTCAGCAAGGTACCCCTCCAGAATGTATGAGTACACTTAGATTGCTTCATCACTGAATCAATAAGAAACTGAGAAATATTCTATGGCAATGTACATTACCTTAATTCTATTACAAAAAACATATGTAAAAAGCTGTCCTCTTCTTGTACGAGACCACGATACAAAGGTGGGAGGGAAAGTAGAGAGTGAGGAGGACATAAAAAACCTACAAGGGGATATAGACAGGCTGGGTGAGTGAGCGGAGATTTGGCAGATGCAATACAATATTGGAAAATGTGAGGTTACGCACTTTGGCAGGAAAAATCAGAGAGCAAGTTATTATCTTAATGGCGAGAAACTGGAAAGTACTGCAGTACAAAGGGATCTAGGGGTCCTAGTGCAAGAAAATCAAACAGTTAGTATGCAGGTGCAGCAGGTGATCAAGAAGGCCAACGGAATGTTGGCTTTTATTGCTTGGGGGATAGAATATAAAAACAGGGAGGTATTGCTGCAGTTATATAAGGTGAGACTGCACCTGGAATACTGCATACAGTTTTGGTCTCCATACTTAAGAAAAGACATACTTGCTCTCGAGGCAGTACAAAGAAGGTTCACTTGGTTAATCCCGGGGATGAGGGGGCGGACATACGAGGAGAGGTTGAGTAGATTGGGACTCTACTCATTGGAGTTCAGAAGAATGAGAGGCGATCTTATTGAAACATATAAGATTGTGAAGGGGCTTGATCGGGTGGATGCGGTAAGGATGTTCCCAAGGATGGGTGAAACTAGAACTAGGGGGCATAATCTTAGAATAAGGGGCTGCTCTTTCAAAACTGAGATGTGGAGAAACTTCTTCACTCAGAGGGTAGTAGGTCTGTGGAATTTGCTGCCTCAGGAAGCTGTGGAAGCTACATCATTAAATAAATTTAAAACAGAAATAGACAGTTTCCTAGAAGTAAAGAGAATTAGGGGTTACGGGGAGCGGGCAGGAAATTGGACATGAATTTAGATTTGAGGTTAGGATTAGATCAGCCATGATCTTATTGAATGGCGGAGCAGGCTCGAAGGGCCGATTGGCCTACTCCTGCTCCTATTTCTTATGTTCTTATGTTCACTTCTAGAACGTAAAAAGTTAACACTATATTGTCCAGCATCTCTATTATATGTATTCAGCAAAGTTTTATACCTCTTGATTCAGTTCTTCAGTAGACTTGTTCTTATTTTCTAATTGCTTTTTCAAAGAATTCAGCTAAAATCACAAGAGCAATTAATTAAACCATTTTATACAGAACAAATGAAAATTAGAACTGTAACAAATTTGTTTTTGGACTAATCAAAACTTTAGACATACCTTAGTCTGATGTCTCATGAGAACTACGCTGAAGAAGGATTAACAGGGCGAAGAGAATAATGGGTTGCCTACCTTTGGTATGTTCATATATTAATTGATCTTCCATGGCAATGCACACAATAAGGTGGAGAATCCGGTCTCTTGCTTACCTGTCTCTGCTGTCTCTCACTCTCTCTGTCGCTCCTCAGGTTCTGTTTTTCTCTCTTTCTTCTACTTTTCTCCGCTCAACTCTGTCCTCTTTTGATTCTGTTTTTTTTCTTCCTTTCCTCTTTCCTTTCAGGTGGGAGATGTTATGGCACATTTATAATGGAAGCTTGCCTATGTAAGTTTGTCACACTGTAGTATAGGCATTGTACAACCACCACTGGTGGTGGGGTCTGGGGGGCGGTGTAAATATAATGTGACAAGTTTACATCTACATGGGCAGTTTCCATTTCAAATGTGGATATAGGAATTTATAGTGCCCTGGTACAACTATCCCCTGCCCTCTATTCCTGCTTCACCTTAAGATTACACTTGGTCTTCACTCCCAAGGGGTGAATTTGATCTTGACACCAATGGAAAAGATAATCGAGCGGCGTGTAAAACAGGTTGCTGATTCGCTGTTGTTCGCTTTGCCCTATCGGCCAAGACCAATTTCACCCCTCCCCCCAATGTGCAATGCCTCAAAAGATTTATAAAATATGGGCAACATCCTAAAAATGTTAAATTATCTGGGATGTTGTCCTTGTTAGAAATTTCTACCTTGCATGGTCAGATGACCTTTCCTACTCTGGTGCATATCATAGAAATGACTACACAGAAGGTCATTCAACCCAACATGCTTGTGGTTGTGCTAACTCCCTAACCGGAGCTAACAAATAGATTTTCTAACACAGGATCGGTTTATTTCCGAATGGTAGAAATGGATGCAAAGCTCACTCATAGCAAAGTGTGCTGTTTGCACATAGATTTCTGTGTTCAGCTCAAAATAATAATTATGCATAGCCCTGGTGCAAATTTGGATGTGTGCAGGAAGCTCACTAATGGTAAAAAAGAAAAATTGCATGAAGGTGAAGGTGAATTTAAAGGGATGCAGAGAATTAAAAAGAAGTGTCAGACAGAATAAGAGGCAAACATCTTTGCAGCTTTAGGAAAGGCTTTTCAACCCAATTATGCTTTTTCCATGTATGAAGGGCGAGAGGAAATGAAAGAAAACACAATGTGCAGGCGCAAGTCCCACGGTAAATGACAGAGCAGCCCATCACCTGTTTGATTGCTGCTGAAGTAGACGTGGAGCTGCATGAGATAGTTGCAAGAACAGTGGCTCTGTTTTCCACGGCATGGCACCATTTCCATAGGGCAACCTGGCAGCATGCCTGGAAGGAGATAGAGGTAGGTTTGAGGCCTCAGCTGAACCGTATCGTCACTGGCTATGTCAGCACCATATTGCATGTGAGTGGTACCTGACCTAGCAGCAGCTGGTACAGTTCTACATCTGGTTCTTTGCTGATCCAGACCGTGATGACAGCCCATGGTCTTTGCAAGATAAGTGAATGCAATTATAGTTCATGGCATCTTGGTGAATATGCCCAATTAGGCTGGGAGCTTTCTTTCATGCATTATTACATAAAGCATGATGTACTGTAAATGGGGTACTTCTAAGGAATCATCCAGCATTATGATCAGAGCTTCAGATACCATATTTGCACCATCAGATCTCTTGTTGCAGCCTCCCTTGGGAATTGGAGCCTGCACAAGTACTAATCTTCTGCCAAAGCAATGTCTGTGCATCTGTGTAGATGCAGGTGTGAGGATATCAGCAGGTAGGTACACATTTCTAATGCTGCCTGCCCTACCCAGTGTCCCTATATTGATCCACCTCATATTTCTCCAAAATAGGGAGATTACCATTGTGAAACCATCAATGGCACTAATGGTACTTTTGTTGGGGGGGAGGGGGAAGCAGCCAAAAAATTGCCACAAAGGCTATTGAAAACCTAAGTGGCAGCAGAAAAAAATTTAAATGTAGAAATGACCTGGAAACTGTTGAAACTGGAAACTTGCAGTCTGCCGTCTCTCAAGCTTTCAGGTACTGATAGTCATCCCGCCAATTAATGGAAACGCAAATCCAGAGTCCAGTGCAATTATGATAGCTGGAATAGACCTGCATGAGGCTCCTGTTTCTGGGGACAGCAGCACATGCCAGGTATCTGCTCTCCCCCTTCAGAGCACCAATCCAGTGGCACCTTGGAGAGAAAAACAGGCAGCTCAGGCACACCCCCAAAAATGCAGCCAGAATTAGATGCCTCCCAGAAGCAAGTTACATGAGAGGGTGGCCACCTCAGTCCCATGAGCCTTTTGTAGCAAAGGAGCAGCTCTTGTGCTAAAGCTCCGGTACACCCTGTCACTCACAAGCCATCCATTGACATGATTTTCTTCCTTGAACAGCTCAGGTGGGCTGAATTCTGAAGGACAAACGCATCGTGGCAACTTCCAGCAAATCTTGCATTGACGTGGAGGATTCTTTGCATGTTGTCACACAAAATGTGGACACTGAACGAGTGGTAGCACTTTCTATTCAAGAAGTTGAGGAGGTTGACTATGGGAGCTCGCAATGCAACAATGGTGCCATCTATTGTGCCATGCCAGCAACCCCATAAAATTTATTAGCTCTATTTCACTGATGCCTTGCTGTGATGCCAAACTGGCTAATTCCCCAGCTCCATGGAAAAGTGTGCCAGTCATCTGATGAATACGTGCACACTGGGTGATACTACACAGATATCCCCCTCGGCTGCTGAAAGGACCTGGTGCCATAAAAGTTGGGTAAGGTTGTAACCTTCGTAGAAACAGACTGAGCTGTATAGGCAGAAGACAATAGATGCAGATTGTGACATAATGACTGGCATAGCTGTCTCCTTGGTGAATCGCATGCCTCTCACATAATGCTCCTCACTAAGCACTTCAGAGAACCTATGTGGTCTGGATATTCTTTGGGGTGGGGGTTAATATCTTGAAGGGCACATCCTCCTCAAATGCTGCCTCATCCTCCTTTCCTCAATCTTCTCCTCCATTAATAGGGAACCTGGTACCTGCTCCTTAGACGTTCTCATCTCATGGTGGGGCAAAATATCTGAGTGTGGGGGGTCCCACAGTCCCACAGGTCGTCAGAAGCAACTTCAATACTGTCCAGGCTCAAGGCAAAAAAGTTGAAAAAAAACTCACTTCCAAGTCCTGTAATCGGTAATCAAACTTTCAGCAGGCTTCAGGCTCAAAGGTTCCTCCATTCCACTAGTCCCAAATAATGCACCTTATATTTCCTATTCTAACTTACCTTTAGTACATTGGAAGCATAGCTTCTGGGAATTCGGGGTACCGGTGCCACTAACCTTAATTTAAATCAGCTGCACTGGGGCTCGCCAGGCAAATCGTGGGACAGGCCAAATTGTGATTGTGAGTTTAGGTGCACTGTGTTGGGACGAAAAACCAGTGATAATGGCTTCCACTCCAATTTCCAAGCTATGGAAAACATTTACAGGGAGTGGAGGGGGGGCTGAAAATGGCCGAAGAACCCGGCATGGCCGGAGGTCCTGCCGAACTTAACGGCAGAACCTCAATTTTTGGAGCCATTTCCCGTGTCACAGTCGGCCAAATTGATAGTCTGGCAGGCGGCCAGGAGGGGAAAAACGCGACAGGAGGCTGCAGCCGGGGACCCATGGGGATGGTCCTCGCCAATTGGGAGGAGGGAAGGACAGTCATCACGGCTTGGGGGGATAGATCGGACATCGCGGCGGTGGGGCAGAGGAAAATTGGACATCGCAGAGGTGGGGTGGGGGGGGGATGCAGGGAAGATTGGACATCACGGCGGTGGGGGGGAGGAAGATCGGACATCGCAGAGGTGGGGGGGATGCAGGGAAGATTGGACATCACGGCGGTGGGGGGTAAGATAGGACATCGCGGCATGGGGAACATAGGAACAGGAGTAGGCCATTCAGGCCTTCGAGCCTGTTCTGCCATTCAATGAGATCATGACTGATCTGTATCCTAACTCCATTTACCCGCCTTGGCTCCATATCCCCTAATACCCTTGGCTAGCAAAAATCTATTGATCTCAGATTTAAAATTATTAATTGAGCTAGCATCTACTACTTTTTGCGGGAGAGAGTTCCACACTTCTACCACTATTTGCGTGAAGTGTTTCCTAGCTTCTCCCCTAAATGGCCTGGCACTGACTTTAAGGTTATGTCCCTTTGTCCTAGACTCCCCCACCAGTGGAAAAAGTTTCTCTCTATCTACCCTATCAATTCCTTTCAAAATCCTAAAAACCGCAATCAAATCACCCCTTAACGTTTTATATTCCAGGGAATACAAGCCTAGTTTATGTAATCTCTCCTCATAGAGGCAAGTAACATTCGTATCAGACAAGTGTCAGGCAATGACCATCTCCAACAAGACAGAATCCAACCACCTCCCCATGACATTCAACAGTATTACCATCGCCGAATCCCCCACCATCAACATCCTGGAGGTCACCAATGACCAGAAACTTAACTGGACCAGCCACATAAATACTGTGGCTACAAGAGCAGGTCAGAGGCTGGGTATTCTGCGGCAAGTGACTCACCTCCTGACTCCCATCTTCCACCATCTACAAGGCACAAGTCAGGAGTGTGATGGAATACTCTCCACTTGCCTGGATGAGTGCAGCTCCAACAACACTCAAGAATCTCGACACCATCCAGGACAAAGCAGTCCGCTTGATTGGCAACCCATCCACCGCCCTAAATATTCACTCCCTTCACCACCGGCTGCAGTGTGTACCATCTATAGGATACACTGCAGCAACTCGTCGAGGCTTCTTCAACAGCACCTCCCAAACCCGCGACCTCTTCCACCTAGAAGGACAAGGGCAGCAGGCACACCGTCTGCATGTTCCCCTCCAAGTCACACACGATCACGATCCCAACTTGGAAATATATCGCCGTTACTTCATTGTCACTGGGTCAAAATCCTGGAACTCCCTACCTAACAGCACTGTGGGAGAACCTTCACCACACGGACTGCAGCGGTTCAAGAAGGCGGCTCACTACCACCTTCTCAAGGACATTTAGGGATGGGCAATAAATGCTTGCCTGCACATCCCATGAACGAATAAAAAAAAATGTAGCCCTTTGTACCCTGGTAGCATTCTGGTGTATCTGCGCTGCATTCATTTCAAGGCCAATATATCATTTCTAAGGTGCTGTGCCCAGAACTGTACACAGTACTCCAGATGTGGTCTAACCAGGGCTATGTATAGCTGTAGCAAAACTTCCTCCCCTTTATATTCTAGCTCTTTAAATATAAGGGGAGGAAGATCGGACATTGCGGAAGGGGAGGGAAGATCGAACATTGGAGCTGGAGGGAGAGAGAGGCCACTGTGGCTGGAGGGAGGGAGGTCAGGGATCGCATCGGGGGGGGAGAAAGGCCGCGATCGGGGCAGGGGGGAGGCCGAAAGCTTCCATGAGGGGCAGGGGAACCACTCCTGCTCCTCGGCCCACATGGAGGGCTGGAAAAGACACTTACTTGTGGAGCCAGCAGCTCCTGTCTCCCTTTCACTGCTGGATTTTCCAACCCCTGGGAAACCCGCGCAGCAGCAGTGAATTTTAACTTGGGCTCCTAATTGCACTGTGGGAGCCCGATTTAAATATGTTAATGAAGTGTCCTGCCTCTCCACGGCGGGTCACTCGAACGCCACAAAATCTGCCGCCGTAAAAATGACAACGGGCGTGTGTGCGTCGGGTTAGGGTTGCGTTTTGCATATTTTCGGTTTAAACCCCCACTCCTCTCCTGCTAGTCATGCGGGGGTTAATATCGAGACCATGGTCTTTTGAGGCCTGGAGATTTTCTATGAATCTAATTTCTATTAAAAACTGTTCATTATTTTAGTTACAAATATGTTTGAAAATATATTTGACTCGTTGATGGTTATTCCTTGTTAATGAAGGTCTTTTCTGCTTTTACCTTATTTTCCATTGTCTTTAGTAACTTTTCCTTCTTCTTAATTTCATTTTGTAAATTTTTGGACTGTGAAAGAAAATTTACAATATTTTGATACCTAGCTTAATGCACTATACTTTTTCTCGAATTCAATTTTTTCTCACTTCACAGAATTGTCACAAAATTTTTCAACAGTATGACAATAGACAAGTCACCATCTTCATCTCTTTTTAACAAAACCACTGTAAGCCATGCTGTTGCAAATACAAAACATAAACACACAAATACAATATGGCTTTTGTGGTTGATATTGCATGCAACAGAATTTGCTTATACCAACTACAGTTCGAAGTGATCATTCACTTATGATGATCAATTCTTCCTTGCCAAACTTGTAATCCATTAATATCTGTGTAGCTCTGTTCACTCCAATCAGTGGAATTTGATTGTACTTATCAGTTTATTGTTACTTACTCCTACCATACCTTAAAGAATTTAGCAGGTTATTAACAACTCATTCAGTGTAGCTCAGGTAAAAGAAAGGGAGGTAAGTACTAATTCTCAGTAGCCCTCAACTCTGTTGGACTGGTGCGTCTGTACAAACTTGAAAGGGAGGCCAATTGTGGCAGGCTAGCTTGAGGGGCTGGGGAGAAGCATTCCTGCTCCTCCTGGCCCATAAGCAGTGCAATAAAAAGTTCGTATCTGCTGGACCCGGCCGTTCTTGTCTCCCTTCAGTTGTCGGGTTTCCTGAGCCCTGGGAAACCCGGTCCGCAGCCGTTAAACCTAAAAGACTGCTAAAATCTGAGGCACGCAGCCTCATTAACATATTTACATTGCTGACCCGCCTCTCAAGAGCAGGTTACTTGCCCGCTCCGGTTAAACCGGAAGTAGGTATGTTCGTGGTGGGTCGGGTTTCAGATTTTTAAGAATTTAACCTCCCCCGCTCACCAGTCCAGGGGGGTTAAAATTCCCCCCCCAGTGGTCTTTTGGCTAAATGTTTGTTATTCTCATGCTCCTGTGGAGAACCATGGGATGTTTTTCTACATTAAAGGCAGTATATAAATGCAATTGTTTTGGCATCAGTAGCATCGCTATATGTGCTGTGTGGGCATAGAGGGGTTGCGCAGGGGTATGATCAGCCAGATCTGCAAGGGCTACACCTTGTTCCCCAGCAGCCATCCTGTCACATTCCTCACAGGGTCGAATAATGGAGGGATGGTATAGTGTTTGAGTATAAAAGAAATGTGGCAGCTCCCTGGGTACCTTGCACAGACCTACAGAATGTCATTCCTGTGATCGGCCACTAGTTGGACATTGATAGTGTTATCCTTTTCTCTTTATGAATATTACTGGCTCATGTTCCGGTGCCCTGATGGCCGTGCATGTACAGTCCTGCATACGAGGGAAGCCAGCCACTGCTGCAAAGCTATGAGCTCTGTCATGTTGACTGCTGAAGTCATTGAGGAAGCTGATGTACTGCTCACACTGGACGGGCTGAGTTAAAATCAGCCTTCAAATGTCAGGTCAAAGTGGAGTATCTTGGATCCCAACTAAGCTGAACCTCAGGTGCTTTCTTAGGGGCTGTTTAATCCTAATGTGAATGTCCTTGACATCTATGGTTACCAGCATTTCCAGTTGCAGTGCTTAAATCATAATTTATGGTACCAACATTTCCTTCAATATAATAAAAAAAAACTTAGGTTTAGTGTGAATTAAAATCTTCACATACTTTGGGGGATTACATCGAACACTAGGGGAAGATTTTCTCCACGTGCTATAGTATAACAGCACTGGAAATCCATTTATAAAGGGTATGTTTACAATTTCACTCCATGTAGTACACAAAAGAAATATTCCCTACGTGTACAGTCTAGGATGAAGACCTGCACATAACAGAATTGAAGGAGAATGGCAATTTCAAGGTGCAAATCTCTAAAGGGACAATATCATAGAGTCATAGAGTTATACAGCACGGATAGAGGCCCATTCGGCCCATCGTGTCCGCGCCGGCCATCAAGCCCAGTCTAATCTAATCCCATATTCCAGCATTTGGTCCGTAGCCTTGTATGCTATGGCATTTCAAGTGCTCATCCAAATGCTTCTTGAATGTTGTGAGGGTTCCTGCCTCCACAACCCTCTCAGGCAGTGAGTTCCAGACTCCAACCACCCTCTGGGTGAAAAAGTTCTTTCTCAAATCCCCTCTAAACCTCCCGCCTTTTACCTTGAATCTATGCCCCCTTGTTATAGAACCCTCAACGAAGGGAAAAAGCTCCTTAGTATCCATCCTATCTATGCCCCTCATAATTTTGTACACCTCAATCATGTCCCCCCTCAGCCTCCTCTGCTCCAAGGAAAACAAACCCAATCTTCCCAGTCTCTCTTCATAGCTGAAGCGCTCCAGCCCTGGTAACATCCTGGTGAATCTCCTCTGCACCCTCTCCAAAGCGATCACATCCTTCCTGTAGTGCGGCGACCAGAACTGCACACAGTACTCCAACTGTGGCCTAACCAGTGTTTTATACAGCTCCACCATAACCTCCTTGCTCTTATATTCTATGCCTCGGCTAATAAAGGCAAGTATCCCATATGCCTTCTTTACCACCTTATCTACCTGTTCCGCCGCCTTCAGGGATCTGTGAACTTGCACACCAAGATCCCTCTGACCCTCTGTCTTGCCTAGGGTCTTTCCATTCATTGTGTATTCCCTTGCCTTGTTAGTCCCTAAAAAGTGCATCACCTTGCACTTTTCCAGGTTAAATTCCATTTGCCACTGTTCCGCCCATCTGACCAACCCATCTATATCGTCCTGCAGACTGAGGCTATCCTCCTCGCTATTTACCACCCTACCAATTTTTGTATCATCAGCGAACTTACTGATCATACCTTTTACATTCATATCCAAGTCGTTAATGTGGACCATAAACAGCAAGGGCCCCAGCACAGATCCCTGTGGTACCCCACTGGCCACAGGCTTCCAGTCACAAAAACAACCTTCGACCATCACCCTCTGCCTTCTGCCACTAAGCCAGTTTTGTATCCAAAGTGCCAAGGCACCCTGGACTCCATGGGCTCGTACCTTCTTGACCAGTCTCCTGTGCGGGACTTTATCGAAGGCCTTACTGAAATCCATGTATACCACATCCACTGCGTTACCCTCATCCACACGCCTAGTCACCCCCTCAAAAAATTCAATCAAATTAGTCAGACATGATCTTCCCTTGACAAAGCCATGTTGACTATCCCTGATTAATCCTTGCTTCTCCAAGTGGAGACTAATTTTGTCCTTCAGAATTTTTTCCAATAATTTTCCTACCACTGATGTTAGGCTCACTGGCCTGTAGTTCCCCAGTTTTTCCCTACTCCCCTTCTTGAATAATGGTACTACATTAGCGGTTCTCCAGTCCTCTGGCACATCCCCTGTGGCCAGAGAGGTTCTGAATATATGTGTCAGAGCCCCCGCAATCTCCTCCTTTGCCTCACACAATAGCCTGGGATACATTTCGTCCGGGCCTGGGGATTTATCCATTTTTAGGCCTGCTAAAACCGCCAATACCTCCTCCCGCTCGATGTTAATATGTTCGAGTATATCACAGTCCCCCTATCGTATTTCTCTGTCTACGTCGTCCTTCTCCATAGTGAAAACAGATGCAAAAAATTCATTTAGAACCCCTCCTACATCTTCCGGCTCCACACACAGATTGCCATTTTTGTCCCTAATGGGCCCTATTTTTTCCCTAGTCATCCTCTTACCCTTAATATACTTATAAAACATCTTAGGATTTTCCTTTATTTTGCTCGCCAGTGTTTTTTCATGGCCCCTCCTTGATCTCCTAATTTCTTTTTTAAGTATCCCCCTGCACTTTTTGTACTCCTCTAGGGCTTCCTCCGTCCTTAGCCTTTTGTATCTGCCAAAAGCCCTCCTTTTTTTCCTAATCCATTCTCGTATATCCCCTGACATCCAAGGTTCCCTGGAGTTCTTGGAACCACCCTTGACCTTTACGGGAACATGTTGCCATTGTATGGTCTCAATCTCCCTTCCGAAAGACTCCCATTGCTCCGATGCGGATTTTCCTACAAGCAGCTGATCCCAGTCCATTTTGGCCAGATCCTGCCTTATCCTATTAAAATCGGCGTTCCCCCAATTTAGAATCTTTATTTCCGGCCCCTCCCTGTCCTTTTCCATGACCACCTTAAATCTCACTGAATTATGGTCACTGTCACCAAAGTGCTCACCTACGAGCACTTCTTCCACTTGGTCGGCCACATTCCCTAGAATTAGGTCCAGTACCGCCCCCTCTCTTGTAGGACTTTCTACATGCTGGCTCAAAAAGCTCTCCTGGATGCACGTTAAGAATTTTGTACCCTCTAAGCCTTTTACACTCTGAGTATCCCAGTTAATATTGGGGAAGTTGAAATCCCCCACTATTATTACCCTATTATTTGCACAATTTTCTGAGATTTGCCTACATATCTGTTCCTCTATCTCCCCCTGACTGTTTGGGGGCCTATAGTACACTCCCATCAAAGTGCTTGCCCCCTTTTTGTTTTTAAGCTCCACCCATATGGCCTCTTTTGAGGAACCTGCTAATATATCATCCCTCCTTATGGCAGTAATTGATTCTTTAATTAATATTGCGACCCCCTCTCCTCTTATACCTCCCCCTCTGTCTCGCCTGAAGATTCTGTACCCCGGAATATTGAGCTGCCAGTCTTGCCCCTCCCTCAACCATGTCTCTGTGACAGCAACAATATCATACTCCCATGTGTTTATCAACACCTTCAGTTCATCCACCTTATTTGCAAGACTCCTTGCATTAAAATAGATGCCATCCAGCCTTGCTCTCACATATTTGCCCTGTCTTCCAAGCTGACTTGTTTTTTTCTCAATATTTGGCTGCACATCACCCCCTATTGTAGCTCCACTCTGTATCCCATCCCCCTGCCAAGTTAGTTTAAACCCCCCCCAACAGTGCTAGCAAACCTCCCCGCAAGGATATTTGTCCCGCTCTGGTTCAGATGCAACCCGTCCGACTTGTACAAGTCCCACCTTCCCCAGAAGTAGGCCCAGTGATCCAGGAAACTGAAACCCTCCCTCCTGCACCAACTCTTTAGCCACGCATTCATCTGTTCTATCCTCCTATTTCTATACTCACTAGCCCGTGGCACTGGGAGTAATCCAGAGATTACAACCTTTGAGGTCCTGCTCTTTAATCTGCTACCTAGCTCCCTAAATTCTTGATGCAGGACCTCATCTCCCTTCCTACCTATGTCGTTGGTCCCAATGTGGACCACGACCTCTGCCTGCTCACCCTCCCCCTTGAGAATGCCCTGTAGCCGCTCAGTGACATCCATGACCCTGGCACCAGGGAGGCAACAAACCATCCTGGAGTCACGTTTACGGCCACAGAAACGCCTGTCTGTTCCTAAGATGATTTTTCCTGCCAATTTTCTTAGCTCCCGTCCTGTACAGACTCCAAGCTGGACTACAGTTCCATAGATGCTGGTCACCCACTTGGCCTCACTCAAATGTCCACGTGTGAGCCTTGACAGTAAATGTTGGAAGGCAACAATAGTTATAAGCAGGTAACAAGTTGAAAAGATAAATAAAAACTTACACTTTCTTCTTTTTCTCCAAGTTTGCTATCAGTTGCTTGATCTTGTTGTTTTAATGTCTTCTCTAGAGCCTTAATTTCTTCTCTAAATATAAAAACCACAAACAGCCACAAATGTAAACTTGCTGATTCAGAATCTGGTGCAAGAAAAATCATACCCGCTGGCCATATTGGATGCTTAGATGCCCTTTTTGTGCCCAAAAAACAGGCACAGCACCATCAAATGTGTAGGCCATTGTCTCTTGAATTTATTTGCAACAATAAAATATAAACCATTTGGGAATTTGGCAGAATTGAATTACTTGTAAGTTTTTAAAATATTAAATCATGAATTATTGCAATAGGATCTTACTTTTGTTGATTATTTTGTTCTTTAAGTACTTCTATCTCTTTCTTTGCAGATTCTTCTTTCTGTTCAACGGTCTAATGCAAAAAAGACAAAATGCTAAAGAACATGTACAACATACAAAATAAAATAACACCTTTCAACAAAGAAAACACATAATATAAAACAACAATATGTATGTATACAAAATATCCCAAGGTGCTTCACAAATGGAAAAAAAGATATAGAGATCAAAAGAAGGAGCAGGAAACGGGAGCTGGGCAGCAACAGCATAGCGAGGCATCAGGTCGGCCCACGAGTGGATGAAGACAGAGGAAGTTTTTTTTTTATTCGTTCATGGGATGTGGGTGTCGCTGGCGAGGCCAGCATTTATTGCCCATCACTAATTGCTCTTGAGAAGATGGTGGTGAGCCGCCTTCTTGAACCACTGCAGTCCGTGTGGTGAAGGATCTCCCACAGTGCTATTGTGAAGGGAGTTCAAGGATTTTGACCCAGCGACGATGAAGGAACGGCAATATATTTCCAAGTCGGGATGGTGTGTGACTTGGAGGGGAACGTGCAGGTGGTGTTGTTCCCATGTGCCTGCTGCCCTTGTCCTTCTAGGTTTGGGAGGTGCTCTCGAAGAAGCCTTGGCAAGTTGCTGTAGTGCATACCGTGGATCGTATACATTGCAGCCACAGTGCGCCGGTGGTGAAGGGAGTGAATATTTAGGGTGGTGGATGGGTTGCCAATCAAGCGGGCTGCTTTGTCCTGGATGGTGTCGAGCTTCTTGAGTGTTGTTGGAGCTGCACTCATCCAGGCAAGTGGAGAGTATTCCATCACACTCCTGACTTGTGTCTTGTAGATGGTGGAAAGGCTTTGGGGAGTCAGGAAGTGAGTCACTCACCGCAGAATACCCAGCCTCTGAGCGGCTCTTGCAGCCACAGTATTTATATGGCTGGTCCGGTTAAGTTTCTGGTCAATGGTGACTCCCAGGATGTTGATGGTGGGAGATTCGGCGATGGTAATGCCGTTGAATGTCAAGGGGAGGTGGTTAGACACTCTCTTGTTGAAGATAGTCATTGCCTGGCACTTGTCTGGTGCGAATGTTACTTGCCACTTATCAGCCCAAGCCTGGATGTTGTCCAGGTCTTGCTGCATGCGGGCACGGACTGCTTCATTATCTGAGGGGTTGCGAATGGAACATAACACTGTGCAATCATCAGCGAACATCCCCATTTCTGACCTTATGATGGAGGGAAGGTCATTGATGAAGCAGCTGAAGATGGTTGGGCCTAGGACACTGCCCTGAGGAACTCCTGCAGCAATGTTCTGGGGCTGAGATAATTGGCCTCCAACAACCACTACCATCTTCCTTTGTGCTAGGTATGACTCCAGCCACTGGAGAGTTTTCCCCCTGATTCCCATTTACTTCAATTTTACTAGAGCTCCTTGGTGCCACACTCGGTCAAATGCTGCCTTGATGTCAAGGGCAGTCACTCTCACCTCACCTCTGGAATTCAGCTCTTTTATCCATGTTTGGACCAAGGCTGTAATGAGGTCTGGAGCCGAGTGGTCCTGGCGGAACCCAAACTGAGCATCGGTGAGCAGGTTATTGGTGAGTAAGTGCCGCTTGATAGCACTATCGACGACACCTTCCATCACTTTGTTGATGATTGAGAGTAGACTAATGGGGCGGTAATGTAGCCGGATTGGGTTTGTCCTGATTTTTGTGGACAGGACAGACCTGGGCAATTTTCCACATTGTCGGGTAGGTGCCAGTGTTGCAGCTGTACTGGAACAGTTTGGCTAGAGGCGCAGCTAGTTCTGGAGCACAAGTCTTCAGCACTACAACCGGGATGTTGTCGGGGCCCAGAGCCTTTGCTTTATGCAGTGCACTCAGCTGTTTCTTGATATCACATGGAGTGAATCGAATTGGCTGAAGACTGGCTTCTGTGATGGTGGGGATATCGGGAGGAGGCCGAGATGGGTCATCCACTCGGGACTTCTGGCTGAAGATGATTGCAAACGCTTCAGCCTTGTCTTTTGCACTCACTTGCTGGACTCCGCCATCATTGAGGATGGGGATGTTTACAGAGCCTCCTCCTCCCGTTAGTTGTTTAATTGTCCACCACCATTCACGACTGGATGTGGCAGGACTGCAGAACTTTGATCTGATCCGTTGGTGAGAAGTGACGGTGAGAAGGAGCCTGAGGCCCTCTGAAAGTGAAACCAGGAGCGGAACAGTGATGACAGGAGGAGGCCTCATATGATGTTCGTGAGTAGCCTAAGAAGAGGAGATGATGGGTAGGGGGTTGCTCAGGGGCTACTGAATCGGTCTAATTTTTAAGAAAGTAGGGACGCTAAATTGGGCCACATAGCGCCCGTTGTTTCGGCGCTATGCAGCCTCCCGAAGTGCCAAGATGGCGTCTTGGCTGCGCACACACGTTTCCACTGTGCCGTGCGCCGGACGCTATCTTGGTATAGGAGTTAGCGCAGGCGCAGATAACAAAAGCATGTAAAGCAGGGAGAAAATGAATACACTCAGTGTGCAACACTGATTTGAAGTGATAGACACCATTTTCGGACTTAACGCTCAACTCAAGGCACAGTCTTAAACCCGACTATCTGAACGTGTCTTAGAGTGCCTGGAGGACCCCCACCAGCGCTATTTAAAGAGACCGTGCAGGATTTACAGGTTAGTGGCTGGATTATTGCTTCTGGCTGCCGAGACATTTGTAACTGTTTTTGGAGGTCTCCTATACTTGAATACTAGGACTAGGGGACATAGCCTAACATTTAAAGCCAGGATGTGCAGAAGTGAAGTTAGGAAATGCTTCTACACGCAAAGGATGGGAGAAATTTAGAAACCTCTTCTGCAAACGGCAGTTGATGCTAGCACAATTGTGAGTTCTAAATCTGAGATTGATAGATTTCTGTGTATTAAGGGACATGGGGCTAAGTCGGATATATGGAGTTAGGTTACGGGTTCACCATGATCTCATTGAATGGCGGAACAAGCTTGAGGGGCTGAAAGCCACTGCCACTCGCTGCCTCCTGATATGCGCTACCTTTTCCTGCAAGAAAGCGGGACGTGTGCCTGTCATGGTTGAATAGCTGCCAGTGTGTGCAGCCTGTGAGTTGTGGATGGGCGGCTTGCAACAGTGGTAATATGTGAGGGTGAGAGGAAGTGTCTGATTGGAAATGTTGAGTACTGATGGAAAGAGTTTGTTCGTAGTTGGGTGATGGGGGGTGTAGTGCGTGGAGCAGTGGATGCGGCTGGTGGTGCAGTTGGTAGGAGATACCACTTGACAGTTGACCTCACTCACCTTGACCACTCGTGTCAAAGCATTGAACATCCATGTTCATGATGCTGTGCGCCTGGCATTGACTTCGTCCCCCGCTGCCTCCCACTGCCTTTTGGGTATATGTCTGGAGGGCCTCTTGCCCTCCCCGCCACTGCAGATATAGGATGTCTCTCCTTCTGTCCACCTCTTGCACCAAGGCCTCTGGTGCATCAGCAGAGAACCTTATTGCACGGACTCTCGCAGGCCTGGTGCAAACTCAGATCGGCAAATTGGTGAGGTCTGGCACGCAGATTGGAGGATTTAGTGGTGCGCAACCTTTATTCAATGTTTTAACTTAACTCATCAGTGTGTAAATATAGGGACAGGACCTGCATCAGTGCTTTACGTGTGCGAAGTCTGATCTCCATTCAGATTCCGTGCAGACAGCAGACTGTTACTTTCAGCAAATAACAGGTACCAGCTATCTTTGAGATTTCTAACAGACAGCCTGCCTTTAAGAGATTGGAGCTCCCACTGCTGGTGGAAAATGCAAATTGCAAGGAATCCTCGTTCAACGCTGATTTTTAACGTAGATTGCAGGTCGGTCCTCGGGCCTGACGAAAGTCTCGTCCTGCCTGCGCAGGGGCCATTGGGCACAGGGTAATAGTGGATCGTGCTCCTAGGTCTTTCTGGGAGTAGGACATGATGGCGGGGCAAGGCAGCACGATGCCTGTAAGTAGGCAAAAAAAGAGGAAGCCGTGGGGAGAGAGGAGGTTAGAATGTCTTGAGGCCTGCCAAAAGTGGCGGAATTTAAAAATAATAACTTAATAATTGTAGATAAGAGTTTAAAAAACTTAAATAAAGTTTTAAAAAATGGAGCATGGGAGGCCAGGAAGGAGATCGTGAAAAAATTTAATCTATAGGTAACAAAGTATGGTTATGGGTTTCAGTGGCGGGGAGTGGTAAGGTATACAACCCAGCTCCTTGTTTCCCAGCTTTCCCTTGTTGGCCCCATGCTGGTTAACATTGTCAATTTCTCCACGTCTTCTGACATTGTCTCCTATCCCTTTCAAATCTGCTGCCATTAGCCCATTTCTTAAAAAGCTAATCCTTGACCCACTGTTTTTTCTAACCATCAATCTAAAAGGAGATATTTTATATTTTTGGAGATACCCGATGGTGAACTTGTTTTGGAAAGTGGGAATTTTCACTTTGCAAACAGCTATTTATCTGGATCACATTATTGAAAGTATTGTTTAGAACTGAATTCCAGGTAAGAACAACAAGAATCTGCTATTAAATAGTGCTTTTCATGTGCAGGACAACGTGGAGTGCTTTACAATAACAAGGAATGGGATACAGTGGACACCCCTGAGTATGGGGAAAGAAGAAGGTAATGGAGACTAGGCTGGTGGACCGAAGGCATGGCTAAAAAGGAAGGTTTTGAGAAAGTTTTCAAAATCAGGGAGGAAGGTGGTAAGTGAAGAAAACTGGGGAGACAATTCTAGATAGCAGGAACTAGGAGCAGAATAAGTTGCTGCTGATGGTGGAATGGAGGTAGTGAAGAGCGAAGAGAAGTTTGTTAATAACAACAAATTGTACAATATGGTACTTTTAAGTAGTAAAATGTCCCAAGATATTTCACAAAGAAATGGATGTCGAGCAATAATAGAACTGTTCAGAGAGATCATAGAATCATAGAATGATGCAGCACAGAAGGAGGCCACTCGGCCCGTCATGCATATGCTGGCTCTTTGAAAGAGCTATCCAATTAGTCCCACGCCCCTATCCTTCCCCAATCACCTTGCAAATTTTTCCCCTTCAACTATTTATTCAGTTCTCTTTTAAAAATTATATTGAATCGGCTTCCACCACCCTTCTCAAGCAGTGCATTCCAGAACAACTTGCTGCGTAAAAAATTTCTCCTCATCTTGCCTCTGGTTCTTTTGCCAATTACCTTAAATCTCTGTCCTCTGGTTACCGACCCTTCAGCCACTGGAAACAATATCTCCTTATTTACTCTATCAAAACTCTTCAAAATTTTGAACAACTCTATTAAATCTCCCCTTAACCTTCTCTGCTATAAGAACAACCCCAACTTCACTAGTCTCTCCATGTAACTGAAGTCCTGCATTCCTGGTACCATTCTAGTAAATTTCCTCTTACCTTCTCTAACGCTTTCAGATGACTGAAAGTATAATCAAAGAGGTAGGATTTGAGGAAACTTTTAAATGAGGGGAGAGAAGTAGTAAGATGGAGAGATTTCGGGAGAGAGTTCCACAGAGTAAGACAAAGACAGCTGAAAGCTTTGTCACCAATGGTGCAGTGGAAGGAGGGGATGGTACTGAAATACATGGCTGGATGACCAAAGTGTACAGGCTGGAACAGTAGGGATGGAGAATGTTGTAGAGGTAGGCTGAGGTAAGGCCTTCGAAGGATGTGCAAATGAGGATGAGTGTTTTGATTCAATGCATTGGGGCAAGGGGAACCAATGGAGTTCGTTGAGGACAGGATGATGAGCAACAAGGATTTAATGCAGATCAGGATGTGGGCAATGGAGTTTTGGACAAGTTGAAGTTTATGTAGGATGAAGAGTAGAAGGCTGGCAGTGAGAATGTTGGAGGAGTGAAATTTGGAGGTAAGTTGGGATAAGGGTTGCAGCAGCGGATTGGGGAGAGATAAGGGCAGAGGGGGGCAATGTTGCAGAGATAGTAGTCTTTGCATCCAGTACTGGATGAGCAAAAAGTTCCTCCAACTAAATATTGGGAAGATCGGAACCAGTGTCTCTGGTCCCCACCACAAACTCTGTTCCCTAGCCACCGACTCCATCCCTCTCCCTGGCCACTGTCTGAGGCTGAACCAGACCGTTCGCAACCTTGGCGTCCTATTTGACCCTGAGATGAGCTTCTGACCATATATCCGCTCCATCACCAAGACCGTCTACTTCCACCTCTGTAACACCGCCCGTCTCCGCTCCTGCCTCAGCTCATCTACTGCTGAAACCCTCATCCATGTCTTTGTTACCTCCATACTGGACGATTCCAATGGTCTCCTAGCTGGCCTCCCATCTTCCACCCTCCACAAACTTGTGCTCATCCAAAACTCTGCTGCCCTTATCCTAACTCGCACCAAATCTCGTTCTTCCATCACCTGTGTGCTCGCTGACCTACATTGGCTCCCAGTCCGGGAACGCCTTGATTTTAAAATTCTCATCCTTGTTTTCAAATCCCTCCATGGTCTCGCCCCTCCCTATCTCTGTAACCTCCTCCAGCCCTACAACCCTCCAAGATCTCTGCGCTCCTCCAATTCTTGCCTCTTGCGCATCCCCGATTTTAATTGCTCCACCATTGGCAGCCATGCCTTCAGCTGCCTAGGCCCTAAGCTCTGGAATTCCCTCCCTAAACCTCTCCGCCTATCTCTCCTCCTTTAAGACACTCCTTAAAACCTATCTCTTTGACCAAGCTTTAGGTCATCTGTCCTAATACCTCATGTGGCTGGTGTGAAATTTTGTTTGATAACACTCATGTGAAGCGCCTTGGGATGTTTTACTACGTTAAAGGCGCTATATAAATGCAAGTTGTTGTTGTTGTGATAGATAGCAGCTCACCTCAGATCAATCAAGAAGCTGATGTCAAAGATTATCTGGTTCAGCTTGAGCAAGCTGCCAGAGAGGAAAGAACAGAGGGACAGAGTTTCTGTTGGGAACCAAACAAAATGGCTTTGATCTTATTACTATACCAGTCGGAAAAAGTTTTAGCTCATCCATGACTTGATGTTGGGCAAGCAATCTGACAGCACAGTGGTGATCATGGAGTCGAAGATGGTGGCAGAGGTTGAGATGAATGTCGTTAGCACGGAGGTAAAAACTGACCCAATACCCTTGGATAATGTCTCTAAGAGGCTACATATAAATGATGAAAAGAAATGAGCCAAAGATGGAATCTTGGGACAGGTAGGACTGGAGCCAAATGAGGACAGTCCCGCATAGGTGGGCCAGAGGAGAGCCAGCAGAGAAGGATGGAGTGGTTAACGTGTCAAAAGTTGTGAAGATGTTAAGAAGGATGGGGGCAGACGGTCATGATCGCAATCACAAAGGATGTTATTTGTAACTTGGACCAGGATGATCTCAGTGCCATGGGCAGGGTAAAGGAATTCAAAGAAGAAATTATGAGAGAGGTGAGCATGAAGCTGCATGGTGATGTTGCATTCAGTGGCTGTAGAGGGAAAAAGGAGATTAGATTTGGGATAGCAGCTAGAGCAGACAAAAAGATCAAGAATGGGCTTTTTGAAGAATGAGCTGATGATGCCAGTTTTGAAGGGGAGGGGAATGTGCCTGCAATGGGAGCCTTTAATGATGTTAGCGAGCATTTGGATAAGGAAGAATAGTTGTGTGATGAAGAATTGGGTTGGGTAAAGATTTAAGGAGCCGGAGCTGGCTCTCATCAAGAAAATGAGAATGGTGAGGGCTAGGAGGGAGCTTTACAGTGATAGGAGTTTGGAGCTGGGGTAAGGGAAGTAATGTTGGGGGTGTCAGGATAGGGGAGGAGGAGGAGCAGGAGGAAGAAGTTGAAGCAGCTGAACCTTGGAGACAAAAGTCCACAAGTTTCTTGCACTTGATGTTGGAGGGAGTTATGAGGGGGGCTGGTTAGTGAAGTGGTTAATCATTGAGAAAATAAGTCTGAGATTGTATTTAATGGCCAGAGTGTATCTGGAGTAATAGTAAAATTTACTACAGAGAGGGAGAAATGACATTACTTGAGGTAGTCTAGCCAGGCCTGGAAGTGCCAGGTGCACTATGCCTGCAGCACTCATGCTTGATGACGTTGAGGGTGACAACTGGATTGGGGAAAAGGTGTGGTGGGAGACCAAGTGACTTGGTGGGGATGAAGGGTTCAATGGCAGGCTTGAGCTGGTTGATAGAGGGACTCTTGTTGTGGTGGATGCAGGAGTAAAGAAGACAAGGTTAGGAATTACAGAGTGTATTGGTGAGGGAGATGGCAGAGAGTGGGGGTTAGGGTGGTGAAGTTGGAGCAAGGCAGAGAGTAAGTTAGGGAGATGAGGAAGTGATTAGAGATGTCCATGTCAATAATCAAAACCTTGAAGGTAGTCAGGCCTCAGGTGATGGCAAACTTGAGAGAATGAGTATGGATAGGGGAGTAGATTTGCAAGTTGAGGTTATGTAAGGACATGAGGCACTGAAGTTGAAGAAGGCTCAAGGGGAACTTAGGTGAAATTTAAAATGTAAACTACACATAGAAAGAAATTAGCTGGATTAGCATCAATGTAATTACATTGATTACATTGCGCCCTGATGAGAGCTATTATACTATATACTGATCCCTCAAGTTTATAAAAATAAGGTACGAATGCTTTAAAAAAAATAAGATTACATGTTGATAGCATAAATGGAGCTCATTATATAACATCAATTTTATGATGCCACAAAAGCTTGCAGCTACAATAAATTGCTTGCCTAATTATGTTACCTACTTCAAGTTTCTTTTGGAGTTCTTCAAATTCTGCATTTGCATTATTTAGGTCTTGTGAAAGAGTTTCTTTCTCTGCTAAAAGGCTATTGTAATCTGAAAAGAGTTTTTCATGCCTTTCTCTGTAAGAAAGAAACACGGAAGTTAAAAACAGCATTCTATAGCTTAATTTCTTAGTAAATAATAGCACAAAGGCTAGTTATTATTAACCAGAGAACAGCAATTTTCACTTGATTGCAATTAGCTCACAACTATACACTGTAACACTAATTCAGTAAATTGTAGCTATCCTTTAAAACTGATTCAATTCAAAGCTTAGAAATGTACATGTAAAAGACATGCAAACAATAGCATTATCCTGACATCAAAAAATCAGCCAGATGCCGAGCTAAGCATCTGCTGCTAGGACACTAGTAGCTACTATGACCTCAGCAAGATTTCCCAGGGTCAGGTCATTACCATAAAATCAGCAGTCTCCTGCTGGAGAACTGTCAGTGAATGGCATAAGTGGGTGGGGAGGCAGCGGAAATTGGCAACTTAAAGAAGAAGCAGCAATTACAGTATTAGAAGAAGCTGAAAAACCATGGTAGCCAGACGACCAGTAGGGAACACAGCTTCTAATTTCGGTGAAGCAGAGATTGATACATTGCTGGGAGCCATGAGGGCAAGACTGTTTGGCACATCTTCGACCACTGTGAGGACACAGTGAAGGGAGATGGTTAAAGCTGTTAATGCCAGCTCCACAACCGCAAGATCAGCAACATCATGCAGGGAAAATAAATATTGATTTGATCAGAATGGGCAAGGTGAATACCTGACTTACCACAGTAAAGGTGATACTTAGCATCCTAGCTGGATAACGCATGATTATAGGTACGCCACATGCATCCCACTTACACTGCATCTGCCAATCCAGTCAGTTATTAGCTTTAGTGTGTGCATGCAGTCACTATGTGCCATTCCCAATACTCTGATGAGCTGAGTGAGTCTGTTATGTCACATACCAAGATCCCCTCCTTGGCACAGACCATCCTGACTTGGACATATATTAATGTTTCCTTCATTGTTGATCAGTCAATATCCTGGAATTCCATGCCGAACAGCATTGTGGGAGCACCATCATCACAAGGAGTGTACCAGTTCAAGAAGGCCCACTACAACCTTCTCAGAGCAATTAGAAATGGGCAACAAATGCGGCCTTGCCAGTGTCCCCCCTCATCCCGAGAACAGTGTAAGGAGTCCCCACCCCTTCTGACATGGCTAGCCTTGTATAGGACGAGCAGAGGCTCCGCCACTTGCAAGGCCAAGTAAGAGTTCCCAACTGAGGTCATGACTAGCGTTTCCAGGTCCTGGCCTTTTTCTGAGCTATTCCTCTGGAACAGTGAGAATCCAGCAGAATTGTTGAGAATATTTGGAGATATTTATATTTGTTGACCTATCTGCTGGCTGCAGAGCTATCTTTTGGTACATCACGGAGGAGTTAGGAGCAGAGGGCAACACTGCCATCAACTCTTTCTCCCCTTTCAGTCAGTGGTGTTTGGATGGTTGCATTACTGCAAATTATTCAGTGTTGCCAAATCACTCATCTTTGCCAAAATACTGCATTACTACTGCCCCAAACTATCCTACTCCTGTTCTCACCAATCATCTTGTCTGGTTCGAGGATTACAAGAAATGCAAAATAGATTGGGAGTTGAATGTTGTAGTTAATCATGATTCTGCCTGACTCTAAAGTTATTTAATCAATACGCAGGCCACTCATGTTTGTGGCACATGGATCCAGCACACTACTCCAAAAGGAGGGATACACCAGTCTTAAAAGTTAAACTCCTTGAACTATTTGACAATATTTAAGAAGGGGCGATATATCCCTTGTTTGTAACTTTAATTTTGATGAAGAAGGGAAATAATAAAATTAAGAACTAGAGGCTCGTGGCACTTTCAAATGTAGATTATAGAATGTTGGCCAAAGCTTTGTTTTCTTGAATACAAACTGTGACGGAACAGAACACTGACGCAGGGCAGATGTATGGGCCCCGATATTAGCGGGGAGGCGGGATGGCAGCGGGGTGGGGGGGTGGTGATTGGGCATGTGGGTAACCCGCCCAAAAAAAATCTACCTGTTCCCCACGCGATCGCGGGTCAATTGAAGCCACTTAACGTGGCTTCCAGGTTTGCTATCGGAAAGCTGTGCAGCAGGCGGACTGTGCAACAGCTTTCCAGGCTGTCAGCTGGAGGAGCTCCATTTAAAGGGGCATTCCTCCAATGGCTGCTCCTGGAGCAAAAACCCAAACAGCACAATGGAGCAGCACCAGGGGCAAGGCTGCTCCTAGATTTAGTGATGCCTCACTCCAGGTGCTACTGGATGGGGTGAGGAGGAGGAGGGATGTTTACTACCCGGTGGACGGGAGGAAGTGGCCTGCCTCTGCCACCAAGAAGACCTGGCTCAAGGTGGCAGAGGCGGTCACCAGCAGCAACAACATCTCCCGCACCTGGATCCAGTGCAGGAAGCGCTTCAATGACCTAACTAGGTCAGCCAAAGTGAGTACACGTACTCATTCTCTTACATTCCATCTTCCACATCACCGCCCCCACCCCCCAATACATCCTGCACTGCCAAAACTACTCTATCACATCACTCCTCACACCCACTCAAATCTGCACTTCCTCAGCATTTCCTCACCTCCCCATTACTCATCCCACCATGAATGCCCACACTTCATACCAACCATTGGGTCACTCTACAGTGGGTGTATGTGTAGTTGCAGGACTGTTTTGTGCAGGGAGAGCAGGGGACTGGTTTGGGCGCTGCTCTATCCAGGTGGTGGGGACTGGACTCTTCACACTGTCTGATGTTAGAAACATAGAAAATAGGAGCAGGAGGAGGCCATTCGGCCCTTCGAGCCTGCTCCGCCATTCACTACGATCATGACTGATCCTCTATCTCAATACCATATTCCCGCTCTCTCCCCATACCCATTGATGCCTTTTGTGTCTAGAAATCTATCTAGCTCCTTCTTAAATATATTCAGTGACTTGGCCTCCACAGTCTTATGTGGTAGAGAATTCCACAGGTTCACCACCCTCTGAGTGAAGAAATTTCTCCTCATTTCAGTCCTAAATGTCCTACCCAGTTTCCTGAGACTGTGACCCCTCGTTCTGGACCCCCCCAGCCAGGGGAAACATCCTCCCTGCATCCAGTCTGTCTAGCCCTGTCAGAATTTTATATGTTTCAATGAGATCCCCTCTCATTCTTCTAAACTTGAGTGAATACAGGCCGAGTCGACCCAATCTCTCCTCATACGACAGTCCTGGCATCCCAGGAACCAGTCTGGTGAACCTTCGCTGCACTCCCTCTATGGCAAGTATATCCTTTCTTAGGTAAGGAGACCAAAACTGCACACAATACTCCAGGTGTGGTCTCACCAAGGCCCTGTATAACTGCAGTAAGACATCCTTGCTCCTGTACTCAAATCCTCTTGCAATGAAGGCCAACATACCATTTGCCTTCCTAATTACTTGCTGCACCTGCATGTTTGCTTTCAGTGACTGGTGTACAAGGACACCCAGGTCCCTTTGTATATCAACATTCTCCAATCTATCACCATTTAAATAATACTCTGTCTTTCTGTTTTTCCTTCCGAAGTGGATAACTTCACATTTATCCACATTGTACTGCATCTGCCATGTATTTGCCCACTCACTCAACTTGTCTAAATCGCCATGAAGCCTCTTTGCATCCTGTGTCGTCAGCAAACTTGGAAATATTACATTTGGTTCCATCATCCAAATCATTGATATATATTGTGAACGGCTGGGGCCCAAGCACTGATCACTGCGGTACCCCACCAGTCACCGCCTGCTACCCTGAAAAAGATCCATTTATTCCTACTCTCTATTTCCTGTCTGTTAACCAATTTTCAATCCATGCCAGTATATTACCACCAATTCCATGTGCTTTAATTTTGCACACGAACCTCTTATGTGGGATTTTATCAAAGGCCTTCTGAAAATTCAAATACACCACATCCACTGGTTCTCCCTTATCTATTCTACCAGTTACATCCTCAAAAAACTCCAGTAGGTTTGTCAAACATGATTTCCCTCTCATAAATCCATGTTGACTTTGTCTAATTCTGTTGATATTTTCTAAGTGTCCTGTTATCACATCCTTTAAAATAGACTCTAGCATTTTCCCTACTACTGATGTTAGGCTAACCGGTCTGTAGTTCCCTGTTTTCTCTCCCTCCTTTTTTAAATAATGGGGTTACATTTGCCACCCTCCAATCTGCAGGAACTGTTTCATAATCTATCGAATTTTGGAAGATGACAATTAATGCATCCTCCATTTCCATGGCTACCTCTTCTAGTACTCTGGGATGCAGATTATCAGGCCCTGGGGATTTATCGGCTTTCAGTTCCATTAATTAGGGTCCTACACCTCTTGTAGGACCCGTTTTCAATATTGGAATGTGCCAGCGAATAGGCATGTGCTAAACATGTCACCCAGCAGGACATGGCGCTAACCGGCAGGAAGGAACCCTCACCAGTGATATTTAGAGGATCATGCAGTACTTACATGTTAGTTGCTGGTTTGTCATTTCAGGCTGCTGTTTAACTTTTCTGGGCGATTTTGATCAGTTTTATCACTCTGGAAAATTCACTTTGTCTGCTGAGAACAAGATTTTACTGGTGTTGTATTGTTGTTGGCTGCTTCACAGATAGTTTTGCTGCAGTGGTCTCATGATCTATCGCGGCCTCCTCCCGATATTTCCACCATCACAGAAGCCAGTCTTCAGCCAATTCGATTCACTCCACGTGATATCAAGAAACGGTTGAGTGCAATGGATAAAGCAAAGGCTGTGAGCCCCGACAACATCCCGGCTGTAGTGCTGAAGTCTTGTGCTACAGATCTAGCCACGCCTCTAGCCAAGCTATGCCAGTATAGTTACAACACTGGCATCTATCCGACAATTTGGAAAATTGCCCAGGTATGTCCCGTCCATAAAAAGCAGGACAAATCCCATCCGGTCAATTACCGCCCCATCGGTCTACTCTCAATCATCAGCAAAGTGATGGAATAACATGCTCACCGATGCTCAGTTTGGGTTTCGCCAGGACCACTCGGCTCCAGACCTCATTACAGCCTTGGTCCAAAAATGGACAAAAGAGCTGAATTTCAGAGATGAGGTGAGAGTGACTGCCCTTGACATCAAGGCAGCATTTGACCGAGTGTGGCATCAAGGAGCCCTAGTAAAATTGAAGTCAATGGGAATCGGGGGAAAACTCTCCAATGGCTGAAATCGTACCTAGCACAGAGGAAGATGGTAGTGGTTGTTGGAGGCCAATCTCCTCAGCCCCAGGACATTGCTGCATGAGTTCCTCAGGGCAGTGTCCTAGGCCCAAACATCTTCAGCTGCTTCATCAATGACCTTCCCTCCAACATAAGGTCAGAAATGGGGATGTTCGCTGATGATTGCATAGCGTTCAGTTCCATTTGCAACCCCTCGATAATGAAGCAGTCCGTGCGCGCATGCAGCAAGACCTGGACAAAATCCAGGCTAGGGCTGATAAGTGGCAAGTAGCATTCGCGCCAGACAAGTACCAGGCAATGACTATCTTCAACAAGAGAGCGTCTAACCACCTCCCCTTGACATTCAACGGCATTTTCATCGGCAAATCCCCCACCATCAAAATCCTGGGGGTCACCATTGACCAGAAACTTAACTGGACCAGCCGCATAAATACTGTGGCTACAACAGCAGGTCAGAGGCTAGGTATTCTGTGGCGATTGACTCACCTCCTGACTCCCCAAAGCAGTTCCATTATCTACAAGGCACAAGTCAGGAGTGTGATGGAGTACTCTCCACTTGCCTGGATGAGTGCAGCTCCAACAACACTCAAGAAGCTCGACACCATCCAGGACAAAGCAGCCCGCTTGATTCGCACCCCATCCACCTCCTTAAACATTCACTCCCTTCCCCACCGGCGCACCGTGGTTGCAGTGTGTACCATCTACAGGATGCAATGCAGCAACTCGCCAAGGCTTCTTCGACAGCACCTCCCAAACCCTCGACCTCTACCACCTAGAAGAACAAGGGCAGCAGGCACATGGGAACACCACCACCTGCACGTTCCCCTCCAAGTCACACATTTGGAAATATATTGCCGTTCCTTCATCGTCGCTGGGTCAAAATCCTGGAACTCCCTGCCTAACAGCACTGTGGGAGAACCTTCACCTCACGGACTGCACCGGTTCAAGAAGGCGGCTCACCACCACCTTCTCAAGGGTAATCGGAGATGGGCAATAAATGCTCGCCATGCCAGCGACGCCCACATCCCATGAACGAATAAAAAAAAACTGGGCTGCCTTCCAGGCTGGAGGACGAGGGAGAGCAGCAATAATTACACTAGAGAGCAAGTGATGCCAGAGGACGGAGGAGAAGGAGAGCACTGCGCAGGAGGCCATACCAACAGTGGGTATTCAGGGAGCACTTCTCCTACCTCAACTTTACTCAGGAGCAATGTCTCAGGCACCTTTGCTTCACCAAAGATGCTATCACTGAGCTATGTCACCTGTTGCAGCTACAACTCCAGCCTCAAACCAGGGCAGGGATAGCATTGCCTATGGCTGTCAAGGTGACCGTGGCACTTAACTTTAATGCCATGGGCTCCTTCCCTGCAGCAGGTGACATCAGCGACACATACCAGTTCGCAGTGCAACAATATATCGGGGAAGCTTTCTAAACCAGGAGTAACAATTACATCTCCTTCCCTATGGACAGTGCGAAGCTTAACGAGAAAGTACTTGGTCTTCACCCGCATGGCAGCCTTCCCCACGACACAAGGCGCTATAGACTGCACATATATTGCCTTACATTCTCCCTATCACCAGCCTGGCATCTTTATCAATCATACAGGATTCCACTCCATCAATGAACAGCTGGTTTGCGACCAGAGGCAGTGCATCTGTAAGATTCTCAAAATTCAGAGATCCCCTAAAACTCGGAGAAAAACCCGAAAAAACCCTGAGTATGGGAAAACTTTGGCCATTGACTATAATCCTAAAATGGAAGGAAAGGTGAGAGGTCACCAGACGAAATCAACAACACACACACCGTGGAACTTCGGAGAATTAATACTTCAGACATGACTCTGTTTTAATGCAAAACCGACAGCAGGTGGTCGACACTCAGCACGAATTCGAAAGGCAGTCAGCCATTGAAAGAGGCAACTGCTCCAGACATGGTGGGGCCATGTTTTTGTTTTAATGCAAAACCTATCAACACCTAGGACGTTGGATACAAAAGGAAGCTTGTATACCAGGTGATCAGCAAATCGGAATTAACAATGACCCATCGGGAGAAACAATGGCAACATGATGAGGGACCATCAAAAAGCCATCAAAGATTCTTAAGGACTTTGTAAGAACTTAAACAGACATGAAGTGTTTTTTTTTAAAGTGTCGTAGACCAATTGTAAGAGAGACATCCACAAGTGGAAACTGGAAACCTCTCTCTCTCTCTGGCTTGCTGGCTCTGGTGGGCTGCTTGTCTTGGTTCTGCCTGTGTCTGGAAAGAAGAGCAGTTTCCAGCAAACAACAAGGCGAGGGGAAGGCAGTTCGACAGGGAAGGTCAGCAGCTCTAGAAGCAGGCCGACACACAAGACGAATCCAGAGCAACAGCCCCAGTGACCATTGGACACCTCGCGGCAACAAGAGCCTTACGAAACAACCAACCGAATATTGCCACCAACGAACCGGGTAATATTGAGCCACCGGGACCAAAGAAAACCAACTCGGGAGAAAACCGAAGATCCGCAAAGTTTCCACTCTATAATCTATTTCTGACTTACCTCTGGGTGAATTACTGTCAAAGATTCGTTTGGTGAGCATTATCTCTGGCCCTTTAGAGTCCAACTTAGCTAGTACAGTGGGATTGGGAGGTGTGAGGTATCTTTCTACTGTAATTTCTCTCGTGTGTACCGAAGTGTTCCCCATTTTATTAGAGTGTTAAAATTGTTGTGTTGTATTGTCTCTCTTGAATTAAGGTCAAAGTTCTTGCACCAAAACCAGTTGTCTGCTGCACTTTGTCACAACCTCCAAATAAGCCCACGGTCTAGAACCCAGGGAGTGGGAGCGATTCGGACCGCTCAGAAGTCAGAGGTGAAGCTGACACACACCACCACTCCCTACACATCATACATGTCTGTGCCCGCTATCCTGGCAGCAGTCATGACTCTTTCATCCTGCGTCAATCCTCTGTACCGCCAGGCCGACAAGTTACAGGCCGTTTATTGGGCGACAAGGGCTATCACCTCCAGACGCAGCTCGTGCCTCCTGTTAGGAGCTTGCACACAGGTGCTGATCTGGCCTACACCGAGAACCATGCCACCACAAGAAGCATCACCAATCAAACAATCGGCCTTTTCAAGCAACGCTTCCACTGCCTAGACCGATCTGGTGGAGCTTTGAAATAATCCCCTGAGCGGGTATCCAGATTTGTGGTTGCCTGCTGCATGATCCACAATGAGGGATGATATTTTAAAACCATCTGGGCACCAACAAGTGCAGAAGTAGGAGGAGCAGGAAGAGGAGAAGGAGAGGCAGCAACCGCCAGTACCCCTCGCTGCCGGAGCTCTCAGAGGCCAGCTTATCAAGGAGCGCTTCATCTAAATCAGTGATCCCATTCTCAATACACCAACAGTCGCACAAACCTTGCCACTGTCCTTACTTTCACCATCCGATTGCCTTCCTTCGGTCTGGACATATTGGTCTTGCCCTCACTTCACAACAAAGATAAACACCAATATCAAATCCAGAACAAAAAACAAATTTATCAATCAAGTCAATTACATCTCTATCTAATAGTTAACAGAAATAATTAAGAATCACTCTTGTGCCAGCTCTTAGTGCCTGTTTTGCGTGCTCCTTTCCTTATCCTATTGCTCCAATGAAGTGTTCTCCCAGTGGCTGCAGCTTGGGAGGGGGAAGGCTGCTGAGCTTTCATTGAGAACATTTCAGATGGTTGTGGAGGACGACCTCGAGCAGCTCTGGGCTTTGAGGGCCCAGCTGCAGACTGCAGCATCTCGACGTGGGTCGGAGCAGTCTGGCCCAGCTGGCTGTGTGGCACTAATAAGGGCACTGGCGGAGAAACAGGCATGTTGTCATCCTGAGTGAGGGCAGCAGATGCCTCTCCCATGGAGCCACCGTCACTCTCCTAGGACAGCATCTCAGCACTCCCATAGCTCTGCATGAGAACAGAGTGCAGAATTGTTGTGACAGTTTGGAGGCCCATTCAGCACTAGCCCACAGAGCCAATATGGCAACCATCTGAGCTTCCAAGGCAACACTGTGAGCTGCCATAGTAGCCGTCTGAGCTTCCATGGCAGCAGTCTGTGTGCAGAGGCTCCATCATGGTGGGTGACACTGTATTGTTAATGGAGCTGACCGCTCGGTCCATATTGGACAGATTGGTCTCCATGCTCTGCTCCAAACTTTGAAACAAGTTGGAGCTGGACTCCTCCATGTTCCATGACATTGTGCGCAGGCTCTCTGGCATGCTGCATAGCGCACCTAGCATTTCATGGTATATGCCGATCAGACTTCTTCGGTAGCCTGGACCCTCAAAGTCAGCACGTGAGTCCTCTGCAGCAGAACTAGTATGTGACCTCACCCTCCGGCGAGCTGGCACCTACGGCATCCTAATCCCCTGCCCTAGCTCCTGCGCACTTGTACCCAGTGAGTTACCATATGTAAACTCCTTCTTTAACCTAGCCTTGAAAGTGCCCATGGTGCCAATATCTGAACTGGTGATTGTGACAGTACATCTTCAGGAAGACTCGCCTCCTTTTCCTCCACTGACATAGGGGCTTCCACAGTCTCAGCACCTGAAACGAAAGAGAGGGACAAGGGTTAACTTGTGGCGTGAAGGGCGAGCAGAGAGAGAGAGATGGGTGGTGAAAGCATCTGCAGCTTGTCAGGTCGAGTGTATGAGGTGAGACAGAAGTCAGAAAGGACAAAGAGGATTAAGTATGAAGAAACCCTGCACAATGTCTCCTCCAGCATTGCCAGTCACCACGGCCTCAACTCTGCCCCTGCCCATGGTAGCCAGCACGCTTTCTTCAAGAGGGGGAGAGGATGTGCAGGTGGGCACTTCCTACTCAAGCCTGCTGTCTTGAGTTGTGTGCGACTTGCTCTTGCAAGGAAGGAGTGTATTAATGAGAGTCTTGTGAGGTATTTGGGGAATGTGCCTGACATGATAGAATAGCTGATAGTCAGTGTATTAGATGTGAGGTGTGGGTAAGTGAGGGTTGAAATAGTTGTGAGTGTGTGAGTATGAGAAGGAGGTGTAGTGAAGTATGGTGCCATGATTGTAGGAGAGGGAAGAGAAGTGGGGAAGGAAACTGAGTGTTGTGAATCTTGTGATTAGTGAGACTGTAAGTGGTGGAGGTCTGAGCAGAGAATAAGAGAGCAGTATTCTTACCTTGACAATGCTAGTGAGATCATTGAACTTCTTCCGGCATTGCAGCCTGGGTGCTATGCTCCTGGCATTAACATGCTCTGCGATATCTTCCCATTGCCAGCGTAGTTGGCTTCCTACCCCCTGGGGGAAGGAGATGTCCCTCTTTCCGTCCACTGCCTGCATCAGAGCTTCCAAGGCAACATCCGAGAACCTTGATGCTCTCACTGCGCTTACTTCAGCCATATTGCTGCTTGCAAAAGTCTTTTCCTGCTGTCAGTAGCCAGAGTGCACCTTCTCTTTAAGGGGTGCTGGCTGCCCTTAAGTGACGTCATAGACGCCTGATATCCATCCCCCCTACAGATGTGCAGCCAATGAGTAGCGCGAGCAGCGCTGGCTGCACGCCTGTGTGATTAAAATCATCAGGCAGCATGAATATTGTGTGCTGCCTGAGTCAATAGTAGCAGGCGTCTGCAGTTCGCGCCCCTCCCCTGGGCGGAATCAGATTTCTAGGCCCATAAATTTACTTAACATCACTTTTCACCTACACTAATTAGCAGTATTTACCTTTCTTCTTCAAGCCTAGACTTCAAGCTGTTTATTTTTTCGAAACAATCCCTGTCTTTTGCAAGTGCATTAAGTATCTGTCCTTGCATCTCAGAAAGTTCGCTCTAATGAAAAAAAGATATGAAGAACATCAACAAAACTTAATTATAAACTTTGGTAACGATGTTGGAATTAGTCAACCATTGAGGTTCAAATAACAACTACTCCACAGAGTTCAGACCCAATAGTACTTTGAGAAGATGGTAGAATCTAGCCTTCAGATCTGCATTTTGGACCAACCTGTTGTATTACACATTTATCCTGATAAATAAGTCTAAAAATATTTACTGAAAGTATGATGATTCTTTTAGATAACAGCCATACAAATACAACAACATCAGCTTGCATTTATGTAGTGGCTTTAATGAGGAAAACATCACAAAATGCTTTAGATTAGAGGAGGGGAGAAAAAATAAACAAATAAAGAAATGGACAAGCCATGGTTTGAGAGTTAGGAAAGGTGACCTAATATTTGGTTGAAAAGGTGGTTTTGAGAAGGATTTTAAAGGTTAAAAGAAAAGTGGAGAGGCAGAGGGATTTAGGAGGGAATTTCAGAAAGAAGGGCCAAGGCCCTGACATTTACCACCAGTGTTGGGACGAGAGGAGGGGTTTTGCACAAAGGGCCAGTGACAGAGGACCAAAGGATACAAGATAGGATGTATAGCTGGAGAAAGCTGCAGAGATAGGATAGGGTGAGGCTTTCAGGGAATTTGTAGATGAGAATGAGGATTTTAAATTCTGTGTGTTGAGGGAACAAGGAGCCAGCAAGAACAAGAATGATGAGTAAACAAGAGTTAACGTAGGACTGGATATAGCCTGTTGTGTTTTGATCAAGTTAAGAGTTCATGGATAGTGGGGTTTGGGAAGGTAGCAAGAAGGATATTGAAGAAATTGGGTCTAGAGATGATAAAAGTGTGGATAAGGATGTCATAAGCAGTGGGAGTGAAACAGAGATGAAAGCAGATGATGTTACGAAGGTGCAAATAAGTGCACTTGGTTACAAATAAAATGCAGAGTTTAACATTCAGCTCTAGGTTGAACAGGTTTTGCACCTAGTGTTCCAGCCTGAGCAGGTGGCTAGGAAGTGGAATTTGTGGTGGGGAAACAAAGATGATAGCCTCAGTCATCCTGTCTTTCAGTTTGGAGGAAATTTTGACTCATCCATGACTTGATGTTAAACAGTCAACAGCATAGAGGTGGCAATTGAAAGAACTGGTGGTGGAGTGGGCTGGGTATCATCAGCATACAATCCAAATGCAACACAGTTTTCAAAATGAACAATGAGTTAGCCACTGCTCTGGTCAAATAACCATTGACCCTCCCCAGCTGGCTGGTAATAGTGCAAGATCAATCCATTCGCCAATTAACTCCTCTTTGTTTAGTAACAAGAGCTTGCTAAAGTGCAAATCCAATAGCAAGCAGCCACCTTGAATGTCTGATGTCCTACACTCCTTTTTAACATTCCTCCAATGGAGCTATGACATTGATTTTCTGCCCATTGATTGTGAGTTGGTGAAAATTTCCTATGTTGTGACTGGCTTTTCCTCCAAGGTGGGTTTACTGATGGAAGTGCATTAGGACTGCACATCTGCCTGCTTGATCCTGTCATGTTTTCCTGGGTCAGCTTAATTGCAATATTGTGGGAATTATTTGTACTCTCTATTAGGAGTTTGCCTTTGAAGGGGAAAGAAATCTGGTACTGCAGCAGCATTTAAGTGGCTGCAGCAGAGTCAAAGGCAAGACCAGTGCTAGGGTTAACTGGGTGCTGGAAATAATGATTGGAATGGAATGACACTTGGACCCCCAGATATCACCAGAAACCATCTTGTATCAATAATATGAAATGTTTGAGTTTGTACATAATGATCTGACCCCTGTATATTAATTAACACTCGTATCACCATCATTGAGACAAGTTCCAGGCTGCTGGTTTATTATTTAGAAAAAATGCTGAAACTAGCACTACAGAAATATTGGCCCAAATTTTGCTGTCAAGATAAGAGTGAGGCTAATGGTGCTCGCCGTTGTTTACGCATAAATGGTACAGCAACTTCAGGTGAGGGGTAGCCTGCGAGGTTAAACTCAAATATCCAAAAGTTGCTGTCTGAGTTGCGCTGCTCCATCTTTTAGCTTCGTGAAAACGGTATCTCGCTGTCTGCCTCACCATTGAAATGCATTGAATGGCATGAAGTTGCTGTATTTGCGCAGTAGATACGAACCAAGCTCGCCACGGAGAGCTAAGTCGTATCCATTCCAGTCTAAGCACCCTTTTAATGACTTGCTAAGTGTTAATTACTGTCAAGCAACCTTTCTGGCACTGAAAATTAACTATTACAAGTGTGCAGTCTCATTCCTTTAGGTTTTAATTGTTGTTGGAGATTTTAAAAATATAAATTTTTTAATTAAAACTTTTTTTTTACTTTTCCTTTCTGTCTCCTTTTTTCTCTTAATCCAATCTTTCTGTCCCTCTCTTTATTTCTCTTTCTGTGCCTGATTTGACATTGAATTCTCCCACTCTAATTTACACTTCCTTCTCAGTCCTTGTGCTGTTACTTTCACAATCCTTCAATCTGATTGATTAAGGAGATACACAGTTGCTTGCCCTGTTAACTAAATGCCCTGTTTCCCTCACTGCAATGTTATCAGCTCGCAACTTGATGCGCAAAAATTTTTAAAATCTAAATGTGTAAGGGCGAGTCTAACTAATGGCAGACACCATTAGATGCTCTGCTACAGCAAATTACGGCCCATAATGCTAAAAAAAACCTCAAGCAACATAGGCAAAATCCAACTTGCACAGTTTGGTTAACATATGTATATAGTTCAGATTCTATCAGTGCTATATCAACATCGCCTCAATGCATAGGGCTTGTGTTTGAGTCCTATCTTGCTTATCGATAAAGCAGCAGTCAAATTGTTGTACATAATTTCATGCATCTTATGTGCATTTATTTCTTAAAGTGGTTCAAGGTCAGCCAAATTCCTTAGAACATGAGTTTTTTTTAATGTGCCACACATCATGCGGGGAGCATTCCACACTCCTTGCATCCATGCTTCCTTCAAATGGCTTTCTCATCCTGGGAGAGAGATTACAGTTACTAAGGTTAGTGACAGTAAATGGGGCTGCATATCAGGCAAGGCACATGGACCTGTGTTGGGGGGAGGAACGCCTGGGCATGTAAATGTTCTGGGTCTGGAAATGTGAGTGTTGTGGTCCAGCAGTGAGAACAGCGTATCTCCAGTGTTTTGCACTTGTTGTGCACACTGCAGGAGCCCCAATAGGAAAACTGACCCTCATAATCTCTTCTATCTGAAAGTGACCCTGACAAAGAACTCGTTCTGTGCCGAGCATGACCCATGTTTGCCTTGATTGATCATGAATCTTAGACACTCAAATTGTTTCATAACCAGCAGTGATGCTACCATTATGGACAAACATTCACCCATGTGTCCCTGGGGGCTGAGGTCAGGCTAAACTGCAGTACTTTGCACTTAATGTATGTAGCTAATATTAAACTTAAGAGGCAGGAAATTCTGCAGTGGCCAGATGAGGCAGAAGTGCAGCAGGCAGAACTTCCACCTGTTTTTGTTGCTTTGCCATGACACTGTCTGAAATTGCAGGGACTGGATCATTAGAATAATCAGGGCAGACGACCTGCACTTGCAGAGGGAGTTCTAAGCAGGCAAGCTGAAGGTAAGTGATACCTCTGGGATTGATTACCTCTGCAAATGTTCATCTTAGGAATAGGGATATGCTATTCAGCCCCTCAAGCCTGTATGCCATTCAGTTAGATCGTGGGTGATCTACACTTCAACTCCATATATTCGCCATTGATCCATATCCCTCGATAACCTTACCTAATAAAAATCTATTGATCTCGGTCTTGAAATTTCAATTGATCCTGCATCTACAGCCTTTTGAGGGAGAGAATTCCAAATATCCACTACCCTTTGTGTGAAAAAGTGCTTCCTGATTTCACTTCTGAATGGCCTAGTTCTAATTTTGTTCTTGATTCCCCCATCAGAGGAAGTAGCTTCTCTGCATCTAACCTATCGAATTATTTTATCATTTTCAACACTGCAACTTTCTAAACTCAAGAGAATACAAGCCAAGTTTATGCAACTTGTTCTCATAATTTAAACCTTTACGCCCTGCTATCATCCTGGTAAATCTGCACCGTACCTCCTCCAAGCCAGTCCACAATGGAACCCATGCCTGCTCTCAGCAAACGTGGGATTTCCCATGCACTTCTCTGAGTTCAGAGTGGAAGTACACATCCTTCAGGTTAACTTCAGCTAACCAGTCTTCTGCTTGCACCCCCACATTTGTGACTGCCAGGAGGGTGACCACCTTGTAATTTTTTTCCTTCACAATGAATGTGTTGAGGGCCCTGAAACTCAGGTTAGGTTGAAACACTCTTGCATTTCTGCCAGAAGCATAAAAATATACTCTTCAACTTTTGTTAACTAAACAGTGAATTATTAAAGAAAATATAGAAAACTTTATCTTGGCAAACTTGTACTTTCCCTGATATACATCCATGCTTTATTTTGTTACACAGGTAAATAAAAAAAGTTATTTCCATCTGGCATCTCATAATTACTTGTGTTGTGTACCTCTTTGCTTTGAGCTGCTTCCTTTAGGTTTGCATTTTCTTTCATTAATTCATCTACAACTTTCTGAAGTTCTTCTTTTTTGTCTATCAATATCTTCACTTGGTCCTGTAGAAACAATACAAAATGTTCTTAAAAGAAAAAGAATCAATCAAGGCAACAACCTGCTGGACATTTTGCACCTATCCTATTGAAAGTTTGGGGCACCGAATATGACAATTTGAATTGATTCTGTTTGGTGTAGCTCATTCAGGAATGGCTTTGCTGTTCTGGTAGACTCATTGTCAACTGCAAATTATCCTTCCACATAGTTAATAAAGAGGCTGTTTTGTTGTGGGAGCAATGGTTGTTTAGAGGGTCAGTATCAAAGCCTTGTGCTAATGGATGTCTGCAATACTGTCATGTCCTTGAATTAAATAACCGATTAAAATGTTTGCTCACACTTTGCACACCAGTGCTGATTCCTCCTCTGGTAACACAGCATGATGCTAAATAGCCATGGTAATGGCTATTCCTTATTGATCTTGAGCTACTGCCCCTCTGGGGATGACCAGGTTACACACAGGACTCAGAAAGAATGTGTAAACAATGACTTACTTGCTGCCAAGCCCTCATCCCCAGTAAAGCAATGACGGCTGTTTGTTCTCAATTTATGGAAGTGGATGAGCCATTCAGACTTCCAAAGTGTGGGCATAATACATTATCTGATGCCAGAGAAATGAACCTGTAGGGATATATTTTCTTCTGTTCACTAATGTTAGCAAAGAAAGGAAAATACACTCCATGATGTATGAAGTGATCCAGTGGCCAGTAAATCGATTAATAATTTTCAGCCACAAACAAAGTAATAGGGATTTCATTTGATGCCTTTAGATAACCAACCATCATGCTGTTAAAGGATCTGTAGACAGCCTGAACCTCCATACACATTGCATCTCTGATAGACTGATATCTAGAATCAAAGAATCATAGAAAGGTTACAGCACGGAAGGAGGCCATTTGGCCCATTGAGTCCATGCTGGCTCTATGTAAGAGCATATGGTTAGGCTATAGCCCAATTCCATGTTCCCGTCCTTCCAGCAGGGAGCAAAGCTTGTCGAGAGTACATGATAGGAAATCATGGGAACACAGTCATCAACTTTCCATCAGTTAAGATTAACAAACAGAAAATCATAGGCTGCATACCCGTGATTTCCCACCATGTACTCATTCAGAGAACCACTTCCCACTGAAAGTGTGGAATCACCCCCTTTATGACCTCTCCAAAAGTAAAGAACCCCATTTTTCCTGTGCTTATGTGTCTGCATCTACTTCTTATCCTGCTCCTCTTCTGAGAGAATATCTGCCATAATTAGCACAATTGCCAAAGTTCTGCATTAAAGGCTGCAACTTAACTTAAAGCAGTGAGGACTTAAGGTAAAGCCTGGAAATGTATAAGAAATTGGTGGGGCAGGAATTCCACCCGCCCCTCCATATCAGCCTCAGCCTCAACCCATCTTCCAGGGTCGGGGCTCATTACATATGCACAGCAGACTCCAGGCGGGCTTCCCACCATTGAGAGAGAGCCCACCAGTGCAAATGTGGAGAATCCCATTGTTGACACCACTGTGGTACCAGAAGAGGGAGTGACATGTTTAAATTTGAGGAGTTGGTAGACCGGGAGCCAATGTAGGTCAGCCAATGTAAGCCAGCGAGCACAGAGGTAATGGGTTAACAGAGCTTGGTGCGAGTTGGGATACGGGCAGCAGAGTTTTGGATGAGCTCAAGTTTATGGAGGTTAGGAGGGAGGCCAGCCAGGAGAGCACTGGAATAATTGAGTCTGGAGTTAACAAAAGCATGGATTAGGGTTTCAGCAGCAGATGGGCTGAGGCAGAGGCGAAGACGGGCAATAATACGGAGGTGGAAGTAGGTGGTCTTGGTGATGAACAGGCTATGGGGTCAGAACCTCAACTCAGGGTCAAATAGGATGCCGAGGATGTGAACAGTCTGGTTCAGCCTCAGACAGTGGTTAGGGAGGAGGATGGAATCGGCAGCTAGGGAACGGAGTTTGTGGCGGGGGCCGAAGACAATGGCTTCAGTCTTCCCAATGTTTAATTGGAGGATATTTTTGCTCATCCAGTATTGGATGTCAGACAAGCAGCTTGACAACACAGAGGCAGTGGACGGGTTGAGACAGGTGGTGGTGAGGTAGTGCTGGGTGGCAGAGAGCATGAGAGGGAGAGTGAGACCATGGAGGAAGAAAACTGCTACAAATTCGGGTCTGCCACAGATATCTTCTCCTGTTCAGTGGCGCCAGTCACTCCCGTGAGTGGTCTGAGAGTCTTTTATAGGAGTTGACTCACATTGCCCGATATCTACTTGCACAATAGTGTAACCCAGGGGCGTAACAATAAAACCACCTTGTAATCTAGACACCGCTTTCACATGTGCACTTCTTCAATCTCTCTGAAGGCGGACGCTCGGTGACATGCTGCTTTATTTCACAGTAAGGTGAACATTCAGAATAGCAATGTTAATCAAACCTCACTTATTCCACTCAGCTTCACTTTGCTTCTCATACATAAAGAAAATAATGAACTGTACAAGAACCAGCTATAAGACACTGACCCCCAGCATTTTGGTCTTTAGCCCAAGTCAGAACCTCCTCTTCCTGAAGTGTATTGTTTTTCTCTAGTCTGTCTGACTCTAGTATCAGCTTTTAGTCAAACCACTACCACCAGCCCCTGCCTCCCCTCCCAGCGGAATCTACAAGGCCTAATTTAGCATTGAACCCTACTGAGTTCAAATGAATAGAGTTGTTGCAGCAGCAATGAGTGTGACCCATCACCAGAATGTTAAACTATTTTTCATTGTCTCTAGCACATTGATTCAGATAATCCATCTGACTGCTAAACTGTTATCTCCCAACCCCGCTAAGCTTAGCTCACTAATAGTAGCATTTTTAACAAGGATTATAATATAGAGAGTAAATTTACGATAATGATTCTTACCAGTCTGCTCAAATCCCCAATTCCATTTCACTTTCCTCTATGAACAAAAATATAATATTTGATACTTTGGCACCTCAAATTCTTGGGACACAAAGATATAGAAACAAAGATATAGAAATAGAAAACTAACTTGTAAGTCACTCTGTGTTTTCTTTGCTGAATCTAATTCTTCAAACAATTTTTCTCTCTCTAATTTTTCACTCATCAGTTCTTCTCCTAATTCATCTTGAGTTTTTGTTTTGTTTTTCTAAAAAATGAATCAAAATAAATCAAATTAAAAAGTGATCTACATTTAACTTGGGAATGAAAGAATTACAATTGCAAAATTGATAGTTTTACTCCTAAAATGTATACAAATATAAGAATGATATTGTGAAGCCACTTTAAAGATTACCAAAGCATCTGTTAGCTGGTTAATCTTCAATTCATTTTCAATTTTAAGTTGTTCCAATTCCCCTGCAAAAAATCAAGTTTTTATAATGTGATTTTCTTTAAAGGTTTAAATAAACACTGTTTACTGAAAAAAAATGTTTTCAATTCAACAATCATGATATTTTTCAATTTTATTTGCCTCCATTTTTTCTCCGTCTTCTCCTGAAGGTATCTATTTAAGGTAGACTATGGTTCAATGGTGCCAACTGCCTTCCAGCAACTTGCCCATGGGTCCATTCTTCACTTGTGAGCTTAGACAATGAATGTCGGTAGACATCTGACAAGGGCAGCATCACAACTGAACATGATCCTGTTCTCAACTGACATTGGTATACATGGCACAATTTTAAAGGGGGTGCAGGAACAGAGAGACCTGGGTGTGAACATACATATAGGTGGCAGGACAAGTTGAAAAGGCTGTTAAAAAGGCACATGGGATCCTTGGCTTTATAAATAGAGGCATAGAGTACTAAAGCAAGGAAGTTATGCTAAACCTTTATAAAACACTGGTTTTCCCCCAGCTGGAGTATTGTGGCCAATTCTGGGTACCACACTTTCGGAAAGATGTCAAGGCCTTAGTGAGGGTGCAAAAGAGATTTATTAGAATGGTACCAGGGATGAGGGACTTCAGTTAAGTGGAGAGATTGGAGAAGCTGGGGTTGTTCTCCTTAGAACAGAGAAGATTAAGGGGAGATTTGATAGAGGTGTTTAAATCTTGAACGGTTTTGATAGAGTAAATAAGGAAAAACTGTTTCCAGTGGCAGAGGACACAGATTTAAGGTGATCGGTAAAAGAGCCAGCAGCAACATGAGGAAACATTTTTTTAAGCAACAAGTTGTTATAATCTGGAATGCACTGTCTGAAAGGGTGGTGAAAGCATATTCAATAGTAACTTTGGGAAGGATGATAAGGCCATAGAGAGGGTGCAGGGGAGATTTTATTAGAATGGTACCAGGGAAAAAAGACTTCAGTTATGTGGAGAGACTGGAGAAGCTGGGATTGTTCTCCTTAGAGCAGAGAAGGTTAAGGGGAAATTTGATAGAGGAGTTCAAAATTATGAAGGGTTTACATAGAGTAAATAAAGAGAAACTGTTTCCAGTGGCAGAAGGGTCGGAAACCAGAGGATACAGATTTAAGATAATTGGCACCATGAGTAAAAACAGTTTTCTTACCCAGTGAGTTGTTATGATCTGGATTGCACTGCCTGAAAGGGTGGTTGAAGCAGATTCAATAATAACTTTCAAAAGGGAGTTGGATAAATACTTGAAGGGGGAAAATTTGCAGGGCTATGGGCAAAGAGCAGGGGAATGGGACTAATTGGATAGCTCTTTCAAAGAGCTGGCATGGGTACGATGGGCCAAATGGCCTCCTCCTATGTAAATGGTATCATTCCATGAGTCATTGAATAGTCATGATGTGGAGATGCCGGTGATGGATCAGGAGTAGAAGTCTTCGTTTCAATTTCATCTTGCTAGCCCAATCATGAATGACACTATGATGAATCATTGTACCCCTCTCACCACCCTGACTGAGTTCAGCTCAACTCAGATAGGAATAAACCTGTGACCTTCTGGTCTTATTACTCAATTCTAGATAGAACATTATATTTATCAACTGAGGAACATAAGAACAGGAACATGAGTAGCCCATTCAGCCCGTCGAGCCAGTTCTGTCATTCAATCAGATCATGGCTGATCTGTGCCTCAACTCTATTTACCCGTCTTTGATCCATATCTCTTGATACCCTTACCTAACAAAAAACTATTGATCTCAGTCTTTTGGGGAAGACAGTTCCAGACTTCCACTACCCTTTGCATCAAAAAGTGCTTCCTGAATTCACTCCTGAATGGCCTGGCTTTAGTTTTACGATTGTGCACCTTTGTTCTGGATTCCCCCATCAGAGGAAATAGTTTCTCTGTATCTACCCTATCGAATTCCTTTATGATTTTAAACACCTGAATTAAATCACCCCTACACCTTCTAAACTCAAGGGATTACAAGCCAAGTTTATGCAACCTGTCCTCATAATGTAACCTTTTAAGCCTTGGTATCATTCTGGTGAATCTGTGCAGTACCCCATCCAAGGCCAATATATCCTTCCTGAGATGCGGTGCTCAAAACTAAATGCAGTACTCTAGATGGGTCTGGCCAAGGCATTGTACAGCTGAAGCATAACATCCTTCACTTTGTATTCCAACCTCCTTGAGATAAAGGCCAACATTCCATTAGTCTTTTTAATTAACTTTTGTACCTGCGCTAGTTTTTAATGATTAGTGTACCTGCACACCCAAATCCATTGCTCCTTCACAATTCCTGGTCTCTCGCCGTTAAGAAAATATTCTAATTCTAATTGTCTTTCTTGGATCCAAAGTGAATGGTCTCACACTTCCCCAGATGGAACTCCATCTGCCACAGTTTTACTCACTCACTTAATCTGTCTATGTCCTTTTGTAACTTCTGGCTCCCATCTACACAATTAACTGTGCCTCCTAACTTAATGTCATTTGCAAACATGGATATACAACTCTATATACCCTCATTCAAGTCATTGATATATGTGGTGAAAAGCAGAAGCTTCAGTACAGATACCTGGGGAACACCATTTGTCACATCCCACCAATCAAAGTACAAAGTTGGGATGTCTTGTTGAAGTTGTACAAGACATTAGTAAGGCCACACTTGGAATACTGTGTACAGTTCTGGTCACCCTATTATAGAAAGGATATTATTAAACTAGAAAGAGTGCAGAAAAGATTTACTAGGATGCTACCGGGACTTGATGGTTTGACTTATAGGGAGAGGTTGGATAGACTGAGACTTTTTTCCCTGGAGAGTAGGAGGTTTAGGGGTGATCTTATAGAAGTCTATAAAATAATGAGGGGCATAGATAAGGTAGATAGTCAAAATCTTTTCCCAAAAGTAGGGGAGTCTATAACGAGGGGACATAGATTTAAGGTGAGAGGGGAGAGATACAAAAGGGTCCAGAGGGGCAATTTTTTCACTCAAAGGGTGGTGAGTGTCTGGAACGAGCTGCCAGTAGTAGAGGCGGGTACAATTTTGTCTTTTAAAAAGCATTTGGACAGTTACATGGGTAAGATGGGTATAGAGGGATATGGGCCAAGTGCAGGCAATTGGGACTAGCTTAGTGGTATAAACTGGGCGACATGGACATGTTGGGCCGAAGGGCCTGTTTCCATGTTGTAAACTTCTATGATTCTCTGTCTCATAACTCCCAACCAATAACCAACCCACGTCAAAAGGTCACCTCCAATTTGCTGTGCTTTTATTTTTATTAATAATCTCTTCTATGAAATCTTACCAAATGCTTTCTGGATGTCCACATGTACAACACTCCCCTATTCACCATGTTAGTGATCTCCTCAACTCGATTAGACAAATATGACCTACCCTTTACAAATCCATGCTGACTCTCTTTGATCAGGTCATACTTGTCAAAGTGCACCCTGTCCCTGATGATAGATTCCAATAACTTCCCAACAACTGCTAACAGGAAAGCTCTATGTTAATTTTTTTAAACTAACAGATAGCATGAATGACTTAGGTTAGTGCTCTGAAGGAATTCCAGTTATTATAATTTTCATTGTCAATGTTATTGTTTTGAACATGATTAATATTTATATTAGGGTCAATTCAGCAGTTGAGCCAAAAAATGGCATGTGTTCTTGGCATTCCTGCACTGTTTGAGCGAAAGGCTGATCCTGCAGGATTCTTCAGGACCACTTCATTTGACTAATTTAAATATACTCCCTGCGTGTTTTTCTTGTGTGTGAAGAGTGTTGTTGCACCAGGAGGTGGGAAGTGTAGAATTAGGAGCTAAACAGCTCTTAAAGAGCTGTTGCACACTTAAAATAGGCAGCAGTTTTTGTTAGAGCCTGGGGAGCTTATGGACATGTGGTTGCAGCTGGTCCCAGAACTTCCCCTTCAGCAAAGATAGTCTGGAGCAATTATTGGAGAAAGTGTTCCTGAAGAAAGTGGCAATTTTTGGGACGATGAAAATCCTCCAAATAGAACCAGTATATGGCAAACATGGCAGGAGGTGGGAAAATACTAGCTCCTCAGTGCATTGCTTATGGTAGCAAATGAGAAAAAGTTCTCCAGACTGAGAAAGAGTGCCAACGTAAGGAAGACTAATGGTTGCCCACTAAAAGCAAGGGGATGGCTTTACTGTGCATGCCTCAGCACTCAACCCACAGTATGCTGCCACATTTACAATGCAGGCTGCAAAATACTGGCCTCACATTTCACTTTTTCATCCACCTGCATATTTGACTATGTACCTCCAACTTGGTTGCTGTCCAAAGGATAGGTTTCTTTTCAATCACACAACACTGCAATGTTTTCTCATCAACTTAGAATATGGCATGAAGAACTACTTGCATGTTTGCTGCTCATTTTTTCATACCAAATGCAAAGGACTGCATTGGGGTGCCCCTCCTATTACCTCCTAATGTTAAAAGGCTTTATTTCCTTTCCTTTCAAAGGAAGAGAACGCATAAAACCATCAGCAGTGAATGTATGTTGGTGGTGGATGAACCGACTGTTGACATTTCACCCGCTCAGTGGACGAGGCTCTCTAAATAATTGGCATGGAGGCCATTGAGGGAGTGGACAAGAGAGAGAGCTTTGTGGCTTTGTGCCAGCCAATAAGGTAAGGGTTTGCTTCAAATCCTTTTCTTTCTGACCAACAGACAGCCACATCTGCCAAAAAACCTCAGTGACCTTGCTACTGTGTGAACAACCATTTGCTGCAAACCCTATGCTAACCCATATTCTCTTTCTCTTTGTATAGAGGGCCTCCCAAGATGAGAATGTTGGCACCAGAAAGGAACAGAAAACAGCCTCATCACATCAGCATCCATTGGACAGCCCAGCTCCCACAAGCACCCATTCAGAGCCAGCCACTTTGATGGGGAGGCTCAGGATTGTGCACAGGGTGAAGCACTGAACAACAGTGAGGACCAAGCAGAGGAGGCTGCAGATGGCCGCAACAGGATGAAGGAAGGTTTAGGGTGAGCTGGCCATCTGCTGCAGGAATAATTGATTTGTACATTACAGGGGCAGAATAGCAATCAGCAGAAGCTCTTTGGACAGTGGTTTGAGAATCTTCAGAGCGCCTTGCATAGAATGTCAGAGTGCATACAGCAGTGCTGCTGTAACATCTGGGTAGGCATGCAGGAGCGTTTTCTGAACCTACAGAGCACCATGTAGCAATTGGCAACTTTAGGGCATCTGTGGGATAAGGCCCCCGGGACTGAGTGCCAATGGTGCCATCTTGGGAATTCATCAGGATTGCTGGGATCTTTCAAGTTAAAAGGAGCAGGAGAAAGTGACAAATGTGGTGCCCCTGGAAAACATAGCTGCTTTGACCTGCTTGATGTAAGGACAGGAGACTTAACTGACAAATGTCATCACTGGCTTCAAATGAGCCTGCAGCATAAAAGTTAAATGCAGTGATAATTTTAACTGTAACACAGTGGGCTGCCCCAAAGCTGGATATCATTTGCAGGTCACCCGACAGGATACAACGCAACCAGCTGACTGCCTCCCTGCTGATGTGTAAGCAGTAAAGGCAACTCTCTTCAAACATGTCGAGGTAGTTTTTTTTTATTCGTTCATGGGATGTGGGCGTCGCTGGCGAGGCCAGCATTTATTGCCCATCCCTAATTGCCCTTTAGAAGGTGGTGAGCTGCCTTCTTGAAACCGCTGCAGTCCGTGTGGTGAAGGTTCTCCCACAGTGCTGTTAGGAAGGGAGTTCAAGGATTTTGACCCAGCGACGATGAAGGAACGGCGATATATTTCCAAGTCGGGATGGTGTGTGACTTGGAGGGCAACGTGCAGGTGGTGTTGTTCCCATGTGCCTGCTGCCCTTGTCCTGCTAGGTGGTAGAGCTCGCGGGTTTGGGAGGTGCTGTCGAAGAAGCCTTGGCGAGTTGCTGCAGTGCGTCCTGTAGATGGTACACACTGCAGCCACAGTGCGCCGGTGGTGAAGGGAGTGAATGTTTAGAGTGGTGGATGGGGTGCCAATCAAGCGGGCTGCTTTGTCCTGGATGGTGTGGAGCTTCTTGAGTGTTGGAGCTGCACTCATCCAGGCAAGTGGAGAGTATTCCATCACTCTCCTGACTTGTGCCTTGTAGATGGTGGAAAGGCTTTGGGGAGTCAGGAGGTGAGTCACTCGCCGCAGAAATACCCAGCCTCTGACCTGCTGTTGTAACCAAAGTATTTATATGGCTGGTCCAGTTAAGTTTCTGGTCAAAGGTGACCACCAGGATGTTGATGGTGGGGGATTCGGTGATGGTAATGCCGTTGAATGTCAAGGGGAGGTGGTTAGACTCTCTCTAGTTGGAGATGGTCATTGCCTGGCACTTGTCTGGCGCAAATGTTACTTGCCATTTATCAGCCCAAGACCAGTCCAGGTCTTACTGCATATGGGCACGGACTGCTTCATTATCTGAGAGGTTGCGAATGGAACTGAACACTGTGCATTCATCAGCGAACATTCCCATTTCTGACCTTATGATGGAGGGAAGGTCATTAATGAAGCAGCTGAAGATGTTTGGGCCTAGGACACTGCCCTGAGGAACTCCTGCAGCAATGTCCTGGGGTTGAGATGATTGGCCTCCAACAACCACTACCATCTTCCTTTGTGCTAAGTATGACTCCAGCCACTGGAGAGTTTTCCCCCTGATTCCCACTTACTTCAATTTTACTAGGGTTCCTTGGTGCCACACTCGGTCAAATGCTGCCTTGATGTCAAGGGCAGTCACTCTCACCTCACCTCTGGAATTCAGCTCTTTTGTCCATGTTTGGACCAAGGCTATAATGAGGTCTGGAGCCGAGTGGTTCTGGCGGAACCCAAACTGAGCATCGGTGAGCAGGTTATTGGTGAGTAAGTGCCACTTGATAGCACTGTCGACGACACCTTCCATCACTTTGCCAATGATTGAGAGCAGACTGATGGGGCGGTAATTGACCAGATTGGATTTGTCCTGCTTTTTGTGGACAGGACATACCTGGGCAATTTTCCACATTGTGGGGTGGATGCCAGTGTTGTAGCTCTACTGGAACAGTTTGGCTAGAGGCGCTGCTAGATCTGGAGCACAAGTCTTCAGCACTACAGCTGGGATGTTGTCAGGGCCCATAGCCTTTGCTGTATCCAGTGCCCTCAGTCGTTTGTTGATATCAAATGGAGTGAATCAAATTGGTTGAAGACTGGCTTCTGTGATGGAGGATATCGGGAGGAGGCCGAGATGGATCATCCACTTGGCACTTCTGGCTGAAGATGGTTGCAAACGCTTCAGCCTTGTCTTTTGCACTCACGTGCTGGACTCCGTCATCATTGAGGATTGGGATGTTTACAGAGCCTCCTCCTCCCGTTAGTTGTTTAATTGTCCACCACCATTCACGACTGGATGTGGCAGGACTGCAGAGTTTTGATCTGATCCGTTGGTTGTGGAATTGCTTAGCTCTGTCTAAAGCATGTTGCTTCCGCTGTTTAGCATGCATGTAGTCCTGAGTTGTAGCTTCACCAGGTTGGCACCTCATTTTTAGGTACGCCTGGTGCTGCTCCTGGCATGCTCTTCTACACTCCTCATTGAACCAGGGTTGATCCCCTGGCTTGTTGTTAATGGTAGAGTGAGGCATATGCCGGGCCATAAGGTTACAGATTGTGCTGGAATACAATTCTGCTGCTGCTGATGGCCCACAGTGCCTCATGAACGCCCAGTTTTGAGCTGCTACATCTGTTCTGAATCTATCCCATTTAGCACAGTGATAGTGCCACACGACACATTGGATGATGTCCTCAGTGCGAAGACAGGACTTCATCTCCATGAGGACTGTGCGGTGGTCACCCCTACCAATATTGTCATGGACAGATGCATCTGCAACAGGTAGATTGGTGAGGACGAGGTCAAGTAGGTTTTTCCCTCGTGTTGGTTCGCTCACCACCTGTCGTGGGCTCAGTTTGGCAGCTATGTCCTTCAGGACTCAGCCAGCTCGGACAGTAGTGGTGCTACCAAGCCACTCTTGGTGATGGACATTGAAGTCCCCCACCCAGAGCACATTCTGTGCCCTTGCTACCCTCAGTGCTTCCTCCAAGTGGTGCTCAACATGGAGGAGGACTGATTCATCAGCTGTGGGAGGACGGCAGGTGGTAATCAGCAGGAGGTTTCCTTGCCCATGTTTGACTTGATGCCATGAGATTTCATGGGGTCCGAAGTCAAGGTTGAGGACTCCCAGGGCCACTCCCTCCTGACTGTATATCACTGTACTGCCAGCCGGTGGGACAGGACATACCCAGGGATGGTGATGGAAGAGTCTGGGACGTTTGCTGAAAGGTATGATTCTGTGAGTATGGCTATGTCAGGCTGTGGCTTGACTAGTCTGTGGGACAGCTCTCCCAATTTTAGCACAAGTCCCCAGATGTTTGTGAGGAGGACTTTGCAGGGTCGATTGTGCTTGGTTTGCCTTTGTCGTGTCCGGTGCCTCTTGGTCCAATGCTGGGTGGTCCGTCCGGTTTTATTCTTATTATGACTTTTTTTAGCGAGATTTTACAACTGAGTGGCTTGCTGGGCCATTTCAGAGGGCAATTAAGAATCAACCACATTGCTGAGGGTCTGGAGTCACATTTCGACCTGACCGGATAAGGACGGCAGGTTTCCTTACCGAAAGGACATTAGTGAACCAGATGGGTTTTTACAACAGTCCGGTAGTTTCTTGGTCACCATTACTGATCCTAGTTTTTTTTAATTCCAGATTTTATGTGTGCTTGGGTTGCAAGACATAATACCCGGATCGTCTGCAGATACCAGCGCACCAGCTTCTCCTTCCTCCTGAGGAATTCCTCTTCTTCCTCTAAATCCAACATAACCATTGGCAAGCCCAATGGAATTCCCACGGTGAGTACTGTTTGCAGCTGTGGTAATGAACTGATAATAGCCAGGAATGCTGTGTGGCAGGTGTGCACCAAAGGAGTACTGGATTGAAAGAAACCAGCAGCAGAAAAAAAAGGACTAGTTCTAATGTTCAAAGTTCAGTTCAAACAGCAAATCTCAGAAATATGACTAAAAGCCGATAAATCCCCTCGACCTGATGGCCTACATCCTTGGGTTCTCAAAGAGGTGGCTGCAGAGATAGTGGATGCATTGGTTGTGATCTTCCAAAATTCCCTAGATTCTAGAACGTCCCAGCGGATTGGAAGGCAGCAAATGTAACCCCGCTATTCAAGAAAGGAGGGAGAAAGAAAACAGGGAACTACAGGCCAGTTAGCCTGACATCAATCGTCGGGAAAATGCTAGAATCCATTATTGAGGAAGTGGTAACAGGGCACTTAGAAAATCATAATATGATTAGGCAGAGTCAACATGGTTTTATGAAAGGGAAATCATCGTGTTTGACAAATTTATTAAGAGTTTTTTGAAGATGTAACTAGCAGGGTAGATAAAGGGAAACCAGCGGATGTGGTATATTTGGATTTTCAAAAGGCATTCGATAAGGTACATCATAAAAGGTTGTTACACAAGATAAGGTCTCATGGGGTTGGGGGTAACACATTAGCATGGATAGAGGTTGGTTAACGGACAGAAAACAGAGAGTAGGGATAAACGGGTCATTTTCTGGTTGGCAGGCTGTGACTAGTGGGGTGCTGCAAGGGTGCTTGGGCCTCAGCTATTTACAATCTGTATTAATGACTTAGATGAAAGGACCGAGTGTAATGTATCCAAGTTTGCTGACAATACGAAGCTAGGTGGGAAAGTAAGCTATGAGGAGGACACAAAGAGTTTGCAAAGGGATATAGACAAGTTAAATGAGTGGGCAAGAAGGTGGCAGATGGAATATAATGTAGGGAAATGTGAGGTTATTCACTTTGATAGGAAGAATAGAAAAACAGATTTTTTTTTAAATTATGAGAAACTATTAAATGTTGGTGTTCAGAAAGATTTGTGTGTCCTCGTACAAGAAATACAAAAAGTTAGCATGCAAGTACAGCAAGCAATTTAAGAAGGCAAATGGCATACTGGCCTTTATTGCAAGAGGATTGGAGTACAAGGGTAAGGGAGTCTTACTACAATTGTACAGGGCTTTGGTGAGACCTCACCTGGAGTCTTATGTACAGTTTTGGACTCCTTATCTAAGGAGGATATACTTGCCTTGAAGGCGGTGCAACGAAGGTTTACTAGATTGATTCTTGGGATGAGAGGGTTGTCCTATGAGGAGAGATTGAGTGGAATGGGCCTACACTCTCTGGAGTTTAGAAGAATGAGAGGTGGTCTCATTGAAACATATAAGATTCTGAGGGGGCTTTACAGGGTAGATGCCGAGAAGTTGGATCCCTTGCCTGGAGAATCTAGAACTAGGGGCATGATCTCAGGATAAGGGGTCAGCCATTTTGGACTGAGATGAGGAGGAATTTCTTCACTCAGAGGATTGTGAATCTTTGGAATTCTCTACCCCAGAGGGCTGTGGGTCCTGAGTCATTGAGTATATTCAAGGCTGAGATAGATAGATTTTTGGACTCTAGGGGAATCAAGGGTTATGGGGATCGGGCTGGAAAGTGGAGTTGAGCTCGAAGATCAGCCATAATCTTACTGAATGGTGGAGCAGGCTCGAGGGGCCATATGGCCTACTCCTGCTCCTATTTCTTATGTTCTTATGACAACCTAGCTTTAAATAGCAGATTTCTTCAACAAACAGCTTGCAAGCCTCCCAGCACCTGTTTTACACAGGTGCTCAGTGAATCTAAAGCTCTTCAGCAAAAATACACAGGGAATCCAAAGTGGGATGAATTTACATGAATTATCATAATTTGGTGGCGTGCAAAATGCCAGAAAATGCACAAAGCACCGCTTCCAAAACTTTTAAAACTTCTGTTGCTGTAGAATCTGGATTTCAGTGCTGAGTGCACTGAGGTCTACCCTTCCAGCTTTGTGAGCCGCATGTATTGTTGGCAAGGTACTGTTGGTGAGATTGCGCTCAACTCATCAGCACTTTAATTTTAATCAGGTGCATGTTTAAAATGCCGCTGCTCTATTTTCTTCACCAGCCTGACAATGAATAAAGTTACCAGCTGGTACAACAACCAGCTGTCTTGCAGTCAGCACATGCTCTGATCTACTCCACAGCAATTAGAATCTGAATTAAACTGCCAGCTAGCAGAGCAAAATATATGTTGACTGCAAAGCCAGGTGTTTACTGTAATAACTGTAAGGCATATGGGAAGCAATTCTCCTGTGCATTCAGATAATACTAGCATATTGAGATGTAACAAATGTTTTTACCCCACACAAACAAACATTCCAAAACACATTTTTAATTACCTAATACTGTAGTCTTTTTTTCCAACTCCACAGAAGAAATCTGTAAAGTTTCTTGAAGCTGTTTGGATCTGTTAAAAAAAAACTCAAACTCTGAGTTTACAACATGTTCTGAAGATTTACTTTTAAGGTGATAAATTTAGAAGCTTGTGCATGACATCGCTCTTTAGATAGCTTATACCAGAGACAATATTAAATAAAGCATCAATCAAATATAAGTAATCACATTTAGTTGGTCAGACTTAATATACTTAGTAAAGATAGGTTGGTTTCCCAAAGTCTATCTAAGTAGTTAGCCAAATGCATTTGTTGCAGTTTTTGCACCTTAGCAATATAATTATTGACAAAAAATGAAGCAATTTTTGAAGCATATTTATTTGTTACCTTTGTTGTTCTGTTCTGAACGATTCTTCCAAATGTTCAACTGCATTTCTAAGCTCAGCAATTGTTGATGTACTGCTAGATGTAACCTTATTAAATTCTTCGATTTTGGTTTCTTTTTCTCTAGTAACCTGAATGATAATCTTTATTGCATTTTCTAACTCTTCTTCAAGAGACTTTTGAGAAATCTAATCACAGCAAACAGAATAAGCATGTCAAATTAATAATGCTATTTTCACCATAAAATTGCCATTTAATAAACATAATTCAACAAACAATAGAATCTCACAATTAAATCAAAACAGCTTTAGTTCTGACGAAAGGTCAACAACCTCATATGTTAACCCTACGTACAAAGAAAACGAAGGCTGCTATTAGATCAGTTAAAGGATAATGGAAAAGAGGATTGTAGACAATTGTGCAAGTAATGGGAAAAGCTTTTTCAGTTATGTGAAGTTATATGAAGAATCAGAGGAATGTCAAAGACTGTATTGGGCCATTGAAGGATGCTGAAGGATAGGTTCCGAAGGACTCACTGGGTATGACAGAAATATTAAATGAGTACTTTACTCTTGAAGACGATGCTTAACTGTTACAATTTAATGATGTTAATAGTAAAACTAGAAATATTAACATAGATGAACATATTGTTTTAGCTAGAATTAAGAACCTGAAAATAAATAGAGCAGCCGGGCCGGATGATATCCACCCGAGGTTCTCAGGGAGATGGGACACGTGCTGTGCGAGCCCCTTGCCCGTATTTTTAACAGCTCACCGCACTCTGGGACAGTTCCCATAGACTGGAAGGAGGCTATCTTGTAGTCCCCACCTTCAAAAAAGGAGACAGGACGGATCCAGGTAACTATGGGCCCATTAATTTGACATTAGTAATAGGAAAATGCTTGAAGGAATCATTAGGGATGTAACATATGATTACTTGGATAGAGAGGGACATACTGGGGACACCCAACATGGCTTCAATAAAAGGTCATGTCTAACAAATTTGATTATATTTTTTGAAGAAGTCACCAAGTTGGTGTATGAGGGAAGCCCAGTAGACGTTGTCTACTTAAGACTTCCAAAAATCTTTCAACAAGGTACCGTACAAGAGGCTTCTCTACAAGATCGAAGCCTCCGGTATCGTGGTAATATATTGAGCTGGATTGAGAACTGGCTGGAAGGACGTAGGCAGAAACTAGTTATAGATGGATTTGGATCTGTTTGGAGACAGGTCGCCAGGGTTGTCCCACAGGGATTGGTGTTGGGACCGTTGCTCTTTACTATTTTTATTAATGATCTAGATGTAGGTGTTGGGGGTACGATCTGCAAATTTTCAGATGATAACGAGATGTGTGCAAGTGTCAGGGCAGTACACGATGCTCGACTACTTCAGGTGAATCTTCATGTGTTGGAGGACTGGGCTCCAACACATGTTTAAGTTGGAGAAGTGCAGTGATATGCATGTGGGCAGTACAAATGCTCAAGATACATACACCCTTCAGTCAAAAGCATTAAAGCAGGTGAAGAAAGAAAGAGATCCAGGCGTTCTAGTGCATAGATCTCTAAAGGTTCATGAGCAATGCCGTGAAGCAATACTTGGAGCAAATAGGGTGTTGGGGTGCATTTATAGGACAACTGACTCTAAGACAAAGCTTACTATTTTGTACAAGACCTTGGTCAGGCTTCATTTGGAATACTGTGTCCAGTTTTGGTCTCCTCACATGTTGGGTGATATTGAGGCTTTGGAAAGGGTGCAGAGAAGAGCCACAGGAAAGCTAATTCCCAGCTTAAAGCATCTTAGTTATCAAGATAGGCTAAAAGAGTTGGGACTCTACACTTTAGAGAAGCATAGACTTAGGAGTGATCTGATTGAGGTTTATAAGATGATGAAGGGAATAGATTGTGTTCCAGTTGACAATTTGTTCCAATTAAATATGTTAGGAAGGACCAGAGGTCACAATTTTAAGTTGTACAAGGCAAGATCTAGGTTAGATTTTAGGAGGTGGTTCTTTTCCCAGAGAATAGTGGACCTCTGGAACAGGCTGCCGGCTCATGCGGTGGACGCTGATTCACTGAATTCCTTCAAGCGAGAGCTGGACCTGTTTCTGGCTGGGGTGGAGATCACTTCTTACAATAGATAGATAAAGTAGTGCATAGAATTATCAAGGCCAGAGTGATCGCCTGGACTAGTTTTGATTGTCAAAGGGGGTCAGAGAGGAATTGCCCAGATTTTTCCCCCCAAATTGGCATGGATTTTTATCTGGTTTTTCGCCTCTCCGAGGAGATCACGTGGTGTGGTGTGGGGAGTGTATATATTGTGATACACAAGGTATCACGATTGTGCGACAGGCTGGATGGACCAGAGGATCTTCTCCTGTCCGTCAATGTTCGTATGTTCGTAAAGTAACCTCACCAACAGTAATAATTTCAGACTGATCGCTGCTATAATTAATACTCAGCATCAGTTAATGCTAATTTATAGTGATACGCTGAATTGCCTACGTAACGTCGGCTACTCGTTTTGTTAAGTAACTGTGCATTAATTATTTGAACATCGTTCCTTCATACTTAGAATCATTGTCCAGTGGCAGAAACCAAATACTGCAAAAGTACACACTAGTACTGAGCAGAGTTGTACAACACATTTTCTACCCATCTTACTCTAGATTTTTTGGATGCTGTGTTTTAGATTTCCCTCATAGGTAAGTTCCAACTCTCTATTCCTTTAAGATCAACTTCACTAGCCTTAATAATTCAGTGGGCTTTTGGTAACATGCCCAGGATAACAAACTGAACAAGGGTTGTGTTAAATATTTTTATCTACTGTAATTATCCAATGCCTCCATAAATTCTCTCGCCCGTCTTCGATAAGCAGTAGAGCATCACAACATCAGACCTTGTTTTAGGTTTGTTGTTAAGCAAATCTGTTTATCGAAAGATGAACAAGAACTAACAGTATATATATATATAGCTTCCACAAAAGAAAACAATAAAAGATTGTATTCTGAATGCTAAACTGGTCTTTTGTAAATAACTTTTATATATGCACAGGGGAGGATAATCAACCCTATTATGTAAATTGCTGATAACTTGAATTGAGACTACAGCAATAATTTCTGACTTCATTGGAAAATCACCTGAACTTGCCAGGTGAGTCGCAAATAGGGACCCCAGCAGGAAGGTGCTATCAAGCGGCACTTACTCACCAATAACCTGCTCACCGATGCTCAGTTTGGGTTCCGCCAGGACCACTCGGCTCCAGACCTCATTACAGCCTTGGTCCAAACATGGACAAAAGAGCTGAATTCCAGAGGTGAGGTGAGAGTGACTGCTCTTGACATCAGGCCAGCATTTGACCGAGTGTGGCACCAAGGAGCCCTAGTAAAATTGAAGTAAGTGGGAATCAGGGGGAAAACTCTCCAGTGGCTGGAGTCATACTTAGCACAAAGGAAGATGGTAGTGGTTGTTGGAGGTCAATCATCTCAGCCCCAGGATATTGCTGCAGGAGTTCCGCAGGGCAGTGTCCAAGGCCCAACCATCTTCAGCTGCTTCATCAATGACCTTCCCTCCATCATAAGGTCAGATACGGGGATGTTCGCTGATGATTGTAGTGTTCAGTTCCATTCGCAACCCCTCAAATAATGAAGCAGTCCGAGCCCGCATGCAGCAAGACCTGGACAACATCCAGGCTTGGGCTCGTAAGTGGCAAGTAACATTTGCGCCAGACAAGTGCCAGGCAATGACCATCTCCAACTAGAGAGAATATAACCACCTCCCCTTGACATTCAACGGCATTACCATCGCTGAATCCCCCACCATCCACATCCTGAGGGTCACCATTGACCAGAAACTTAACTGGACTAGCCATATAAATACTGTGGCTACAAGAGCAGGTCAGAGGCTGGGTATTCTGTGGCGAGTGACTCACCTCCTGACTCCCCAAAGCCTTTCCACCATCTATAAGGTACAAGTCAGGAGTGTGATGGAATACTCTCCACTTGCTTAGATGAGTGCAGCTCCAACAACACTCAAGAAGCTTGACACCATCCAGGACAAAGCAGCCCGCTTGATTGACACCCCATCCACCACCCTAAATATTCACTCCCTTCACCACTGGCGCACAGTGGCTGCAGTGTGTACCATCCACGGGATGCACTGCAGCAACTCGCCAAGGCTTCTTCGACAGCACCTCCCAAACCTGCGACCTCTTCCACCTAGAAGGACAAGATCAGCAGGTACATGGGAACAACGCCACCTGCACGTTGCCCTCCAAGTCACACACCATCCCGACTTGGAAATATATCGCCGTTCCTTCATCGTCGCTGGGTCAAAATCCTGGAACTCCCTACCTAACAGCACTGCGGGAGAACCTTCACCACACGGACTGCGTTCAAGAAGGCGGCTCACCACCACCTTCTCAAGGGCAATTAGGGATGGGCAATAAATGCCGGCCTCGCCAGCGACGCCCACATCCCATGAACGAATAAAAAAAAACAATGCTGCCCACATATCTCCACTGTACCACAACTTCCTCTTTAATGACGAGCTGCAGCCCTTTAAAAGGTGCTGCCGTGCCAATTTTCAACTCCCCGACCAAGTGTGCTACAGGGCAGGCCTTCCATGTGCCAATAGTGTGTTCAAAATTAGGAGAAGGGACTCTCATTGAAAAATTCAGCAAGGGACACTACCTATTTTATTTATGTTGTCCACCAACTGGTAATAGCATTATCTCATACATCTTACCTATCCATTCCTTTCTCTGCAACTATCCATGACTGCTCGTGAAGCTCCACTGTGAACTTGCCTCCACCTCCCTTTCCCACTCTCACTTGTTCTGCACAGAGACCAGAACAACTCGCAAGCAACTCCTTCACTGACTTGCGCCTGCATCTTTCTGTCCTCACTGTCCCCACAGGGTGCACCATTGCACATTGCAGAGTCCAGGCACACGTACTCACCATTACTACCTTCCTTTTGTTTACCAGGTGTGCTAAGGCACCGCCCCGGGAGAATGGCAGTGGCGCCATGGAACACAAACCTACTGTCCTCTCTCAGGATGACTGCATTCCTGCTCCCACCCCTGCCACTCTGCCAGTGCCCCTGCAGTTGCCTATCAGCCAGCCAGGCTAGACTGCTGCAGCCCAGGCCAAGATGGTGCAGTCTGAAGCCAGGCCCTCCCAACCCAGAGCTTTTCAAGATCATCCTCCAAGGCCATCAGCATGCTCCTCAATTGAAAGCCAGCAGCCTTCCACCACCCATGTTCCAGCCATTGGGGCTGCACCTCGTAGGAGCACCAGGATAGGTAAAGGCACATGAACAACAGGCACAAAAGGAATACACAAGGGTGAATAGTTTGATTTTGTTTGTAACATTTCATTTGTTAATTTATAAATGTGAATTTGAATTTGCATTTGGTGGTGGTTTTCATTTCTGCGATGAGCTGAGGGAGGAAGCAATGTGTAATCATATGGAAGGCGATTTGATGGCCATGTGGAAGAGGACGAGTAGGGAGTGTCGGACTGTTGGTGACCCAGGAGATAATGTTCATGTTATTAATATTGCTCATGGGTCAGGTGAGCACGCAGAGCCCTGGCAGACAGGGCCAGTGTACCTTGTTGCCCCCTTGAGTCTTCTTCCACCTCATCCTCAGCCTCTTCTTCCTCCTCTTCTTCCTCCTCTTTCTCTAGCTCAGGGTCTTGCCAGATAGGCGGCGGCGAGGGCTGTTCCCTCATAAGGGCGAGGTTGTGTAGCATGCAGCATACCATGACGAATCTTGACACCCGCTCAGCTGAGTACTGCAGGGTTCCAATAGAACGGTCCACGCAGCTGAAGCATTGCTTTAGGACACCTATGGTATGCTCAATGATGTTACCTGTGGCAACACGGCTCTTGTTGTAGGCCGTTCTGCACGTGTGCATGCATTCCTGACCAGGGTCATGAGCTATCTCATATGGGGATAGCCCTTGTCACCTAGTAGCCAGCCTTTCATTTGCCGAGCCGGTTCAAAGATAGCTGGCACATTGGACTGCTGCATAGTGAAGGCATCGTGACTGCTGCCAGGGTAGCAGCCATTGACCTCCATGACTCGCTGCGTGTGGTCGCACACCAGTTGCACATTCAGGGAGTGGAACTCCTTTCTGTTCATGAAGATGGCAGAGGTGAGATGTGGAGCACGCATGGCAATATGCGTGCAGTCAACAGCATCCTGCAACGTGGGGAAGCCTGAAATGCGAGCAAATCCTTGTGCTCGCTCGTTCTGCTTCTCTCTATCAAGAAGGAACGTGATGAACCTGTTGCGTACAGTGCCTCTGTGACTTCCCTTATGCAGCAATGCATTTCACACTGTGAGATGTTGCACAGCTCGCCAGCAGAGGCCTGAGGATCCAGAGCCATAGAAGTTCAGCATCATGGTTTCCTTGACAGCCACAGGCAATGCTGTCCTTGCCCTGCTTTGAGGCTGTAGTTGTGGCTGCAGCAGTTGACAGAACTCCATCACAACCTCTTTGGTGAACCTCAGCCATCAGATGCACTGATCCTCACCCATCTGGAGGTAAGAGTGGTGTTCCCTGAAGGCCCTCATGGGATATAGCTTCCTGCTCAGTTCCCTGTGGCTCCTCCTCCTTCTCCTCCTCATCCCTCTCCTCGCAGCTTGACCCACTCTGCATGGCCTCTCTGCATGCTCCCAGTCATGTTCTATGCCCGGCGGGAGCCTTAGCAGACCACCCATGGTTGCCAGGAATCATGTTCAAACACTGTTGTAAATTCCACCAACTGTAAGGCAGTATCTGCCAAATCATTCTCAAATATACTATAGCAACTCTCTGTAAGTGTAGAAAGCTTCAACAAACATGTCCAATTCTACCAGCAGCCAGAAGCAATAATCCAGCAACTAACCTGCAACACCTTAAATAGCGCTGGTGGGGAGTCCTCCAGGTACTCGAAGACATGTTCAGGGTTAAGTCAATGCGTTGAGTGGAGCGTTAAGTGCCAAAATGGTGTCTATCACTTTAAATCAGCGTTGCACACTGATCTAACTTATATTCTCCCTACTTTACATGATGCCGGCGTTCCTTATCTTCGCATGCGCAAAGCCTTTTACCAAGATGGCGTCCGGTCACGTCATGCTAGAAGCATGCGTGTGCATTCCGGACACCATTTTGGAACTTCGGGAGACCAAAAAAACAGGCACTACGCGGCCCAATTTCTAGACCCACTAGTCATTTTCATCCAATTCGAGTACATACCCATTATCCGTACACTCTGTCTTCAACCTCCTAACCAGGTAAATAATTTGCCTTCAATACCAAAAGCTTTAATTTTAGCTAACAGTCTCTTATGTGGAACCTTATCAAATGCCTTCTGGAAGTCCATATAAACTATATCGACAGACATTCCCCTGTCTACTACTTTAGTTACTTCCTCAAAAAATTTAATTAGGTTCGTTAGACATGACCAACCCTTTACAAATCCATATTGGCACTCTCTAATCAGCTCAAATTTCTCTAAGTGCTCACATTCTGTCCTTAATTATAGATTCCAATAACTTCCCCACAACAGATGTTAGACGAATAGCTCTATAATTTCCTGATTTCTCTCTCTCACCTTTCTTAAATAATGGAATTACATTTACAATTTTCTAATCTAAAGGGACAATTCCTGTATCGAGAGAGCTTTGGATGACTATGGCTAAAGCATCTGCAATTTCTTCACCTACTTCTTTTAAAACCGTGGGGTGGAAGGACCTGGGGATTTGTCAGTCTTTAGTGCTATTATTTTTTCTAATACTGTTTTCTTGCTTAGGTTAATTTTAGTGAGTTCCAATCCTTAATTCATTATTAGTTTCCCTGGAATGTCAGGTATATTATCCCCTTCCTCTGGTCCTTCCCAACATATTGTTACAAGCACTGACACCCAAGCTTCCATACATCAGTCCTAACCATGCCAAATGCGTGGCAAAGGCCATAAATAGTTCGGAAGACATTCCCCTAACACTTTCTTCTTTCTGTTTTCTTAGTTATGTCACCTGAAGCCGCAGCAGGGCTCTCCCGAGATCACTCCACCTGCACCTCGTCTAGCACTTCATCACTACATCTTACTCAGGCAAGCACCAGAACAGGTCCATCAACTCCGTGGGACTGAGTTAGCTAGTTTGTGGGGAACACCCTGAGTGATGCACAGAGCACAGGTGACCATTAACTAGAGAAGATGGTACCAAAGGATCAGGAAGCACATGTCCAGAGGATCAAGTAGCCTCCCTTCCCATCTATAGATCCAGATCTTAAGAGCCCAGTTTTTAAAAGTGAATGTTTTCAGAGCATGAGTGACTTGCAGTTTTTGGGGGTTCTGCCTAGGAGCTTCTAAAAGATGGCAGAAAGTATGGAGGAGTCTGCCAGCCAAATGTACGCAGTGCTCTGACAAGGCATGAAAAGGATGCAGTTAGCTTTGGAACAAGTAGCAGCTCCAGGGACTTCTGCAGTGCAGTTGTTTATAGTACAAGCTCTTATGACAGCTGCCATACAGGTCATTGGCAGCAATCTCACCTACACATTGGCTAGGATATCTGATGAATTGGGCCAAGTGAGGCAAGAGATGTGTCGTGGCATCTCCAATGTCATTGCTGTAGTGGGATCTGTTGACCCACTGGCACACCAAATATAATGATGTGGAGGTTTGGAGCAGGGGCAGACAATAAGTGAGGTTGCTGTCTCTCCAGATGGCAACATATTCACACCATGCTGAAACTCTACCACACTGATTTCACAGAAGCCTGAAAACAGGCTACCGTACGTAGCCTATTGGTTATGGTACTGCACTAGCAATCCCAGAGGTTGTGAGGTCAAATCCCACCAAAGCAAGTTGAGAAACTGAATTAAATAAAATCTGGTAATTTATCATTAAAATAACCTCGAAACGTGAGTGATTGTTGTTATAATCCACCAATTCAAGTATGTGCAGATTTAACTTACATGTGATTCCAGTGCCACACCACAGGCATGATTTTAGCCTGGAAGAATAGGTGGTTTAGAGGTGGAGGGGGGGGGCAGTAAAAATTGCAAAAATCTAAAACCCGCCCCCAACTCACCTCCATCCTGTTTTCCGGTTTTAACGTGAGCGAGACGAGGGACAGACAACCAACCCGCTCTCAGGAGGCGGGTCGGATATTAAAAGCTTTTGAGGAAGCTGCGGGCCTCCATTTTCAAAGCTTTTTTGATTTTAGCCCCGGGATTTCCGGGCCTTCTCCTTCACGCCACATAAGAGGAGGCGAGGAGGCCCAAAACTGCAGGTAATATAACTGCCTTTATAGCGCTGCTTGTGGGCCCGGATGAGCAGGAGTGCTTCCCCCAGGCCCAACGAGCCTACCTATAGCGACCCCCACCTCAACGATCGCCGACCGCTCCCCCACAACGATCGTGACCCCCCCATGATTGCCGACCCACGCGATGACTCCCGACCCCCCCCCAACGATCGCCGACCCTCGTAATAACACCCGATCCTGACCCCCACCCCTCCCCCCATGGTGACTGACCCTCCCCACAATAACTGACTCCTGATCCCCCCCCAGTAACTGAACCCCAATCTCCTGCAATGACTGACCCCTCCCCCGATGACTGATAACTCCCAGTGACCCCCATGCCCATCGATGCCCCTCCCCCATGCACCCCCACCTCCAATCCATCCCATCTATCACTTACCGGAACACATCCTCTTCTCCCGTCCGACTGAGTCCAGCCTGTCAATCAGACTGGCCTGTCGGGTGGGAAACCATCAAAAAAATAGACGCTCTTGCGTCAAAATCATAAGGACGTCCACGAAACCTGTACTTCCGGGTTTCTCGTCCACAATTGCCCCTTCCCGGCTCCAGGCTAAAATGATGCCATATATGGTTAACTCTTATTACCCTCAGAGCAATTAGGGGTGGTCAATAAATACTGCCTTGCCAGTCTTACCTAGCCTCAAGCAGGACCATCTGGGGTCCACACTAACACATGTTGAGAGCCACTTCAATCTTGGAAGCCTCTTAGAAGACATTCAGTTCACAGCCACTTCCCCAGCTCCTGCCATGGGGTCAGCAGTGAGAAGCACTTCCTCTCTTTCCCCCAGGTCCCCTTGTCTGATGATGACAACTGCTGCTGCTCTGCCTCCTCTAAATGCAGATCTCTCTGCAATGCGATGTTGCGCAATATGCAGCACACCACAGTGACCCGTGAGACACTATCTGGAGCGTATTGCAGGGAGTCCCCCGAGCGGCAGAGACACCTGAACCTTTGCTTGAGCAGTCCAATCGTGTGCTCTATAAGGATCCTGGTTGTGCTTTAGCTTTGACTGTATCTGTACTGCACAGGCATGGTGGGGTTGTCCAGGGGTGTCAACAGCCAGATCGGCAGGGGGTATCCCTTGTCCCTCAGCAGCCACCCTATCACGTTCCTTATAAGGTTGAATATAGGGGGAATTGTAGACTGGATAAAAGCATTGTGGCAGCTCCCTGGGTAACGTGTAGACACCTCCATCATGGTTTTTCTGTGATCTGCCACTCGCTGGACATTGATAGAGTGGTATTCTTTTCAATCAGCGAATGTTCCAGTGCCCTGATGGCAATATAGGTGCAGCCAATGACACCCTGGACGCGAGGAAAGCCAGGCACTGCTGCAAAGCCTGAGCTCTCTCCTGTTGACTGTTTAGGACAGTGGGGTAGGTGATGTACTACTCTGTCCTGGCAAAGAGAGCGTGGGTGATCTGTTTAATGCAGCTGTGTACTGCAGACTGTGATATGCGTCTGATGTCCTCTGTAGCAGCCTGAAAGGATCCAGCGGTAAAATTCAGGGCTGTGACGAGTATGCTCCCCTGGTCCAGCAGGCAGCCGGTCCTATCCCAAGAGGCTTCAGAGGTCTACCATAGCCTGCCTGGAAAAGCACAGCCTCCTCCTGCATTGCTCCTCAGATAGCTGCAAGAAGCTGATTCATGGACTGTAGACCCTGTGCGCTGGGTATAGCCAACTGTATGCAGATCCCCATACCTGCTGTCTTCTGAAAGGCTGAGCTGCTGGTGGTGCTGGTGGTTGCTGAGGCTGCTGCTGCTCCTCCTCATAGGGTTGTAAGGCAAAAAGAAAGTGTGGAAGTAGCAATCTAGAAGCTGGAAAGTCTCCTGGAAAACCAGACAGCAAAAGAACCTCTGATCCAGTGAGCTGCAGCTGTGAGCCCCTTTCTGTACGGCTTCAGGAACTCTAAGACACCAATCCCACTAAGCTTTGCTGGCAGATTGGGATTGGGCAGGGATTCCGCAATTTTGAGTTAAAATTGTTTGTGAGTGCGTATGACATCATTGGAGCATGATTTTCAAATTTTAATTATGCGGCTGCTTGACTGGGTCAAGCACCTGTCCGAGTACAAAATCTAGTGAGTTAAAATTGTGGGCTGGGTTAAAATTGCACCTTCTGTTTTTTCAGATATAACTAGCTCTTAATCCAACTTGCAAACCTTCCCCTATTTCCATGCCACTTAATCGTCTCCAACAGTTTCCTGTGCAGTACCTTGTCAAAGGCTTCCTGAAAATCCATGTACACCACATTCACTGCATTCCCCCCATCCAACACATCTGTCACATCCGCAAAGAACAGGTTTGCCAAACACAATCTTCTTTTTCTGAAATATGTATTGGCTGCATTTGATTATTTTCTTTTCAAATACATTTTTTAGCAATTTCATGGTTAACTAAAGACTCCTAAATTTTCCCTGCCACAGATGTTAAATCACTGGCATGTAATTGCCAGGAAAGCTCTGCCTCGCTTTTTGAAAATGGGTATTACTTTGGCCACTCTCCAGCACATATCCACTCTTAATAGTACCCTGAAATTTAGACCTAGAAATTAGATCAAACTGTGCCCATTTTACAGGCTGCCACTACAAAGGTAAGTTTCAACTTTTTTACTTACCTTATTGTGTTAAATCCGCAGGCCGCTGCCAGTCAACGCACACACCTCCTCCCAATTGTCGTCTCCCCCTCCCATAATCTCCCAAGGATCTTCCGGGACTGGCTAGCTGCCTTTGGGGCTGTGATTGGCACCTGCAGCTGGCCGGTCCCGGAAGATCCTTAGGAGATTATAGGAGGAGCAGACGACAATTGGGAGGAGGTGCGTACATTGACTGACAGCGGCCTGCAATAAACAAATGAGGCCGGCGGACACGTTTGCCATGGTCCTGCCACCGGCCTCATTTGGGTGCGATCAAATTTATGGACCATAATTTCTAGGACCTCCACTATTCTTTCACCCATTTCCCTCAACATACTTGGATGTATCTTGTCTGCTGCCAGCACTTTGTCCTCCTTTAGCTTAACTAACTTTTATAATACTTTCCTTTTATTGATTAAAATATCTCCTCTTATTTTTAATCAATTCAGGATTTACCTACTCGCCAATATCCTTCTCTTTTGTAAACATTAAAGTGAAGTACTTGTTAAGTATCGCCGCCAATTTTGGTTTACCCTTTATTAATTCACTAATGCAGAGCAGCAAAGCTAATAGGATGTTAAACTACAGCCAAAACAATTGAATATAAGTCAGAGGTAATGATCAAACTGTATAGTGTTCTGGTCAGATCACACCTTGAATGCTGCATCCAGTTCTGGTTGCAAAGTAAAAATAGACATATTCAAATGCTGGAGGTAGTGCAGGGAAGAGCCACAAGGCTGGTCCAAGGTCTGAGTTATGAGGAAAGACTAAATAGACTTGGGCTTTTCAGCTTGGGGTGTCTGAGAGGTGATCATACATAGATATGTAAGATTGTTAAGGGTATTGGGAAAGTTACTTTAAATTAAACTGTGGCAGTTGATCAAAGGAATACAGATTCAAACTGATAAACGGTAATTTTAGAACTTTCATCAGGAAACTCTTCTTCCTATCAAGAGTGATCAATATACAGGGAATGATTTTCACTCGGAGCCAAGTACCCCGTGCATTCGCAGATATTCGCGTGAGGAACCCGGAAGAGAATTGAGTGTGTTGCAATCTGTGATCGTAACTCAATTGAAGGTGAGTATTTGAGCTTCCGGGTTTCCACACACCAGGCAACCAGCTGGCTGCCAGTCAGCATTGAAAGGAGCTGCAAATTAGAGAGGGGGCGAGAGGGAGAGAGAGAGATCATTGGCACTGCAAAAATCACAGGGGAGGGGGGAAGGTGAGGGGATGTGGACGACATTGGGGCGGGGGGGGGCCAGCTAGCATAGGACCATCGTGGGAGAGGTCAGCCAGCATCGGAGATCAAGGAGGGTGGGTAAGCCAGCATCGGAGGTCAGGGGGAGGGGTCAGTCAGCATTAGAGATCGGGGCGGGGGCGGGGTCATGCATCAGAGGGGGTGTCCACCATCTGGGGGTGGGGGGGGGGGGTCGGTCGATCACTGTCGGCCAGGTGAGATTGTTGGTCCTGGATTAAGCACTCCTGTTCCTCTGGGCCCACAATAAAGGCACTCAGCTCATGGATCTGGCCCATCCCTCCTGCTTTCACCTGACATGAATCGGAAACAATGGGAAACCCGAACAGGTAAGGTTAAATTCATTTGCGTTTTCCAATACACAAAATATTAAGTACCTCAAGTATTTCAATGAGATACATTGCCCCTTTAAGTATCAGCCCGCCAGCTTTAAATGGGGTCGGGACTTCCTGCTGCCTGCTGTGCACACGGGGACAAACCTGCCCGGGTTAAACCAGAGGTCCCCCTCTAAAAAGTTATTATTTTAACCTCCCGCCCATCCCCATCCCATCCGTTCTTGGGGGTTAAAATTACCCCCATGATCTCTCTGGATGGATTAATTAAGATGGGCTGAATGTCCTTTCTCACCTGTAATTATCTTGCAATCTTGTGGAAAAACCCAGGTCAACTATCATCTCTTACACTAATCTTCAAAAACCCATATTATTATAACTAGCCGTGCTTGATTACACACAAAAACTCACTATAATTTAAAGTGATTATTCAATTTACCCACTATTACAATTAATGTTTGATTGTTAATTAAATCAAATATGTAACAACTTTGTTTACATATTTTGCACTGAGTCCCTAAACTGTATTGGGCCACACAACAGATGTTTTCAAACAAACTTTTTACTTTGGTAAGAACAAATCATACCTCTCTTTTCTTCAGTACATCCTCTGCCTTCTCCAATTCTGTAGTCAAATTTTGTTCTTTGGCATGTGACTCTTGAAGATCTTCATTGAGATGCCCTTGTTAATAATTTAATAAATTGAATAGTAGTGAAAACTATGATAATATAAAGTGATAGTTCATAACTTTTATGAGTTTTTCCATAATAAAATTATTTAATATGTCTTGAAACCTTTTATATTGCCCTTTCCAAAACTTGTTTGTTGAAATTACCATTATTCTTATAGTTCTTGACACTCAACACTGTGTGGAATATTTTTGCAGATAAAATAAATAAAATTAGTACTGCAAAACCAAATGGACTTTGTAATATCTTTGACCCCTCAAGCCTGCTCTGCCATTCAATAAGATCATGGTTGATCTTCAACCTCAACTCCACTTTCCCACCTGATCCCCATATCCCTTAATTCCCCTAGAGTCCAAAAATCTATCTATCTCAGCCTTGAATGTACTCAACGACTCAGTATCCACAGCCCTCTGGAGTAGAGAATTCCAAAGATTCACAATCCTCTGAGTGAAGAAATTCCTCCTCATCTCAGTCCAAAATGGCTGACCCCTTATTCTGCGATTATACCCCCTCTCGACTCTCCAGCCAGGGGAACCAACCTCTCAGCATCTACCCTATCAAGCCCCCTCAGAATCTTATATGTTTCAATGCGATCACCTCTCATTCTTCTAAACTCCAGACAGTATAGGCCCTTTCTACTCAATCTCTCCTCATAGGACAAACCTCTCATCCCAGGAATTAATCTAATGAACCTTCGTTGCACCCGCCTCTAAGGCAAGTATATCCTTCCTTAGATAAGGAGACCAAAACTATACACAGTACTCTAGGTGTGGTCTCACCAAAGCCCTGTACAATTGTAGTAAGACTTCCTTACTCTTGGACTCCAACCTCCTTGCAATAAAGGCCAACATGCCATTTGCCTTCCTAATTGCTTGCTGTACTTGCATGCGAACATTTTGTATTTCTTGTACGAGGACACACAAATCTCTCTGAACACCAACATTTAATAGTTTCTCATCATTTAAAAAAAAATCTGTTTTTCTATTCTTCCTACCAAAGTGAATAACCTCACATTTCCCCATATTATACTCCATCTGCCACCTTCTTGTCCACTCACTTAACCTGTCGATATCCCTCTGCAGACTCCATGTCCTCCTCATAGCTTACTTTCCCACCTAGCTTTGTATCGTCAGCAAACTTGGATACATTACACTCGGTCCCTTCATCTAAGTCATTAATATAGATTGTAAATAGCTGAGGCCCAAGCACCCTTGCAGCACCCCACTAGTCACAGCCTGCCAACCTAAAAATGTCCCGTTTATCCCTACTCTCTGTTTTCTGTCCGTTAACCAATCCTGTATCCATGTTAATACATTATCCTCAACCCCATGAGACCTTATCTTGTGTTAACAACCTTTTTTGTGATGTGGAGATGCCGGTGATGGACTGGGGTTGACAATTGTAAACAATTTTACAACACCAAGTTATAGTCCAGCAATTTTATTTTAAATTCACAAGCTTTCGGAGGCTTCCTCCTTCCTCAGGTGAACGTTCACCTGAGGAAGGAGGAAGCCTCCGAAAGCTTGTGAATTTAAAATAAAATTGCTGGACTATAACTTGGTGTTGTAAAATTGTTTACAACCTTTTTTGTGGCACCTTATCGAATGCCTTTTGAAAATTCAAATATACTACATCCACCGGTTCCCCTTTATCTACCCTGTTAGTTACATCCTCAAAAAACTCTAATAAATTTGTCAAACACATTTTCCCTATCATAAAACCATGTTGACTCTGCCTAATCATATTATGATTTTCTAAGTGCCCTGTTACCACTTCCTTAATAATGGATTCCAGCATTTTCTTGACCCCTGATGTCAGGCTAACTGTTTTCGCTCTCCCTCCTTTCTTGAACAGTGGAATTTGTCAAAATCAAGCCATGTAGCATGAATGTAAAGTGTCCACTCTGATAATACACTCAGTATTGTTTATCTCTGCGAGGGTAACTGATTCAAGTTATGTTAAATTTGTATAGAACCTTGGTTAGACCACACTTAGAGTACTGTGCACAGTCCTGGGGGTCGATTTTAGGATGGCCGAGCGGGTACGTTCATGGCAGGGGAGCTCCGAAAAATGGGGATTCCCAGGGTGGGTCCAGAGCCCGGCTCCGACCTGCCCACTTCCGGGTTCCCCAATGACGCGCTTAGATGCGCGCGCAGCTCCCACATGTGGGACTGGATCCCACTTAAATCAATGAATTTGATAGTTCAGGTCGTTAGTAGACCTGATTTGGAGGATATTTTAGGAGGGGTGGGATTTTCATCCAAACTGAGCGTGTTTCCCGTACTGGGGGAAATACTCCCAGTTGAAATGGACGTGTTGCAGCCACCAGCCTGTGGCAGCTGCAAAGGTCCATTTGACAGGTGGCAGGGGGGAGACCCTCACTCATTGCAGGAGGCCACTCTGTCACTTTGGACAAAGTTTGGCCTGCACCACCCTCCTCTTAACACAAAAATTCACCAACTTGCAACCTCAACCCCGGCGTGCAGACACATTTAGTTACCTTGCGGACCCCCTCAAACGTACATCTTTTGGATGGGGGCCGCCATAGCTGCAGTCATGACATCCTCGGAGGACGAACAGCATCACCAGCCTCGCCGGCCACCTCAGACACGTGGAGCTCCACAATACAGTGCTGTGACACATCCACCTGCACAGCAGGAGTGAGGGCAACTGCAGAGAGAGATGCGTCGCGGAAGGCACTACCCTCGCCACAGGATCTACAGACCAAGGCTCAGCTTCCTGGACCTCTCTGAGGAGCAGTGCACACTGAGTCTCAGAGTCACTCGACATGTAGTCGTGGATATCTGCAGCCTCCTTCATGCCGAGCTGCTCCCGGCCGGCCCGAGCACCATCTTCTTACCTGTCGCTGTCAAAGTCACCACTGCTCTCAACAACTTCTCCTCCGGATCCTTCCACGGTGCCACCAGGGACATCGCCGGCATCTCTCAGTCGTCTGCACAAAAGAGCCCTGCAAATACACCTACACCCACCCTGCAGTGACACAATGGGTGGCATCAGGTGTGGGTCTTCATGTTGATCCTCAGGAAAGGGAATAATTGCACAAGCCAGACAAGATTTGCAAAGACGTGGCAGCAGTGGTGATAACAAATTTTTATGTTTTTTTGCAAAACAAACAAAAGTAAATCAAAAACATAACATTTTGTCTTACACCCTTGTGCATCCCCTTTGTGCTCACAAAACCTTCGCCTTACGTTTACAGGAACCCCTACGTGGTGCTACCCCTGTGGCTTCAGCAGAGGTAGTGGCAGGTTGCTCTTGTCTATACCCTGACCGATGAGATGCTTTGCGCGAACGCCCTCTGGGTTTCGGTGCCCATGAGGGCCCCTCCAAAGACTGCTCCATCTGCACCTGTGCAGGGGCCGACTCTGCCACCTGGAGAGGGAGCAGCATTGCGGGTACTGGTTGAGAGCGGGGCAATGGGTGAGACGTGGCAACGCTTTGAGTGGCGTTCCCACTTCCATGTCCCCTTTCACCATCATCCCTCTCCTGACCCAGGCCCACATCACTCCTTCCATCCTGCTGGAAGACAGTTTGGAGGACTTGTGTGAAGCCTTGGAAGGCAAGTTGTAAGATATCTGTCAGCCTGTTTAAGGCGGTAGAATGTTGCTCACCCTGAATCCAAACGGCTGTTATCAGGGCCTGAATGGACTCATTGTTGAGCCATGCTTGAAGCTCGATGGAGGCTAGCCTTGCCTCCATCGCAAACATTCCCGCACCTACCCGCGACACTATCTCAGAGATGCCTTCACGTCCCTGTGACAGTATTCCACACATGGAGGAGTTGGACTCCTCCATCCTCTGCGTGATTGTAGAGAGTGCGCGTGGCAACTGTTCCAGTACCTCGGCAATGTGCTGCTGGCCTTCGATGACACTCCTTTTCATGGCTGGCCCCCAGGGTTCAGCATCTGGGTCCAGCTGAGCGGAGCCTGGAGAAGAGTGCTCCCACCGACGCGGACTCTCCACGGCTGCCCCTGCCACCAGGGTCTGCTCGTGCTCACATGTGCATGGTGACTCACCATGCGCAAGCCCAACTAAGTGAGGACGGGGACCCGCCGAGGTGTGTGTGTCTGTGCTGGTGGATGGCTGGCTCAGAAGTCACGATACACCCTCAGAGGCCGATAGGTCCTCTGAGGAATCGCCCTCCGCCGTCACAGCACTCGCAGATGGCCCTGCAAGAGAACAGAAAGCAATATTAAGCATGTGGACAGATGTTGAGGTGTTGCAGATGTCAAGTGATGCTAAGATCATTCACTATCATGAGTGCTGAGTGTTAGATTTCTGTCACCAGCCGCTTGTGCACTCCAAGACTCGGCGTCTGCCACGGACAGGCACTCCAGCATCCGGCTTACTTCCAATGCCTGCTGCTCTGTGTCTGTTAAGACCACCTGATGTGGCGGGCCCCCTTTGGTCCTTGCCCTCTCCCGGGCATTCTGGCATCTCTTCTCTTATCAAGGCAAAACATAGAGAGGCGTGAATGAGTGATGGTTGCATGGTGACCCGCTGCATGCATTGGTGTGGGTGGGGGTGACCGTGAGGGAGATGCATGGGAGGGTGCTTGTGAGACATAGCCATGAGATTGTATGAGGATTGGGTTGTGTGATAGTGTTCGAATGGGAACTGGGGTGGTGAGTAAGTGCAGGCAAGGTGAGGATGATGGTTGAGCGGATGTGAGGAGTGATGCGAGAGCATTGTGGTGGCAGTGCAGAAGGAGTTGTGTGGTGGTGGAGGTGATGTGGAAGACGGAGTGTGAGAGAATGCGTAAGTATACTCACTTTGGCAGACCTGGTTAGGTCATTAAAGCGCTTCCTGCACTGGACCCAGGTTCGGCACACATTGCCGCTGCTGGTGACCTCCGCGGCCACCTCCAGCCAGGCCTTCTTGGTGGCAGAGGGAGGCCACCTCCTCCCATCAGATGGGAACAGAATTTTCCTCCTCCTCCTCACCCCATCAAGCAGCACCTGGAGTGAGGAGTCAGAGAACCTTGGAGCTACTTGCCTCTGGCCTGCTCCATGCTCCAAATGTGGTTCTTTGCTGCAGGAGGAACATTGGAGGACTGCCCCTTTAAATAGGGCTCCTCCTGCTGACAGCCTGTGATGCGGGTGCGCAGTGCGCCCGCTGCGCAGGTCTGGAACGGGAAGGACGCCTAAGTACCTTAAATTAGGCTGTGATCGCATGCGGAGCACCCCGAATTCACTGGGCGCGTTACCCACGCGCCCAGTCAACCCTCCGCTGCCAACCCGCCTCCCTCCTAATATCGGGCCCCTGGTCTCCATATTATAAAAAGGATATATAGGCACTGAAGAAGGTGCAAATATGATTTACAGGGATAATACCAGAACTGAGAGGTTATACCTATCAGGAAAGATTGAACAGGCTGGGGTTCTTTTCTCTAGAAAAGAGAAGATGGGAGGGTGACCTGATAAAGGTCTTTAAGATTATGTAAGGGTTTGATAGGGTAGACATCGAGAAGATGTTTCCATTTGCAGGGGAAACCAGGACGATGGGTCATAAATATATGATAGTCAATAATAAATCCAATAAGGAATTCAGGAGAAACTTCTTTACCCAGAGGTTGGTTAGAATGTGGAACTTGCTATCACAAGGAGCAGTTGAGGCGAATAGCATAGATGCATTTAAGGGGAAGCTAGATAAACACATGAGGGAGAAAGGACTAGATGGATATGTTGATAGGGTTAGATGAAGAAGGATGGGAGGAGGCTCGAGTGGAGCATAAACCTGTTGGGCCGAATGGCCTGTTTCCGTGCTGTGTTGTACTATACATTCTATGTAATTCTATGTAAAGTACCCAAGAAAAATCCATTTCGTTTTAAGGAAAGAAACGCATTTTTTTTATTGTAAGCAGATCTGTTGTGGTGTAACTCACAGGTAGGCTGGCATCTGGAGCATGGTTGGAGCATGTTTAAGGCTCACCTGGCCTATCGCTTTAAGATCACGCACGGCTCAAGTACTTTTGTGTCTTTGAGCATCTTCATTAACATTTATACTTGTGGGAATCCAGGTAACTGTAGTTGCTTGCAAATTATTTACGTCAATTAGACGTCAGTAAATTATTTGTAAATTTCAGGCTGCAGGATGAAATGTCTGGCTTTCTCTTTCTTAACATTGGTTTGCATTTTCTCTTATCCATATATCTATCTATAATCTAAAAATGTTACACATGTGCATGCTTCCTGCCCATCACACTTCAGGCATCATACTTTGACATAAAACTTGATTGGTTCAAAATAAAAGAGCAACAAAAAAGAATCAAGTAATTACAGAACAAATTAAAAAAAGGAAAGTAGCTAGAGAACTACCAATGAGAAGCCACTAAGGACATATGAAAACAACCAATCCTGAATGACCAGTCAAGGAACCTTCTAATATAGCAGAAAGCTAACCAATCAAATTGTTCAAAATACATTTCAAAACATTTCTGTCTACCATTTACTCCCTTCAGTCTGTTGATTACTGACTCATAATAAAGTATTTACCATAATAAAAATTAACATATTTACTTGAATGACTCAGACTACCTCTTGAAATTTATATTTTTCCCAGAGCTGAAGGGAGTTGCCGACTATGCCTGTGTCTGCAATTTCCAGGATGTGAAAATCTGAGTGGAGTAGAAATTCGTCAGACCCATTCTCAGCACTGTGCAAGCAGCCAAGGTGCTCGAGGGAGGCCTGAAATTGGGCCACGGGCCTCACTAACATTTTACATGCAATTTGTCAGCACCTGTCACGCCTTCACATGTAGCTTGTGCATTGCAAATGCTGAATAATGGACTGCTTGCTTTGCTAGCAGCAGCCCGAAAGGTAAGTCCCAGGTGGGGGAGTTAGAGCAGGCAACCGGCGCTGGGGGTGGCGGGGGTGGGGGAATGATTGGGTGTGGGCCATGCCACTTCCAAATTTTTAAGTGCAGCGCATGTTATATTCAAAAAACAAGTCCAATGCATACCCCAATTTGGCAGAATTTTCCAGCATGCCTCAGTATGATTCCCACACTATACAAATTCCAACACCATTCACCTGAGGAAGGAGGAAGCCTCCGAAAGCTTGTGGAATTTAAAATAAATTTGTTGGACTATAACTTGGTGTTGTAAAATTGTTTACAATTGTCAACCCCAGTCCATCACCGGCATCTCCACATCATCATATACAAATTGAAGTATGTCCTTTCTGGTGCTGAGAAAGTTTTCTGATTGTCTATGGCCCGGAATTTCCTACAAGCTGTTCCCGGTCCACCGTCGTAACATCGCCTGAACCTCACCCACGCATAAGCGGGGTTTCCACCTCTCTTCTGGCGGAGTTATGGTGGCGGAGCTGGAGCAGCTCCAAGAAAACTGTTGGCCTTTATTTTTCCAAATGATTTTGAAACAAGCTGGAGAATTAATTTTAAAAGCTGCTTTTTAAAGAGAAATTTTATATTTAAAGTATTGACAATTTCTTAATTTTTACTTCAGATAGACAACCTAGTTCAAAGACAGAGTGAGTAATTAAGGCACCTCCTTTTTTTTGTTTCCACAGAGAATTCAAAGACAATTATTTTGTTTTATAGAAATATATTTTTTCAGTGCAAATGTCAAAGTGTGTCTTATCATGGAACATGGTTTCTAAGTTTATTTTTTTTTTGAGATGATTTGAAACCAAACTGAAAGATTAATTTAAGAAGCTTTATTGAGTAAAAGTTCTACGTTGTAACGATTATCAACTGTTGTTTCTTTAGTTGAGAGAGAGTGCCTGAGAGACATCTGCACTTCCTTGTTTTTACAGAGAATTTTAAAATTTTACATAGAATTATATAGAATGTACAGCACAGAATCAGGCCATTCAGCTCAACTGGTCCAAGCCTCCTCTTACCCCTCTTCATCTAACCCTATCAGCATAACCTTCTATTCCTTTCTCCCTCATGTGCTAATCTAGCTTCGTCTTAAATGCTATTCACCTCAACTATTCCTTGCGGTAGCGAGTTCCACATTCTAACCATTCTCCTGAATTTCCTATTGGATTTATTAGTGATTATCTTATATTTATGGCCCCAAGTTCTGGTCTCCCCCAGAAGTGGCAACATCTTCTCTACCCCTAACCTATCAAACCCTTTCATAATCTTAAAGACCTCTATCAGGTCACCCCTCAGCCTTCTCTCAGCCTGTTCAATCTTTCCTGATAGGTATAACCTCTCAGTTCTGGTATCATCCTTGTAAATCATATTTACACCTCCATATCCTTTTTACAATATGGAGACCAGAACTGTGCACAGAACTCTAAGTGTGATCTAACCAAGGTTCCATACAAGTTTAACATTACTTCTCTGCTTTTCAATTCTATCCCTCTAGAAATGTATCTAAAGAAACAATGCTTTGTTTGCTCTTTTTATGGCCTTATTAGCCTATGTCGCTACTTTTAGTGATTTGTGCATCTGTACCCCTAGATCCCTATGCTCCTCTCCCCCATTTGGACTCTTATTTTCCAAGGAGTGTGTGGCCTCCTTTTTCTTCCTACCAAAATACATCATCTCACACTTATCTGTATTAAAATTCATTTAAATTATGTGCTCCTGTCCTGAAGTGAGACAGGAATTCACAACCTTCAACCTCAGAGGTGAGACTGCTGCTACCAAGCCAAGCTGATATCCTAACATATTTGCGAACTTAAAAAGAATTTTAAACTCCTTGAAATTCTAAAATGTGAAAAAACAACCAAACAAAAAAAGACACAAAATGCAAAAATTAAAGAATAAATTAATCTACCAAATAAAATGCAATCCCCCCAAAAAAGTCAAAATTGTAAGATCAAGCTAAAACCAGTACTATACACCTTTAAGAAATTAAGTACCCAACGCCAAGAAATGACTTCTCCAACATGCACATTTTATACAGGCCTAAAGCAATGCCTGTACATTTCCTAGGCAATCTTCAGGAAATCACAGCAATATTTTAAATATTTCTGAACAACAGGTAATCCGTATCATGATATTGCCTCCTAAGATGTAAGATTCTCAAAATTCACAGATCCCCCAAAACTCAGAGAAAAACCCAAAAAAACCCTGAGTATGGGAAAACTTTGGCCATTGACTATAATCCTAAAATGGAAGGATAGGTGAGAGGTCACCAGACGAAATCAACAACACACACACCGTGGAACTTCGGAGAATTAATACTTCAGACATGTCTCTGTTTTAATGCAAAACCGACAGCAGGTGGTCGACACTCAGCACGAATTCGAAAGGCAGTCAGCCATTGAAAGAGGCAACTGCTCCAGACATGGTGGGGCCATGTTTTTGTTTTAATGCAAAACCTATCAACACCTAGGACGTTGGATACAAAAGGAAGCTTGTATACCAGGTGATCAGCAAATTGGAATTAACAATGACCCATCAGGAGAAGCAATGGCAACATGATGAGGGACCATCAAAAAGCCATCAAAGATTCTTAAGGACTTTGTAAGAACTGTTTAAACAGACATGAAGTGTTTTTTTTAAAGTGTCGTAGACCAACTGTAAGAGAGACATCCACAAGTGGAAACTGGAAACCTCTCTCTCTCTCTGGCTTGCTGGCTCTGGTGGGCTGCTTGTCTTGGTTCTGCCTGTGTCTGGAAAGAAGAGCAGTTTCCAGCAAACAACAAGGCGAGGGGAAGGCAGTTCGACAGGGAAGGTCAGCAGCTCTAGAAGCAGACCGACACACAAGAAGAAACCAGAGCAACAGCCCCAGTGACCATC